>NC_135871.1:4713602-5038602 GCF_031162955.1 Sander vitreus | reverse complement strand
TAACAGTCTATGTTCTAGACGAGCCAGGGGGTTACTAAAGGAAAACAAAACCAAAACAAAGCAAAACAATTCATACAAATATTTTGTAAAGCTTACAAAGGTCATATGATCTAACAGCTTTTTTGTTTGTACAGGTAGAAATGGAAAAAATGTATTGTTTAATATTGGCAGTCAGCTCCAAAAAGCTTGGCTTCTTTTTCAAAAACTTTGACTTATGTAAATAAAATTTGGTTAAAATAATTATCAAATTTATCACATAATACTCAGAATAAAGCTTTCTATCATATTGAGTGAATCCAAACAATACATTATCCCAAAGTAATGTGAATTGAGGGTAAATGTGAACAGCAATGAAATGTGATAATCTGCTCCAAAGTTTTTTGGTATATTGGCAAGACCAAAATAGATGTACCAGTGTTTCATTTAGTTCTCCACAAAAAGTACAGCTGATATGAATGTCTTTTTTTCATTTTCTGCAGATAATGGTTAGTTGGGTAAAATCTGTGGAGCATTTTGAAAGAGATCTCTTTAACTTTGTTGGTTAAGAAGAACTTGTGTGACAATAGCCAAACCTTTTCCCAACAAATCTCCTCAACATATGAAGACCAGTACGATAAAGCAGCAGGTGTACTCTTAACGTCTTGCTGAAAGAGTTGATGAGTTGCCTTATTCTTACTTTTAGCTTATAGTGAAAAACAAATATTACCAATAATTGTTTATTTCACATTTTAACAGTATAGGGTGATCACCAACTCCATTAAAACCTTTTAAAGAGTGCAACGACAGCTGAAGGTATTGCATCAAAAACAATCGAGAACTCCTTCGGAGAGACAGGGATGCCGTAGTGATGAATAAACTCAACATAATTATAAAGCTGACCACACTGGTTGAGTAATTGGCTTAGAAGCAATATGTTGTTGTCAACCCACTGTTGAAAGAAAATGGATTTGTTTTTATACAAAATATATCTGTTGTTCCAAATATAAAACCTATGAGGAGAGAAATTATGCTTGTAGATCAAAGACCAAGCCAGCAGCATTTGTTTATGAAATGACGAAAGTTTAAGAGGAATTTTGTCAATATTGTAGGTACATATCAATAAAAACTGGAGTCCACCAACTGAGGAAAAGACGTAATGGGGAATAAAATTCCACAAGGAAGTTGGACATTTTAAGTAACGTCCAATTAATTTTGAAAGTGTTATTTAAGGTATTTAAGTCCAGGAAATTGAGGCCACCTTTACTGTACTCATTCATTAAAACAGACTTTCTCAGATAGTGAGTGCGGTTTTTCCACACAAAATCATATAGAACTTTGTCTATAGTTTTACACATTTGTTGAGCTACATATAAACTGTTATGGAATTTTCCTCACGTTACTCTGTCCTCTGTGACAGTCTACATCTAAACTAAGCTGCGTGGTGCAGGGAACAACTCTGATTGGCTCATGGAGGCATGTGATCAGAGAGTGGTTTACGGAGCTTTGGAAAAAAAGAACTTTGTCACATAGGCTAAAAAAAGGGGGGGGGCTGACTACTGTGATGAAATATTCAGCTGTGATAAGTTAGCCTAATAGCTGGTTTTAGTACCCCATGCCAATTTCTAGGTATGGTGAAGGGTGATGATGTGGTGCTATTTTAATTCCAAAGGCCAAGGGAACTTTTTATCAGGATGCATAGTATCCTGGATCCATGAAATAACTGGCCTTTAAAAATAAAAATCTGCCTGCCTCTATGAGGATTTAACATAGGGGTGTACTGACTTATGCCCCCTGTATTTTAAGGAAGAACATTTATTTATTTACGATACATTATTCATTCACAAAGAAAATTGGTGTCCTTTTAAAGGTTTTTATTTATTTATTTTTTTTACCTAATTTTTTAAATTAAGGCATTAAGATCAATTTCCAAAAGATGATTTTTTTTTTTTTGTATTCCTCTTTTTAGTCAACCTTAGCATGGGTGTATTCACTTATGCTGAGCACTGTGCAGCTCTAGTCACTAGCTTAATCAGATGTGCTGATGGAACATCAAATATATATGAAGCAGAAGTTCATAAATGACTCCTAAGAAATGTGCTCAATATAAATGTATTTCACATTGATATTCATTTTAAATGACTGGATACTAATGTAATGTGTGTTTTCTGCCTGTAGGGATATCTGTCCTATCCTGAAGGACCCAGCCGCTCTCACAGCAGTGATCGACCTGTTTGAAGAACATGTAAGGAAGAATCACCAGCACGTTGAACTGATCGTAGGTAAGGAACCCAAGCAAAGCACCAATGTAAACCAGTATTCTCTACGTGATGAACCTTATAGGAACAGCTAACAATACCTTTTAAAAAGTATTCATTTTCACACGTTGAGAAGGTATTGCCATCGATTATTCATAAAGACCAAGTTGGGTTCATACCAGGCCAGCTTGTTTCTAGTATAATTCTCAGGCTTTTTCAAATTATGTTTAGGGCCAACTTACTAACTCACCCAATAATTGCTGCATCATTAGAAAAAATGAACTTTGACCGTATCAAGACCATATCAAATGTCCTTATCAGTTTCATTTCATCTTTTGGTTTAAGGAGTTAAAGGGTAACTACTGTTTTTTTTCTAATCTAATTTTCCTATGTTTTGTGTCTAAGTGACTGATGGGAAAAACAATCTTTGATTGAAATTGGTCCAGTATTAAGCAAGATTGCTGCAGTTGGCAGCAGCGAAACAAGCTACAATGTAACTTAACAGGGCAATTGTCCAGCTTGTATTTATGTTCACAAAAGTACTTGTTTTGCCACTGACAGGCTCAGATTATTATTATAAGCGTCTGACAACATTATGGAAAGGATCCCTTCAGATATAGACCTTTTAAAACCTTTTTGAGACCTGTTTAACCAGAAATAGCTCTGAAGTTGCTAGCGCTAAACCCACCACACTCAAAAGCAATACTTTTAGCGTGTATAGAGCAAACATATTTTCACATGTATTTACATATGTAAACTAAGTGTTTATTTCAACCAAAACTAGAATTGTGTTGGTTGATAAAGTGGAAAGACGACCCAAAACGGCTTTTCACAGTTTTATTTTGTTTCTGTCAACTATGAATGAAGTGTATTTTACGATGCTAAAATTACTTTTCATTTACATGGTGGGTTTAGTGAAAGCAATTTCGCGGATGTTTTTATGTTTAAAGGATCTTACTCTTTAACAGAAAGGTCGACCTTTAGAAATCCTTTCCATAATGTTGTCAGACACTTAGAATATTAATCTGAGCCTGACCGTGGCAAAACAAGCACTTTTGTGAAGGTAAATACAAGCTGGACTTGCAACTCCAGCCATCTTAAATAGGAATCAGGGAGGGGTCATCACACACTCTTTTTATTAAATGGAGGATAATTATCTTGACCAATAATTGCATGGTTTTGGGAGCAGGGGTTCTTTGTTACATGTATTGTGGGAAGACCCAGAAGTGCAATTATTCTTGGTCCAAGTTGGTTATAAATTAAATCTTACATGGCAGTGTTTTAGTTGGTCGTATAGTATGTCTGCTGGACCAGATTTTAGATTTTTTTTTAGAATTTGAAGCGGTAGCCTACGCTAATTTCCCACCAACATCTTGATGAACTGGAAAGAGCGTAAAACCCGCTCTTTGCAAAAAGTCATTGGTTAGAGGACCATCTTAAACTGTTAAACATGGAATGAGAAGCAGTTTTTCCTCCAAAGAATTTGATAAAGGGCCTGGGTGTCCACTGGGACATGGTCAGGAACTCCATGGAAACCTGCCATGTAACTTAGACCGTAGGCTCTGCTGCCGATTCGGACAAACACTTATTTTCTTTTCTGAATGACGAATATATTACCGACTGGTAGCTGTGGTTGCCGCTAAACGTACTTCTACCAAGTATTGACTTAGGTCGGTGTATACCTAATAAATTTAAGTTTGCGTTCATTAAATGCACTTTTTTTCCCCCAAATTTAAAAAATGATTTCACTGCATTCATATGGTATGCTGCATCAGGTCAGGGCAAAACTCCCACTTCATATATGAGATTTATAGACCAAACATTTAAGGGAGTATATTAATTTCTTATCCACGTATTTTGCGGGTACCACATATTTTGTGTTTGTTTGCAGGTTTAGATGCTCGTGGTTTCCTGTTTGGTCCTCTGCTCGCTCAGCGACTGGGTGTTGGCTTTGTCCTGGTCAGAAAGAAAGGCAAACTGCCTGGGAGCACTGTGTCTGTGGCCTACGATTTGGAGTATGGCAAGGTGAAGAACATCCACACACACTAAGGATTTTGTTTAAAGCAATGCTTTACTCTGTATTTGTTTGCCTTGCAGTTCAGTTAACATTGTCTATAGAATAGAGAATAGGCAATGTATTAATTGATAGTAATCTTTATACAAATGTCTTGTTCCTCTACTTCACTGTACTGTTCTAGTGTCTGGATCTAAATTAAAAAGGACACAACCTCAGGCAGAAAATGTGCTTGGGTCTCTTTGCAGGGCTCGAAAGTGCAAACATTTCACTCACGTTTGCAACTAAAGATCGATGTGTGCGATCTGTACAATTTATTTAGGCGCACATGTGCGAATAACGTTTATTAAGTAAAGGTAATCTGACACTTACCGTTTTTTGCTGATGCGGCGGCCAGTAGCTCCATGAACTTCGCTCCGTTTTTTAAAATAATTTGTTGTCTTTTGTCTTTGTTACCACATTGCGGACACTTTCGGCCCGCCATTATATTATACTGCAGTGAGCGTTATCTGCGTGGAGTTTTGAAAAGTGTAACCACACTTGCAACAGCTTTATCAGCATTACCCTGACTGTGACTTCAACAAGCTGCAGAGGCGACATAGTCTCACTCCGACCACATCTCTGCTGCTCCCCGTTCAAAGCAGTTTAAAGTATAAATGACATAATTATTAAACAAATAAAAAAAAAAAAAAAACCTAGTATACTTTTTGTATTCAAATAAATGAAATCACTTTGCTTGTAAATGTCTCCTTGTAAAAACACATTCTTTGATACATTGGGGCGGCTGTGGCTCATGTGGTAGAGCGGTCACCTACCAAACAGAAGGTTAGTGGTTTGATCCCTGGCCCTGCAGTTCCATGTGAATCTTTGCTCTAGTCAAAGGTCATGTGCATACATTTCTCAAACATCTCTCTGTATTTCTCTCTTTTCATTGTCACCTCAGTCCTGAGCGGTTTCCGGCTCTGCTGCTGAGAAGCACTCCCTCGGCATGACGCTGCTACAATACTTCTCCACCAAAGAACAGTATTTTCTGAGAGTCTTACTTATGTTTCTCCAGGCAGAAGCAGAGATCCAGGAGGATGCAGTGGCTCCAGGACAGAAAGTTCTTCTCATTGATGACCTCCTGGCTACTGGAGGTACGCAGTCCCCACACAGCCTGTATTTGCGTATTTATTTCATTGGTTTTTAGAATACTTTTATGGTGGTCAGTTTTAAGTGTTTTATTGGTATTTATTAGATATGTCAGCATCTTGATTAGCACTGGAGCACTGAAACTGTTTGTCTTGTTATTTATTGTCCCATTGTATATGTTGTCTCCGTTTTCTGAACGGTGTGTCATGGATGCCCTGCACTTCTTAATTGCGCAACAAATTTACCTGGATAGCTTTCTAACCATCATGTTCACTGGAGTCACTCTGACTAGGGAATATTTGTTACAAAGAAAATGGATAAAAAAGGAAACAATGAGAGTGTTGGATTCACACTGACTCTGTGTGTGTGTGTGTGTGTGTGTGTGTGTGTGTGTGTGTGTGTGTGTGTGTGTGTGTGTGTGTGTTTTGCAGGGACACTGTATGCAGCCTGTGAATTAATGAAGAAGCAGCAGGCTGAGGTTCTGGGCTGCATGGTGGTCATCGAGCTCAAAGAGCTGAACGGTATCGACAAACTGAAGTCCCATAGTGTATTCTCGCTGGTTCAGTACTGAGGACCACTGTAGCTGCCACACGGGAAACCAGTCAAACATTGATTTTAAAACCAGCCAGCTGCTTCGCAAGTATCACCAGCCACAAACGAGGAACCTGTTCAGCTCAAGCACACATTTCAGTCACTTACTGTTTTGCAATTTTAATTGGCACTAAAATATTAAATGTTTTTGTCACTCATTTATAAATCTCTTAAGGCTCGGAATCCTTACCCAGAATGCTTTTCGGCTTATCACAGGGTTAAGGAGTCTAAATGTCTAGAATGTTCTGTTCCTTTCACCTAATGCATGCTGGGATCCAGCGGTGGAAGAAGTGTAGAGATTTTTTACTTAAGTAAAAGTACTAATACCACACTGTAAAAATACGATCCAAAAGGTTTTGTCAATCAACTGTTTAATGGTCTAATCATTTCAGCTGGATTTGTAGGCCTGTATATTGTTGGGTAGTCTAATTTACAATAAAACATATTTTATAAAGTTTTTTTGTGAAAAATCTTAATTTAAGTAACTAGTAAGTAAAGCTGTCAGATTAATGTAGTGGAGTGAAAGGTAAGTAGAAAGTGGTATGAAAACAAAAGTACAAGTACCTTAAATTTGTACTTAAGTACAATACTTGAATAAAAGTACTTAGTTACATTCCACCACTGCTGGGATCAGTCCCTGCATGCCCATGGGCCTGAACAGGAGGAAGCAGCTACAGAGGATGAATGGATAGATCTATTTAAAAAAAACACATTTTATCTGTTGCAGACTGATCGTGTCTACTTTTTTGCAGTTTTGTATATCTCCAAAAACAAGTTTCTTTCATCTGTATATTAAATAGCTTACAGTCTTGTAATGTATTGGTTGATGTAATGACAATAGGATAGTGTTTCTGTGACTTGAGGGCTTAAGCCATTCTGTGCATCTATCATGTGACGCTGCAGCTAACTAGCATCTAACCTTAACTGAGCATGTTATGCTAGCTATTAAACTGTTCCTGTTGCACTTAAAGGGGTTTTAAGTCTTTACATATGTACTCCGTGTGTATTTGATGGATATAAAGCATATCCAAACATGGCCTTCAACTATTTTTGAAACTTTATTTTTTTCCCCCCCACCACCTGTAACAGACTTCTATAGTAAAAAGCCAAATTAAAGTCTTGTAAAGGCCAAATACAGTAACAAATGAAAAATTATCAGGCTTGTGTTTTATCAATACTTAAGTGGTATTTCAGATTGTTCTCTCTTAAAGCCTTACTGTTTACCTGGGCCATCTGTTCTCTTTACCAATGCAAGAGATTCCAGTGTTCAGCAGGTCATTGTGATTTTCACATTTGTCCTTACTGTATGAATTGTTTGCGTTTCTGGGATTGGTTTTGTTATGGCATTGAGATACACCATTGTTAAGAGATTTGTTTAAATGCTGCAAGCACCACAAATTAAATTCCATCATATCCCTTGTATTGTGGTGTAGGCAGAGACCTCAAAATCTGGGAAAACAAACCAGAACTTGCTGGATGTATAGATGCCACGAGTGATTCATGTTTTTTTTTTCCCCGCCCCCATTACTACCCTTTCTCCGGTACAATCTCGACAGGTTTAGTTTACCACCAGCTATCAGATATTTAATGCATTCACTGCCTTTGCTTTACAGATTCTTATATTTAATAAAACTGCATTTACAACAAAATAATTGGGAGGCAGTGGGACTCAAATGCTTGTATTTCTTAAACATTATCAAACAGTAGTGACCTTTAAAAATGTAAACATTCATCAGTTCTACATTGTAGAAAATTGTTACCCCAAAAGACTGGAAGCAGACACCAATATTACACTTTCATGGAGGAAATAAAAACAAAGCACTAACAAAACAGTGCGGTTAAAACAACCAGTTTACAACAGGGGTGGTGGAAATACCAGGACTAGGTCGGTCCCATGTGGCCTCAGGATCTTTGGACATGGAGCTGTGCCTAGATAAATCAGTGACCATTTCACTTCGACAGCCCTCTAGAGCACAGGGCACAACACAAAACCCCCCGTGTCTAAAACATACATACTGCCCACAAACAGATGAAATTCACTAAAGAATATGGCACTTTAACTAGCCTTCAGTGTGCTGGCAGCTCTCACAGCAAAGCCCTGAAAAAGATGTTCAGGTGTGTCACTATCATCGTTTTGTCATTTAGATGTTAGATTTTCTCTTCATCTCGGAGTCTGCTGCTCAGTTTGACCAGAATGATGTTGAGCTCCATGTTTTTGTTCAACTTCAGGTAGAAGTCCTTCCTGATTGGATGAATAGTCAGCCAATCAGCAGCCACTTCTGCCAACAGCCTGATGTGTTTCTCCATTTCACCTGTTCAATAGAGAGGAGGAACAGCTAATCACATGACCGTTCTTTTCTGAATGATATAAAAAGGGCAACACATTTCCTACTGCAAAATAATGGTGAATGCTACAGTGAAATGCTGTTGCCTCAGTTTTTTCTACTTGCTTAACTAGATTTCCAGTTGTTAAAAAGTTGTTTGAACCAACCTGTGCTGAGAGCAGATTTGTAGCTGGCCACCATCCTGTTACAGGCCACTTCCAATATTAAAGCCGGTTTCTTCTCTGCAACAAAAACGTTCCGGAGAATCCGGGCCAGCTCAGGGAGCCGTGACATCATCAGCAGGCGCTCTTCCTGGGTGGGGTTTCGAGTCATGGCTGCCTGGAGCTTCTGGGCCTCCTTTGCCCGAATCTGAAACATAAGGAAAATCACAACATGGTTTTCTAATGGGGCTAATTCAACCATGGCAGCAGGCCTGGTGTCGATGCAAAATAACCTTGGGAAGGAACTTGTTTTGGTGGAACACGTTTACATTCAAAAGTTGTTTAGTTGTGCAACAGTAAACTCGAGATTGGACAGATCGTATAGCTAGCTGTCTGGATTTACCCTGCAGAGATCTGAGGAGCAGTTAACCACAGTCCTCAAATCTACCGGAGTTTAAAATTACAACACAAAAAGGCAGAAGGTACCGGACATCTACCCATCAAACAAAAAAAAGTGTGAAATCCGCCGGAATTTCTGGCGGCAACGGAGCGATCCCGGAAGTGGAATGTCATGGACATAGACTAACCAAAACATGACCTGAAGGGACCAGTAGACATACGCCTGATGAGCTCAGGCACCACTAAGCCACATTCAAAACTCCTGGGCAGTCCAGTGCTTTTTTCTCAAGTTTTAAAATCTTGTGGCAGCAACATGGATGTATTAAGAGATTGGACAGCGATAGAGGCAGTGATGTTTCCCGTTTCCTGTACGGGACTCTCACACCGCCTCAAAACACACCGACAGGTCAGATTTCCGGTTACATGATTGGCCACTGCAGCGTGACGTGGGATCGGTCTCAATTTTTCGCCGCAGACGCAGGGTCCCTCCTGCACTACCCCCATTCAAATTAATGGAAACAGGGTAAAAAAAAAACAACAAAAAAACAACGGCACTGTGTGAGGCCATCTGCCTCACACAATCGTTTGTGGGCCGCTGCTGCGCTCAGCTTCCTGTCTGATTAAGCTGGTCGGGAAAAGAGTTCACAGCGAGCAAGTGGGCGTGTTGATGATGTTCTATAATGCGGCTGCCGGTACTGGAAGTAAACAAACAACGAGGGCAAAGAAGACAGCACAAATACGGTAAAATACATCTTTAACTGCAGATACTACGGGAAAATATCGTAGGACAAATTCATGAACAGGAAGAGACTCTGCTGTTTATGACCAAATTACGAACGACTCCGTAATCCGCGGCCTGTCTAGACACACACACACAGAGAGAGAGAGAGAGAGAGAGAGAGAGAGAGAGAGAGAGAGAGAGAGAGAGCTCTAACTACACAAGTAGTTCCGTCTCCCGTTGTATTGGTTTGCCCGCTTACGGGCAAATGTCATTTTTGGTCAATTTTGACAGCCCTAACCCCCAACCTCCTCCTAGTCCACCTACCCTGTCCAGCAGGGACTGGGACACTCCTTTCAGGGCAGTTGGGACTTGAGCTGCAGCTGATGGAGCTGATGCTTGGGGGACTGCTGGCTTCTGCGGAGATGTTGGCTCCTTACTCTCTGCAGCTTTGTCTTCCGTCTTTAGAGCCAGAGAAACCAGAGCCTTCTCCATCTGAACGCAGGACAAGAGAGCAATTCCATTGGATTCGGACAGAACCATGCTGAGAGTATGTATTGTAAAATTAAGTTCAACATTGCCCATTGATTGTATATTATTCACAGTTTCAGAACATTGACCACTTTTGAAATGACACCGTACCTTGGGCGTGATGAGTGAGCGAGCCTTGTCCAGCACTTCCTGAGCTGTGGACAGTTTCTCCGTGTGAGGAGGCTGAGGCATCGAGCTAGCCAAGATGGCTGGCACAGTGTCCACATTAAAGTTAGGGTGCCAGCGGGTCAGTTTGTCTTCTGGAACGGACATCGGTGGAACCAACGTAGATAGAAATACCTGTAGACAGAGAGGTAGTTTGTAAACGGATTAGCAGAAATTAACCAGTCTAATAGACACCAAAATGCATTCCCCATGTGCAGTCTTGTATAAAGTACTTAAAAGCAATACTTGAGTAAAAGTATCGTACCAGAAAATTACTTTGGTAGAGGTTCAAAAGTCACCAGTCTTATAGCATCTGATATTAACTGTACTTAATTATTAGAAGTAAAAAATAAAAAACAAATAAAGCTTTGACTATGAACTTTATTGTGGCTTTCTTATAGCAAAGCATTATATTTGGGATTTTGACATCTTAAACATCAAATTCAAAGTCTGACGACATCAACAAAGAGAAAAACAGATTTTTTTGTGAGAAGAATCTTTAACACCAAGGTACGAAAACATTTCTTGAAAGTTACAAGTAACAGAGATGCTTAGGGTAAATGTATTGGAGTTAAAGTATGCATTTTATTTAGGAAATACAGTGGTAAAAGCAAAAGTTTCCAGAAAAATAAATAACGAAGTAAAGCACAAATACGTGAAAACTATACTTAAGTACGGTACTTTGTTACATTACAACACAGCCTGTGTGTCAGTAGACAACTATCTCAGCTCATACCACACATCGTTTACTCTAAAACTTGGGCCTGTGCCATGTTAGAAATTCCTCCCCGTTTGCTGCCTATGCCTACTCTCACTATTTAAAAAAGGCACTGGAAGCAATAGCGGAGCAGCTGCTGACCTTGTGGTGCTGTTTGACAATGGAGACCAAATTCAGGTGGAAGATGCGTCTTCTCTCCAGGAGGCGAGAGGCAGACAAGAGAGGACAAGCTTCATTCTGGTCTGAGGAGGACAACAGCACACAGGTTAAATAAATGAACACATTAAAAGGTAGAGGACACATTATCATAAGCACCAATGAAAGAGCCCTGCAGTTAGACCCACAGTTTACATATATCCTATTTAAAGAAATTGTGTTTATTAAAAGGTGAACTGGTCAGAGTTGTAATAGATATTAAAATAAGCCAACTTAATATTTTGAGCAGAAGTGGTGACTTCATAGAACGAAAAGGGTGTATTAACCAGAGAGAATGACGGGCTCAACGGTGAGCTGGTAGCTGCCCTTCTTAACGTTGCTGTTAAAGGTTGGGATGTTCTTCTCTTGTCTAAATTTGTAGGCCTCCGGAAACACCGTCTGTATCTGACCAACGTGGCTCTCCTCAAATCGCCTGCAAAGGGGAAAAAAGAGAAAGGCAAATATTAGCTTCTGCAGCCTGACAGCCACTTCTAACCTTCAGCAGAGTCTGGTACCCGATGGGTGACCCACAAAAGAGGCGATTCCAGGTGGTATTTTGTCTTAATTTTACTTTCGGTTATGGGTCAAACAACGAACATGTGGGTTGGATCACGGATATTGACTAATAAAGATATTAACATAAAATGAGAACAATTGGATGGCTTCTCTTTTACTGCATTTTATTGACAGCGTTGGCTGTTAATAGGCTACAGGGGTAACAAACAAAAGGTGGCTCAGACTACAGGAGTTTTAAAATCCTAACCAATTTTGAAATCTGGTTGCATCGTGCACATAAGTAGAATGTCCACAGATGTTCTTTCTGATCTCAAACACACTACAAGATTTGAAAATATTGGCACATCACACACTATTGTATATTATTATGAGTATAGTGCCAGAGGGAGCAATGTACCACCTCTCATGATCTCATGGGGAAGCAGATATAAATAAATAAAAAAATCCCAAAAATGGAGAGCAACCCAATGCGACAACTTGCTGTAGCGTTAAAAATGCTTTGCAGTGAAAAAAACAAAAAACAGGCAAAACGAGTGTCGATTAAAAAAAAAAAGAGGCTGGGGAGACGCGGGTTGTCCCTTCTTGGTTTTTCAGCGAGAACTGGAAGGGAGAGTTAAAACATTTCCATCCCATGTATACTGTTGCTTGGCAACACAGTCACAACTCCTGAGTCAGAGTCCAGCTTTAGGCTATTCATAAAATGTTCTAAAAACTAACTTATTCATAAAATGGAAATTATTTGTACTAATGCTTTGTGTGTGAGCTCTGTCTTCTGCACAGAGCATGTGAGCAGAACGGAGCGTGTGTGAGGATTTTGGAGAGCGGATTTAAAAAAACTTTTAAAAAGTTCGAGCGATGCCTTATCTCCCACTCCGGGACCTCTCACACCATGAGTTTGAAGCATACCCAAGCCCAACCTAGGCTAGGGTTTTATGTCAAACTTTGCAGATTTTTAACCAGCTCTGTGTCACTGTAGTGCAGGTAGAACATGCAGATGAACGGCACCCGACATCTCTCCATGTCGGCGGTGCCTGCATTGTGTCACCTGGCTGACGTTTTGCCCGCGGGTGAGCGAGCGAGTTCCGCTGGCATGGAGGGGGGGTGGACGGCGTTCATCTGATAAATACAATGCAGCTTTTATTTATTTTATTTTTTTTTGACTGAGCCGGTGAACAATACACCACTAAATGCTGATTTTCTTTGTGACCCACATAGACTTAACTGATTTTGACTTAGTTACATGCCAAACCTGAAAGAATCACTCATCCTCAATTTCAGAAGTACAACCAGACCATCTCCCGTCCTTCCACCTACTTGTGCATCATGTCCTGAACTCCCTGTTTGATCTTGGGGAAGGTGGCTGCCTGACAGCGGTTGTACAGCATTGCGACCACAGTGTCCATACTCCTGAACATCTCAGCCAGCACATTGTACTGGTAAGGCAGGGACAGGCCCGGGGGGGCCGCCTGGGCGAGGTTGTGGTACCGCTGGTATCCTGGCTGCTCAGTACTGAGGGTCAAGAGAGGAGAAAAACACTTTGACTTCTGATTTGGACTTACAGTAGCAGTTAGTGGAACTGTAGTGTTCCATCTGCAAAGTACAGATTGGTTGGTAAATTATTGGCTGCAGGTATATGTGCTCATGCTCACCTGTCCGGGATTTGTGCCTCACCCTGCTTGCTCTCCTTGGCCTCTCTCTCCACCTTCCTCCGCTGAGCTTTAGCTGCAAGCTCTTTGACCTGTGCTACAGTGAACTTGAGGGCCTTAGCATCACATGTGGCAGGCAAGGCGGTTTTGGAGACAAGGGGTGTGGTAGTGTTGGCAGCTGAACCAGCTGGAGAGGAGGAAGAGGAGGATGTGGAAGCTGAATTACGAGGAGCAGCGCTGGTTAATTCCTCTGCATGTTTCTTGATCCTCTGAAGGCGAGACTTAAGGGCTGCAATGTCCTCTTTACACAAAGCCTGAGAGAAAGGGGGATGCCATGCTGATGAATTTGGGACTTTCATGGTTTCCAATTTTTCTTATGGTCAATGTACAGAGCCCAACCAACAATAAATGTATCCTACTAACAACTATTGTGTGTATCCAAAGTATGATGCATCTATTAATTTCATGCCATAGGGCTCTTTTGTTGTCTAAACACTATAAAAAGATAATGAGCCACACCTCTGCACTGGGTGACATGTTCCTTCAATACCACGAAAATGCACACTGTATACATGTGTGAGCCATTTGGACAAACACATTGTTGATTTGGCTTTTTTTTTTAAATGGGATTTGTTAATATAAAAAAAAATATAGAACAACAATAGTTACAAGAAACGTTCAAAACAAATAAACCAAGCTCTGTCATAATTGTGTCACTTCTAATTGAACCTGTGTGGTGACTGCACACTAGTGACGCATGATCTCCAGTCAGTCCACTCCAAACACTGTGTTACCTTGCTGGCCTGTCCTTCAGTGTTCTTCCGGCTGACCTGCCCCCTCTGCGGAGAGCTGTTGGTATGGAGGTTCAGGTGGTTCTCCGCATTCTGCCCAGACACTGAGGCTGCCGGAGCCGAGTACTGCTGGGTCCCCTCACTGGGCAGGGACTGGACTGCAGCCTGGACATACACAGCAACAGCATTGACTCCAACTAACTTACGTTGTCATGAATGTTACACACGTACAATGTGGCTGTATGTGCAATTACTGGCAGCCAAAAAGTATGCACACTGCACTTCTGGTTTTGGTCAAAGAATGAAGACAACCCTTAAGGCTGCGTTCACATACAGTCGAATAAACATTTAGCTAGTGTGGGCATTTAATTCAAAGATGGAGGCGTGAAGCTGGGTTCCACCAAAACAACAATAACGTTACCTGTGGTGTGTCTTGAGGGAGAACCAGTTTCTTTCTGGCCTTCCTGGCCTTCGTAGTTGCCTTCTCTAAAACTTCAGCTTCTTTAACAGCCTCCGCTTGCCGTCTCTTCTTGGCTGTGCTGTGGTCGGCGGTAGCTGAAAACAGGGCTGCCCCGAGGTCGAACTCTGTCTCGGCCGAGGTCCGCTTTGGTGTCCGGGGACTAGAGTATGCATCTTTCGCGGTGCTACTAACACACTCTCCGTCGTTTAGCTCCACGGCCTCGTCGATAACTCGGACAAACTCTTCATGGATAGAGGACGAACACAGGAAACCAGCTTTGTTTTTCGAGGATCTTGACCTTGTGCTGGCAACATTTGTGCTGATCCCAGAAGAGCCACGTTCGACAACAGCGCTCCTGCGCTGCTTGGCTGGTTTCACTGGCCCGGCGATACCTTTCTTTCTCTGGGAAAAGAAATCAGTAACGCGAGCCTGAGACATGTTTCTGCTGCTTGAGGCGGACACAGGCACCGCAAAGTAAAACACTGCAAGAATCTACAATAAACCGAAGTCGGTAAAGCTATAAATACGGTCCATCAACAATAACTCTGCGGAAATGTTCACACTTCACAGGAAGAAGTAAGAAAATTCGCGCTAAATTAACGAAGCCACGCCTTATCCGGTCCACGTCCTAGGATAATAAAAGTAGGATGGGCCAAGTTGATGAATGGAGCACTAAACGTTTCTTTGATGTTTTTGACATTGAGCTGTATTACAGAAAATACAAGTACACATCTGTGCTGTTGTTGATTATATATTTTTTTGATTGATTCTTTTTTGTATGGCGACACCGACTCATCCTTCTCATATTATCCCAGTGTAACAATGCCAAAATAAATGTGATAACACATCAGACTTTAGAATTGTACTTAATTTGAACAATCTTGGGACATTACAGAGAGCGTTGACTATAATCAAAGCTGATGACATTAAACATGAATGACTTCCAGCTGATTAGGCCCTGACAGCAGATTAAAACGTTTTCAAGTTGTTAAAAAGCATACAATTTGAGGTCATTTTATTTTAAGTAGGCTATCTCAAAATTTAGCACAAATATATATTTATAAATAGTCCTATATAGGCTATCTTAGTATTTTTGTTGAATAAACGAATTTGGTCCCTGTTTAATAACTCTTGGCTGAAACTGAATGTCTCAAAAGTTTAATGACATGATGAATCATTTTTGACAATCATCCCCTGCCCTCACATATCATGATCAATGGCACAGACAAAGCTGCTACTGGTATCTTCATCGACAACAATTGCTATTCATTTCTGTTCACTACTGTGAGTTTTTCTACTGTTGAGTTCTTGGTCAATCAAATGTCCCAGGCAAAAGAAAGTGTTACAAAGTTCCCTTATTTTACACATTTGATTTTAGAAGCTAATTATATAAGAATAAAATATAAAAGTAGAATAGTTTGTTATAGTTTCATTTCCCAACCACAACATTCAATTGTTTGATTTAGTAGCCAGTAACCTAACTACCCACAACATCAACACAGCATTATCCCCATTCTTAGTACTTTTACATTAGAGTACTCTGTGTTAATCATCTCTAACTCAATAGGCCTATATGCACACATATTTTAACATAAACTATGGGTCCCTTAAATTACACACTTAGTGCGCTCTTATTGTTTTCTCTCCACTTGTTTTTCAGGTTTAGGGGACAGGCACCTTAATTACAGCGTATGAGAACACAGCAAAGTAACAGGATTAAAATCAATGTCTTTATCACTTATAGTAAGCCTAATTTCATACACACTGATCAATTATATTAAAAGGCTTAATGGGCATTTAAGATACAAAATAAAGGATTCTTCCCCTTACTTATTAAACACAAAACTTAACTGAGTATCTTTCCAACGTGGTATCACTGCTTATATTATTTTGATTAGGGCAGTGATTCCCAACTTGGTGGAAAGAGGAAACATCTGAGGGGTTACCAAAATGGATTAAATGAAAAATGATGCAGCTCTGTTACCAGTGTTGTAATGTAACAAAGAACAAATACTTTGTTTCTGTATTTAAGTAGAATTTTCACGTATCAGTACTTTACTCTATTTATATTTCTAGAAGCCTTTACTTTTACTCCACTACATATCCTGAATAAAATGTATACTTTTACTCCACTACATTTCCCCTAACAATCTTCATTACTCGTTACTTGTAAGAAATGCTTTCGTACGTTAGAGTGAACGTTTCTTTCTCACAACAAAATTAAAATTCTGTGTCTGTTGTCTTTGTTGATGTCAGACTTTGAATTTGATGTTTAAGAGTGTGTGGAAATGCTGAATATTATCCTTCACTATAAGGAAGCCACAATAAAGTTCATTTTCAAATTATTTTTTTACTTTTACTTTTACTTCTAATAGTTAAGTACATTTAATATCATAAAATTACTTTAAGTTCAGTAAATATCACATACTTTAAGACTTTTACTTATATTTTTTGCTTACAGCCCATGGACTCATACACGCCTTTTACCACAAGCAAGACTCAGAGCAACCATTTGACCTGGGCTACTTTTCACTCACACAAACTGCCACAATGCCTTCACTCCATGCTTTTACAGTTTTTATTTGCACGCTGGGGGGCGCCACCGACACACACAACGCCAGTTATTTTGGTGTCAGATACATATTGTGGCTTCAAGTAAAACCTATTTCTAGCGCCAGCATTGATTGACGTGGTCATATAAGAAATGCCAATCTATAAACATGAAACACATTTTGAAACCCATTCACAGTAGGCTATACAATAAAAATAAAAATAAACATGTAATTATTTATCAACGCTCTTCTTTGCTTAGCATTCTCTTTACACCAAAACTTTGTAATTCAACACCAGTGGTGGAAGAAGTAGGCCTATTGAAATCCTTTAAAAGTTCTAATACAACACTGTAGCCTAATACTCTGTTACAAGTGCTAAAAGTCCCGCACTGAAAATGTTAAGTAGCCTATATGTTAAGTAGCCTAGCCTATGTAAGTAAGTAGTAGCCTATGTATGTAGCCTATTAAAAGTAAAAGTACTCAATGCAGAAATATCCGAAACTGGAAACGATCAAAACTGTTCTGTCAACCAACTAGTGTTTAATCGACTAATTATTTCAGCTGTAGGCCTACACAAATCTTAATTTGTAAAGTAGTAGGCCTAACTGAAGCTGTCAGATTAATGTAGTGGAGTAAAAAAGTACAATATTTCCCTTTGCAATGTAGTGGAGTAGAAGTAGAAAGAAAATACTCAATTCAAGTACAAGTAGCCTGCCCTACCTCAAATGTGTAAGTACAGTATTGAGTAAATGTAAGTCTACGTAGTTACATTCCACCACTGTTAAACACACGTTGTAAAGCAGTGCAACAGAGTCACAAGCTGCAGTGTTGACTAGCTGGAAGTTTTAGATTCCTATACAGTATATTGCAGCAGGGAGGTGACCAGGCAGTAGAAGCGGCGGCAGCAGTAGCTCAGTGGAGAATAGCTCCTCTATGAACGCCCTCAGACTTGCCTGTGAATCACATTTTCCACCTACATCACTTTAACTTCAGACTGGGCCCCTCCGAAGGAACACATGCAACAAAAACTTTCTTCCTCACCGACAACTTCTCTGACACGAGGACGGTCTGCTGCTGCGCACTCACACACAAACAAGAAGACCAATACAATCGATTTATCGGGATTCGGGAACATTTGTCTAAACTTGAAGACTTTCCACTAAAGTTTTTTTTGGATGGAAGATCATGAGCGAGTATCGGAATAATGGTCTATTCATTCCACTATCACATTTTATCAAGCAACCCCGATGGAGCCGTATAAGTTAGCGAACAAGTGTTTCTGCCCTGATCTATGCAGTTATTAATAGGCTATATCGCTGTTGATTATCGGGGACTGAGTAGTGATCTGTAGCCTACTGACATGGATCTTCAGGTGGTTGTCTGGCTGTTCTACTGCTTTCTGATGCCCACCGTGCTGTTAACAGGTAACTAACTTGCATTTTGTTGAAATAAAAAAAAAAACTGTAAGACGAACATGTGCCAAACTATCAGCTTCCTTCAACGTTGACGTGAGCGCCTCAACTCGTAATGTCGCCTACTGGGTGGTAACTGCTGAAGCAGCTGGAGGGAAAACTGTAAAAACTTCGCAACAACTTTTACAGTTTTCCAGCAGTTCTTTAGTGTCTGATACTGGATTGATAGGCTAGCCTACAAGTCGAGACAACGTGACTGCAAACGATACTCAGGATTTCATACTGTATGCCACTACCAGCACATGTAGGCTACATGGGGAACTTATATAGTCCTACTCCTAGGCATAAACTAAATCAAATAAAATCTCAGTCTGTCTGGTTTGTGTCGCCTCCCATGGTGTTACGTTGTGGAATTTGATAGTGATAACGCGAAGCTGTGGGAAAAAATTAACTAAATTCGTTAAGTGATTTCTGATTTGGACTTAGAATATTAGCCGAATGAAGTATTACGCCAAATCTATTTAACAGGTCATAAGTTATTTTCTACCAAATTTGCGCGTTAGCTTATAAGCACAGAAATCCTAAAATTACTGATATTTCAGTTAGGTTCGGCGATGATCATTTTGTTCTCAGCCTAGCCAAAATCGAATGTGAACTGCGATGCACATACAACTTCACAAGTTACTAGTTAATATGTTGACAATGCTGCAAGATCTTCTCAGTTTTCAAACTGTTTTTTGAGAGAGGGTGCACAGAAATTAGTCCATGGTATATTAGATTCCTCAGAACATTTGACCTGTCATCCTGTCAGTGTTTCTTTTAACGCTTTATAGTCTTCTTTTGTGGTGTTCTCAGACTGTTGTAACTTTTAACTAACAGATATCAACATGAAACTTTCCTAGTTGATGACTTACATTAAGACATGTATTTTTGTATTACAACTTATCTGACATTTTTATATTTAAATATGCAAACAAGGCATTATCTAATGCTAACGTTTGGTAAATTTAGGAGAAATCGAAAGGCTCAAATAGACAAAGTGGGGTAAAATAAACATCTATGTGTATTTTGGATGTTTTTTTCTCAATAGTTTGAAAGAAGATGGAAGCAAACTCAACATTTAAAAATGATTGTTTTGCCTGTAGTGTCTCCCCTTAAAATTCTTAGTCAAGGTAATAATAGGATCATTTTTTAATAACGTTTTTTTGTGCATTTCTAGTTGAAATTGGTCATATGTTATCTCAGAACAATTGTATTCACAATGCAGACTTAAAGGTGCACTCCCACTGAAATTAGCTCCCCATTGCTTTGAATGTGGAATGCTTAAGGGCATGTCAGTCACGTCAATAATGTATTATGTTTGAGGTGTCTTTTATAGAGTATTATGGGTCTCTATAGGTCTCTAGCAAAACACTCTAGGATGCAGGGATTACTTTGTACAGTACTATAGTTGGCCACTAAGAGAAAATTGGCAGCAAGGGTGAAGGTAGGTTTATGGTACCCGCGGTGTTCCCAGCATAAGGTGCGCGCGCCACAAAATTACGTCACCACGGCTGCTGTTTCCAGTACGAAGTTGTGCGGTGCATGGTCGTGCACTTCTTAATCTTTGTAACTCGAGGCGTGCTGCACTTTCAGTTCAACATGGTCGGCTGGGAGGACTGGCTGAGCAGCTTCGCCTGTAGACACATCTGTATGATTCTTTATGCACAGATCGCAGGGAGTCAAATGTCCTTAAACATGTGGTCAGAGAGAGCCACCACACTGGGAAAAGAAGAGGCCTTTTGCTGAAGAGTGTTGAAAAACATGAGAGGATGCTTTGTCGAAGCTTAAAAACGGCCTCATGGAAAGAGTGTTTGTAACACCGAGAGGCAGACAGTCATTTCCACTTGGAGATAAGTGACAGTCAAGTTAATAATTAGAGCATACAAATGGCGCTAGGTCGGTGTTTATCATGAATGTGTTTACTACTGTGGCCAGGCAGCCTGCTTTCCTTTACTTCCACTCTCTACTTCTTCTCTACTACATCTAGCTTATTTATAGATTATTTTGTTTGTACGCCCCTTGGCATTTCGGAGAATGCTGCAATGAGCAATGCGTTGAGCATAACCATCTCCGTGCATGCGTCTCATAGCTTGCGTGGCATCCAAGGATGCCGGTGTCACGTGCGAGTATGAACAAAGCTTGACTCTGCCACAGCTTTATAGACTAGGCATCCACAACAATTTTGTGCATGCAGCCATGTGGTAACAAAACCGCTTTGATATGGGCTTTTTCAGTATTTAAAAGTACTCTTTTACTATACGGCAGGTGTTAATTCACAACTAGTCTGGCTGCACAGATATACATAATATTGTTGGGATAAAGCCTGACATCCTGACATCTCATACGCCGGATGTCCGTCCCTTCCGCTATCTCCGCTATTTATTTTGCAAGGGCACTGTTGCTGTATCCAGGGCTTAGTGCTGCCCAGGCTAGTTGTAATTGGTTTAAAGAAATACAAACAAGTTGGAGCGTTTGTTTTTCCCCTATCCCAGAATAGATAAGCGGTGTAGCCAGGTCATACTCCAGCGCTAACACAGCGCTGTGGAGATAGGTCTAGCTATGCAAGACTAATTTACAAGTGACGGCTCGAGCCACCTTACATGACACATAGAATTCCAGTGAGAAATGGTAGCTAGTAGATAACACTAATCCGAGCTACAGCAATAAGGTGGGACTTCTTTTTCTTGTCTTTTCTGCTTTTTGCCACAAATATGGTGAATTTTTCTGGGATGTGGTTCATGACTGAATCCTTTCCAAGGCATTGTGGGATAGCAGGCAGCGTGGAACTGAGATGTGGAAAAAAAGGAGTGGCTGAAAGTGGCGGAAATGTACTATGTTTCTGTGAGAGAAGAGATGACTATAGAAGTTTTTGGGATTCCTCTTTTGTATAACCTTTCCCTGCAACATTATAAAGATAAAAAATCTGAAGTGGTGGGTTGTTTATTTACACAATTCTGGCTGAGATAGAGTGGAGAAGCTGCTTTGTATATTGTATTAATCACTTTCAGGAAGTAATTCAGCACAATTATCTAATATGCAACAGTAAATATAATTTATTTCAAGTGTGATAAACTTTTTTCCAGATGTTAGAAGAAATGTTTGAAGTGAACATATGGTTGTATAAAAGCTTCTTATATCTGGTCTGTAACTTAATAACACCACAGGATTTTGAAGAAATGAAGACTCTATTTTCCAGATTTGACTGATTAGTAGACAGGCGGTTTAAAATCTTTGAACTAATCCTCTGAGTTGCTCTGGAGCAGATTAGCATAGATTAGGTTAGAGTCATTCTGTCTGAAGTCAATCGCTTTCTGACATTACCCCTTTCAATTTGAACAAAGTTTTCCTACATGTTAACCTATATGAGAGTGTTAGAATGTGGTTTGATTTAACGAATCGGAAGGTTGGTGGGTCGATCCCTGGCCCTGCAGTTCCATGTCAAAGTGTCCTTGGGCAAGACACTGAACCCCGAATTGCTCCCGATTCTGCGCCATCAGTGTGAGAAAGTGTGTGAATGTTTATCTGATGAGCAGGTGGCACCTTGCAGCCACAGTGTATAAATGTGTGTGAATGGTGAATGGTTCCTGTACTATGAAAAAGCGCTTTGAGTAGTCGTAATGACTAGAAAAGCACTATATAAATACTTTACATTTACTCTCAGAGTTGACCCGTAGTGTACCCCATAAATAAACAGTATCATTTTTGATCATCAGAAAGTCAACAAACAAAGTTATCCACAAGTTTAATACTTTTGGGCCACAAAAATAAAATTAGCAAATTAGGTTTTATATCCGCGAAAAGTAATTTTCAAAAAACACAAACTCAGTTTTCTTTTTAAAATTGTCTAATATGTTATAGCGTAGATATTTCTCCTGAGGTGTTCATGTTGTACCCACTATCGGTTGAGCAGCAGCAAACTTCTCAGTCTAACACATGAATCCTTAATGTTGTCTATGATTTTCTGTCTCAACTCAAAAAGTCTATTTCCACCACGTTCCACTTCTGGGAAGCTAGACTATCTGTCCAATCTGAGTTTTCTGTTGTATGACAAAAACAACTTTTGAATGTACACATTCCACAAAAACAAGTGCTGCTGTGTGGCTGAATTGATGTGAGCACATCGGCCAAATAAACAATACATACATTTGAATTGAGTTGATCAGGATGTTTTGGGAAAGTAAATGACGTGGAAGGCCATTTTGGTTTCTAACTGATGCTGATTCATATTAACAGACAGTATATTTAATTATTTTGGACCAAAAATATAGAACTTGTGGATGACCTTGTTATTTAGCTTTCCAGTGATCAAAAATCATACTGTTTATTTTTGAAGAAAATGTTTCTATCTTTCTGTAGGGAGGATATTGGTAGGTGGTTTCTGTTATAAAAAGGTTCCATATTTTGTGTGTATGTTTGTATGATAGAGAGAGAAGCAGAGAGAGAGAACGCAAAGAGAGTGTGTGTCTCCTGACAGGATGTCACTAGAACTTGCAGTATTTCTGTCAACAGTTCACATGAATTACTGAATTAAAGGAAGTGAAAGATGCCAATGAAGTTGCCACACACACACACACACACACACACACACACACACACACACACACACACACACACACACACACAGACTACCCAACAATATACAGGCCTACAAGTCCAGCTGAAATGATTAGACCATTAAACACTTAGTTGATTGACAAAACCTTTTGGATCGTATTTTTACAGTGTGGTATTAGTACTTTTACTTAAGTAAAAAATCTCTACACTTCTTCCACCGCTGGATCCCAGCATGCATTAGGTGAAAGGAACAGAACATTCTAGATATTTAGACTCCTTAAGGATCTGTGGAAACCAAGCTGTCACCCTGTGATAAGCTGAAAGCATGCTGGGTAAGGATTCCGAGCCTTAAGAGATTTATAAATGAGTGACAAACAGGCGCACAACAGGAGTAACGTGCAAAACTCTAACTACAGTCTGCACAGCAGCAGTTCATGTAGACCAAACTCTAGTTCGTTTTTCATTGCTTGAACACAGTTTTCAACACTCTATACACTTATCCCATGACTTTAACCACAACCAGCACAACACTGTGGATTTATAGCACTTTGTTCAAATGCTAACACACTTCTGTCAAAACTGTTAACCACACATTCAAAACAGAATAGATTTCAGTCTGGTGCCTATCAAACACTGCTGATTGCAATTTTAGCTGAAAGCCTAAGCAGGTGTCTTGACTAGTTAGTGAACATATACAGTATTTATAAAGAGAAAGCTCAGAAAGCCTTTTTTTGTATACAAACACCAAATAAGAATGAAACAATTATACACTGTACCGTTTGAGAGAAACAGGTAAAAGAGCAAAGATACCAATATGTCCAGGTAAGATGTCTGAGGTTATATACACAGCTATAAAAAAAGTGAAAAACACTATATCTTTACGATAGTAAAACTGCATTCTTACTGTTTTTCAGAAAGTAATGGAGGTGAAAGCAATGGAAACAACATTCATTTGTATTTAGAGATGATGCAGACATCCAATGTGATGAAGAAAACTTGCCGCATGATGCTGGAGAGAGACAGGATTAGTCACACTATTCTTTGTTACTGTTACAGTTTTTTACAGTCGCTAGGATACATTTCTCAATACTCCGGTCACTTTTTCAAAACTCTTAACACAGTTCTCTTAACCAATTTCAGCTCGGCACAGCAGTTCATTTCACATTCAAAATGCACTAAAACTACCAAATCACTTCATACATGTCTCAAATCAACTCCTTCTCCCATAACACTAGCAAAGGTTGACAGCCAACAAACACACTTTGTCACCCACAAAACAATGACCTAAAATACACTAACAACAGGTATCATTATACAATGTTTTCTTATGTAAAACAAGGACACCTCTCTACTGTTTAGAATTCACTGCAATATATGTTACTGGAATGAATCAGACATAATGCAGTACGCTTCAATATATTGTCTTTTATTTGCACTGAGTAATTCCAAAATACAAGAATTTGTACACACCATCCACTGATACAGATACAATAGGAATGATAATCTACTCAGTCTTCTGCATTTGGCCACAGGTTCTCATCCACATCACATCTTATAACATCTAGGGCAATACACCTAGGAAAGAATCTTCTGGCATGCCTGATTCATCCCTGGCAAGTTTCTGATGACCATATCAACAATGGCAGTTTCTTGCACATCAGTGAACATCCTACGTCTCCCACCTGTGTGAGGTAGACGTTGAGTCCTAAGCAGAAAAGCAAAAGGAATTACACACGTTACACGCAGTCTTTGCTCTATTTACTTCTGTAATGTGCAGCTCAGTCAGATGCCATGCAGAATACAAGTTACCTCTCAATAGATGCCACTGTTGAGCGTTGCAGATTTGGCTGCACTCTCTGACCAGCCTCTCTCATTGAGAGACCATGATTGATTACATGATCAATTACAGTAGCTCTAATCTCATCTGAGACTACAGCTCTTGATCTTCCTCTTCTTCTTCCACCACGCATATGAATTCCTCGCCCCCTCCCAGCCACTCTTCTTACTCTTTCAGCCACTTCTCCATCTCTGGCTGGGTCCATGTTTACATCACAATACAAAACTATTCTGAGGTTGTCTCCTTTTGTAATGAAATTGAAAGAGTAACACCTGTGTAGGTGTTCAGCCATAATGAGAATCAGCTGTGGTTGGTCCAATTGTCCAATTGTTTTCATAGCATTTAATTTTTCGATTCAAATATATGGTATTTCATTACAATATTACTGTAGAAATGTAGCAAATTGCTGTCTTATTCAATTTTTTATTATGTTATTGTTTTGAACTTAAGTTTAACAGTTTGAAAACAGTATGTTAGCATGTGCAAATTGGCCTGTAGGTACATAGAGTTTTGGCGGTTGTTGTGTTGAAGTGAGAAAAGAATGAATGTCATTTGAAAGATGTAGTCATTGAATGCATTTTGTGCCAAAGCAATGATAAATGATCCACAGTTTAGCCCACATATACTTCTGTTGTGCTCACTGTGTGAATAATTTTGAAAAAGTGACCCAAGTATTGAGAAATGCGTCCTAGCAACTGTAAAAAACTGTATGTACCTTTAGTTTTTTTCCCAGTAATTCCATAAATTACTAGAGACAAAATACTATATCGAAGCAAATTGCTGTTTTGTATTCCTTCTTGTTTACCTTTTAATTGGTATATTATAAACTCTGTATGTTTTCTTTAAAGAAACTATTGAGTCACTCAAACTGTAAAGATGAAAAGTTTGTAATTTCTGTATTGGTGTTTGATGCTAGTGTTTTTACTCTGTGTGTTCTGAGTGACAGTGTGTGTTATCTCAATGAGGATTGTTCATAGTGTTTGGCTGCACTGAGCCTGTTTTGAGACGTGTGTTAAGAGTTGTGTTGCCCGGAATGAGTTTTGCAGGTGATGTGAACTGTTTAGCTCAGGTGACTGTTGGTAGTGCAGACTGTAGTTTGAGTTTTGCACATGTGGCTTCAGTTGTGCCCACTGTCGTTTAGCAATCGAAACTGTAATATGTTTTCTGTTTTACTGTACCGCATAACTTGCTACGTTTACGCCTAGCGTCCACACTACTACCGCTTTAGTTTGATAACATGGGAAATGCGTTTTAGTCCGGACCAGAGGAAACGGAGACTTTTTAAAATGATGAAGCAGATACCCATGTTTGCTTCCTGATTGGATTTTATCAGTCACAACGTGTCCTTTCACAACCTATCACATGACCCTTTTCTGAAACGTTGTTCACTGCTCCAGTAAAAAGGACAAACCTTAGATAGGACTTGGCAACGGGAGATATTTCTAGCCCGCTTAGCTCATAGAACCCATGATTCAAATTCAGTGGGTGCGTTCCGATCTCCTAGTAGTTCCCTGCAAAGTGGACTGCACTAGGTATGTGATAAGTGAGATTCCAAGGGAGCAAAAATGCTCAGTTCAAAGGGAACTGTGAACTGTGTAGGCAAGAACTGAACAACGGTTCATTAGTTCGCCTGAAGTTGACAAGCAAGATTAACCATCGGTCAATGCGCCTCGGTGGAATGACAACATACATCTTTTAAATTAATCAAATCACATTTATTCACAAGTTATATACATTTCAATAGAATAACTTTTGTAATGGTATCAGTTTTGTTTCTATTTTTTATTTCAGTAGTGTAAAATTTCCACAGTAGCAGTAGGCCTGTAACAATTATTACATAATTGTCAATTCTTTTTACATAATCGCGGATTCTTAGTTTAACCGCAATTAATTGCTAACATTAGCTTAAGTCTTAAGGTGTATGACTGGTAATTGTTGATTTTGTTTAGATATGCCAAATTGTAATTATATAAGTGATTATTGGTCGGACTATATATTTTTATTAATATTTAAATTGTTAGTTGTTGGCACTTGAGCCTATACACGTTCATAGCAACAAAAATGACAAGGGGGGATACAGTTAGAAAATAAGTTTTATGATAATAAGGAGTCGTTTACTTCATAGACTGTGTACTTGTGTTATTACATTATCTGGGTCCCATAACAGTAATATAACCAAAAGATGTATCCTGGAATTCATTCAAAACTTTAATTATATAAATGTATAAAAGTAATACATTTGACTGAAAGAGATAATTATATTGTTAATCGCAATTATTTCTGAGACAATTAATTGTACAGCAAAATTTGGAATTGTTACAGGTCTAAGTAGCAGCAACATATCCAAGGTGTTTACGTTACCAGGGTAACGCAAGGAGGAGTGATATCTGCGTTGGTGACATTGCAGAGTTTTCTGAATAGAGGGATTTTGACGAGGGAAGTTTCCTTAATGGACATTCCCTTAACATGGAGTAGGAAGTAGGAAGTGTTCCGAGATTGAGGCACTCAAGGACAGTGTTGTAAATAAGACAACAATATTTTCCCCATTTAATGTTGCGACAGTTTTACCAGAGCTACTGTCCTTTATCACGTTTAATATCTTCAACATGTAATAATATCTTCAACATGTAACAGGGTTTACAGTATCTCCTGGACATATTTCTTGGCAAAAGCAGTTAAAACGTAAATTCCTCTGGGTATACATGTTGAGGCTGGCTCCAAAGATGTTGCAACAGTGATGATGGCTTATTTACTTCCGCCTACAACCCAGATTAGTGTATAGCAATGATGCACTGACATGATATACTGGATTGGTATTGGTGCTTATGTTGTGTCTTGTCCACATTAAATCCTGTTCCTTAGTCACTGTTGTGAATGATCAGTTTCATACAGTGAAGTTTACAGATTTTAAACTGAAAGATACAAAAGGAGAACTGGTATTGGCATAAAGCCTGAGTTTGTGTATCAGAAGAGAAAAAATAGGGATCTGCATCCCTCATATCAAATTAAAAATTAAAAATAAACCACTCTATGTGAGAGTGTTGTGTGTATTGTGTATGAGTGTTGCTAAGTCAGTGAATCAGAGCCATTCCACATGAGAGCCATTTAACAAGACTTCATGGCTTAGTGAGAAATACTCAGAGGGTGTGTAAGCTGTGGGGTGTGTGGGAGTGACCAAGAGAAAGGAGTGCAGATGATTTAGAAGTTCTTTCTTAATTCAGACCGACAGAGGGAATGGCAGCGATTTGATAATCAGTGGCAGAGTTTGGGCTTTTATTTCGACAGCATACAGAGCTTCGGCTCTTCTCACTGTTCGTCCCAAAGATGTGAAACTCCACAGCCTTTTATTGACTTTGCGGAGCTAAGTCAGATTTTCCAAAGTGCTGGCATCTTTTTTTCTCCTCTGTTTTAATGGTGAAGACATGCTGTTGCATGTTTGAGCCAACGTGCTGACTTGGCACGTGGCACATTTGGAGAGTTCAGAGCCAGGACAGTATCTCCTCCAAGGTTCTGACTGGCCTGGCTACATGGAGCATTAATTCATGGAATTTCTGACTTTCTGGGAAATGTAGGCCTAGATGTCATGTAAACATGTGTAAACCAGGATATTTTTTTACACTGTAAATGGTATAGATGAACAATTATCAGGGTTTAGTAGGTTTCTCTCACTAGTGAATAGACTTCTGTGGTGAATGTCATCTATTGTACTGCATTCCACTTCCAAATTGATTGCCATATACTTTGGAGACTGGCCTTAGGCCAGTCTGACAACTATTCTGCAGAATATAAAGGGAGTGGATAGGTTTCCTGTCTTGGCTATCAGAGAGAACGACTCTGACATGTAAAATGCATTGAAACCAACACCAGGCGAAAACCTGAAAAGATGGACCAACATCAAATGCTAAATATTATTAGCCTACTGCTGTGCTTTTGTACTGAAGCAAGTTTTAGCATGTTTTTCTGGTCTGAACTGGGCTTTATACTACTTACTGGATTCTAATTTGACAGTTGTATGGACTGGCAGTGTTTGAAAAGTCTGCAGGGATGAGACTGAAAAGGTGGAGCTAATTAAGAATAATGAACTGTAATAAATAATAAATAAGACAAAGATCATGTAACAAGAGGAGTTACAACTCCCGTGGTCAAAGCAAAATCTGTCTGGCACAACACGCAACACGGTATCCAGCTCCTTACACTGCATACCGAGCAAAAAAAAGAATAATTAACTGTATGGGTTGTCTGTTTAAAAAATGTTCTTTTGCGCCAAATCACGTTTTACTGTATGGTCACGATTAATCTTGAAGCTGGCTTGGTTCCAGGCTTAAAACTCTTTATATATTATTTAATGAAATGTCAATGGAAATATTGAATGATGAAAATCAGTTCCGGAACCAGAGCTGTTCAAAAAGTGGGCGGTCACTGTTCTACAGCAGCATAACAAATGCTGGTTCAGGGCACACCTTTTAAGTTTACTCATACAGATGAAAAGACCTATCGCAATTAAAATACATTGATATTTAAAATGTAAATTACATTTACAAATAATGAACACCTGTACTTTATGAAATTCCGATATCCTTGCAAGAAATTCTGTTGTTTCTGGTATTAACAGACCAATTAGAGTTCTTGGTGACCTTTTTATGTCCTTCATCTGGTAAATTTCAGCTTGGACACTGGAAATGTCAAAATCTAACAGGCAGGTTTCCATAAACATCCATATATGTGATCCTTCAATGACAGTTCATTCAGACATTTTCCATTCAACATTTGGAGTTTTCAGTTGCTCTTGCAGCTGATGTCAGATTTCTGTGTGCTCACTATGAATGATCTGAGGCTCCTAATCATTATGTACATGTGTGCTGTGTTTGTTTTTACTGTCATGGAAGTGGTGAATATATAAACACAGGGGACCATGGTGGGAACTTTGCAGCTAGTTCAATGTTAACATGTACACACAGGGGACCAATGATTTTCACATCAACTACCCATAAATCACCTTCAGCACTACTATCGCAACACACTGTGAAATTAGAGTGTGTGCGTGTGTGCGTGTGTGCGTGTGTGTGTGTGTGTGTGTGTGTGTGTGTGTGAGAGTGTGTGAGAGAGAGAGAATGAGTGTAAAGTATGTTCTGTTCTGCCATTTTCTTTCCACAAAAACAGGAAAGCTGGTCAGCATGGACTCAACTATGCATGCACACACACACACACACACACATAATGTCCTTAAAAAAAAAGTTGAGTTGGACAGCACATGTTGCTTCACTGCTCTCAGCAGATCTTTGGGTATTTCCTCTATAAGGGGGGTGTGGAATATGACACATAGAACTAACTGCATTATAAGTAGATGTAAAATTGATGCCTTTAGCAGTGGTTGGATATGATACAAATCGGAGTAGATTTCAACATGTTAGTGCACTGCCTTGGATTTCTTCATCTTAAAAGGAATAGACTGGAGGAATGTGAAATCCACATCTATTATACTCATTTTATAGGTTTTTTACTTGCATTTTGTGTTTCTACTAAAACCATAGACTTTATAAAATATGGACGTAGTCTTCGGGACATCACCCCTGAGGCTTTCTGAAGAGCCGGCCGACGCCATCTTGGCAGTGCCTGACCTCGCCTAACTCCATGCTAATCCAAATATGGGCAAAGAGGTTGAGCGTAGATGGAGCTAGGGCGGGCTGAATAAAGGTGCACTCTCTGGTTGCCTTCTGTGACGATAGCCACCTGTCACTCAAAGCAGCACACCCTTAATTATGCAGAACTTTAAGCCTGAATATAATTTAAACGGCTGAGTTATAAAAAATTCCCCACTGTACAGTTGTCATGAAGGGGAAACTTAGCTATAGAGCCAGGCTTTTTGTTTCTGCTGTAAAGTTGTGAGGTTGTGCATGTTAACATTGGGGTCTATGGAGATTGACACTCTTGCTGTCACTGTACTACTGCCAGATAGAATGAAGGTTTAAGGCACTTCCGCATTGGCTTTAATTTTCAGCGTTGTCCGTTCTTTTTTACAGTTTATGTGTAGGATGGCCGATATAACCCGCCAGTCCTCATGTGTCAAGTAGCTCTCTGCTGTAATCACTGTCCAGCAGAGAGCCATGGAATAGCAGATAAAAGAGCTTACGATTCACAATACTAGCAACTTAAAAGTTTCCATTTTTAAACAAGCTAAAGCAGTGGCGCAAAAAGTGGGTATGCGCTATATGCGCGCACCATGGGGGCCCCTAAATATATATATATATATATATATATATATATATATATATATATATATATATATATATATATATATAGATATAGCGGGGAGCGGGTGGGCGCTGTGTGAGCAGGTACGAGCGTATGAGTAGTGAGTTGTTGGGGGCTAAAAATAGAAAAAGAAAGATTATTATTATTATTTAAACCCCATACACACTTATTTTACTTGTTTTTTTTGTTGTTGTTTTTTTTGGGGGGCGGGGCATACCCCTCTGACACTGGGTAGTTGCGCCCCTGAGCTAAAGACAGTGGTTATGAACTGCTGGAGTTTTATTTGCATTTTTTCCTACTCAATATTCAAAAGCCACATACATCTGAACAGTTGAAATTGATACGGATAAAAGCACAGCCTAAAACTGATATTAGGCCAACAATAAATCAACATACATATTTGTTCAATATGCCTCAAACATGACATCAAATCATGAAATTCATTCAAACAATTCAAGTATAATCCTGTCCTGCATGGGGCTCCAGTGGGGGACTCCATAGTTCTGCTGGGGGACTTCAACGCGCATGTGGGCAATGATGGAGACGCATGGAGAGGCGTGATTGGGAGGAACGGCCTCCCTGATCTAAACCAGAGTGGTTGTTTGTTGTTGAACTCAAAATGACGTAATATCCTGCCGATGCGCCCGATTTATGGCGCGCGAGCAGAGGTCGTGCACGGCTCTTTTTTTTTCAGTGGCGCGCGACAAAGCGGAAACGGGATGCCAGGACTCTCACAGTGACTGCAAGTCTCTCTTGTAAACTTACTGGGTTAAGATGAGTTATTTTATGGTGAATGAAAGGCTTGAACCGACGAAGTAGGTCATCGAATTAAATCGAAGCATTGAAGGCAATGCTGCTGCCAGTTCTGCCGTTGTTTTAGTTTTTTCTTCTTTTTATAGTCCGTAGAAAGAGCAACGTTGGTAGCCTTTGCTCATTAGCGCCACCACTGTTCAGGAGAAGACTGCAACTAGTGTCGCGAGTACCAGCGCGGGTATAAATAGTCACGGCGATCCCATGACGTCACATTTGTACGCACCAGCCGTGCTGCGTCTAGTAAATAACAGCCTTTACAGACCCTTTGTCTGCCCCTCACCACCTCAATTCACACCCTCCTACTCCACCCCTCCCCCCTGCTCTACACCATGTCCTCTACAACCTTAGGACCTCACCCCTCTCCCCACGGTCACCTCTACAGTGTCCTTCACGCCTGACCTGGTGAGAAGACAGCTGACAAGACTCCACTCCGGCAAAGCTGCTGGCCAAGACGGTGTATTTCCCAGGATGCTTAAAGCCTGTGCTACCCAGCTGTGTGGAGTACTAAGTCAAGTCTTCAGCCTGAGCCTGCACCTCCAGAGGGTCCCCGTGCTGTGGAAGACGTCCCGCCTCGTTCCTGTGCCAAAGACGCCACGTCCCAGCAGCCCTGAGGACTACAGACCGGTGGCTCTGACGTCCCACATCATAAAGACCTTCGAGAGGCTCGTCCTGGAGCAGCTAAGGCCTATGGTCAGGCCCTTCACTGATCCACTACAGTTCGCCTACCAGCCCAGCCTGGGAGTTGAGGACAGCATCATCTATCTGCTGAACAGAGTCTACACTCATCTGGACAAGCCTGCGAGCACTGTGAGAGACATGTTCTTTGACCTCTCCAGTGCTTTCAGCTAGGGCTGCAACTAACGATTATTTTCATAGTCGATTAATCTGTCGATTATTTTCTCGATTAATCGATTAGTTGTTTCATCTATAAAAATGTCAAAACATGGTGAAAAATGTGGATCAGTGTTTCCCAAAGCCTAAGAGGACGTCCTCAAATGCCTTGTTTTGTCCAAAACTCAAAGATATTTAGTTTACTGTCACAAAGGAGAAAAGAAACTAGAAGATATTCACATTTAACAAGCTGGAATCAGAGAAATCTTATTATTTTTAATAAAAAAATGACTCAAATGATTAATCGATTATCAAAATAGTTGGCGATTAATTTAATAGTTGACAACTAATCGATTAATCGATTCATCGTTGCACCTCTACTTTCAACACCATCCATTCGGCTCTACTGGGTGAGAAGATGACAGCGATGCAGGTGGAGGCCCCCATCATGTCCTGGTTCATTGATTACCTGACAGGCAGACCACAGTACGTACGCCTACAGAACTGTGTGTCTGACAGGGTGGTCAGCAACACTGGGGCCCCACAGGGGACTGTCCTCTCTCCCTTCCTCTTCACCCGCTTCACCTCAGACTTCAACTATTGCACCTCAGACTTCAACTAGTCCTGCCACCTTCAGAAGTTTTCTGATGACTCAGCAATAGTTGGCTGCATTGAAAAGGGTGATGAGAATGAATACAGGACTGTTGTGGGCAACTTTGTCACTTGGAGTGAGCTGAACCATCTGCAGCTCAACGTGACAAAAACGAAGGAGCTCGTAGTGGATCTGAGGAGGGCGAAATCACCTGTGACCCCTGTTTCCATCCAGGGGGTCTCTGTGGACACTGTTGAGGAGTATAAATACCTGGGGGTGTACTTAAATAATAAGCTGGACTGGACTAGAAACGCAGAGGCAGTCTACATATATATATATATATATAGTTATATATATTTATATTCTGTTCCTAATATATATGTTGTTTGTATATCTGGAGTTTGTAACAATAATAATTTCCCCCTGGGATTATTAAAGTATGTCTGATTCTGATTCTGAAACATGCCTCACTTTTATGGGACAGAAACACATCCTTTAACCTTTCCTTCTCTTAAAGAAAAAAAAACATATTCTTTAAGAGTAGCTGAATCCCACCACCTTTGCATAATTTGGAGAGATTGACTGAGTTTAGGTATCACATGGAATGGATAGCGTATGTTAATATTTGTCAGTGTATTTGTGAGTGAATATGTGCGTGTGTGAGAGAGAGAGTGAGTGAAAAGTTATTAATATTGGTGAGTGTATGTGTGCATGTGCGTGTGTGAGAGAGCAGAGTGTGTTGGGTGTGTATGTGTGCCTAGCCTTATTCACATATTTACGTGTGTGTGTGTGTGTGTGTGTGAGAGAGAGAGAGAGAGAGAGAGAGAGAGAGAGAGAGAAAAAGAGAGAGAGAGAAGTTTAAATAAATACAAAGCAGTACTTTGAAACTGGGCAAAACAACCAGCACTACTTTATTTAAACAACTATGTATTTTGTATTTAAGAAGAGCAAGACAAACATAAGAAGATAGTGACTCTGACTGAGTTTTTTTTAACTATATCCTCCCACCCACTACCAAAAAGCATGTTAACTACTTGAACATAAATGTTGCTCTCCTTTCCTTCTGGCCATCACATTTCTCAATGACTCTCTGATTAAAGTCAGTCATCTCAGTAACAAGTCTCTTTTCCATGGACAGCATGGCCAGTGCATTCAGCCTTCCTAGGTCATGGTGTTTCTGAGAAAAGGTTTTATTCTTTTCAAGGTTGAGAAGCACCTCTGGTCATGGGTGTGGTAATGACAACAAGGTGGCACAGACAAGGTGGTCTGTTAAGGAGAAATGCTCCCTAGTGTGTCCCAGGATGGTGTCCAGACCTATAGAGATGATTAAAAAAAATATATATATATTTATGGTGGGTAGTTTCTGACTTCATATTTCATTTGATCATTTATTTTTATGTTGTCAATTTATTCTTTTCAGCTGTTGTATAATATTAAAATAATGATTTTTGTAAGGATTTATTGGTATAAATCCTTACAAAAATCATTATTTTACAAAACATGTTTTCTTGAGTCTGTAGAATATGATATGTGGGCAGGACATCTCTGCAGCACAACAATAATGTAAAATGGTATTTTGACTGATTTCTATAACAAACTCACCTCTGCTGCAATCCTTCTCGTTTTCTCGGCCTCTTTGTTGGCCAAGAACCACTGCTTTCCTCACCAATGGAATGGAGAGAGTTTCTGCAAAGGACAAAGATAATTTATTATAATATTGGTAAAAGAGAAAGAGAGTTAATAATGAAAGAGAAAGCAAATAATGATCATATTACAGGAATACAGTTACCTGATCTTTTGTATTTCCTGTTGGAACTGTTGGATGCTCCCTTTGATATGGACCGAATCAATGTTCTTCTTCTGGAGCTTGGTATAGAGGAAGTCTACATGTGGCATGATGTGGTGATAAAGTTCCAGAAAGAACTTAAAATCCTGATCCTCCAGTAGCATGGCCAGGGCTCCTGCTTCTCTGACAGTATTGGGGTCAAAGTCACTTGAGTCTTGTATGCTCTCAAAACAGCGAATGAGATCCTCTCTGTGCTCAAATACAGTATTGATAGTGCAGTAGCAATGGACTCAGCTGTAGCTGACTGCAGAGTGATGAACTCAAAAAATCTTTCCTCCATGTCGTTTTTGTCGCAAATGTCACACAGTCTGTTATCCTATATGTGTTGATATTTTGTCACCTCTTCGTTGTGCCTTCTAATGCCAATCCTGTAGCCTTCATCTAGTTGTTCAGCAATGCTAACTCTGCCAAAAAACGTTAGCGTCATGCTATTATCAAGATGGCTACGACTACTTTCATGACGTTTGCATTTTTCAGAGAGATGTTTTAGGTCGACTATTACCCCCGTTGTTGTCCACAAAACCTCAGTGCCGACACAAAAGACAGGGAAAGCAAAAAAAGGCATTGCTAACATCACATCCAGCCAGCCAACTCCGTTTCGCATAACAAGAGCGGGTGTAGCTTCGTCCTCAGTCACTGGCCTCAGCCTGCTGCTGGATTTGTAAATCGGGTTGGTCCGGTCCGAAATCCTTTATTCTCTTTTTTTCTTCCTGTGAAAGGTTTTTTTTTGTAAATCAATGACAGAATTTGGTTTAACTACTGCCATTAGCTCTACGAAAGTGATCTGTGTCACTGTGTGATTTGTCAGCTAGCAAGGTTTTGGCGGAGTGACGGTGTCACTACCCGATGTGAGTCGAATGCAGATGTGAGTTGCGACTTCACGCAGATCTGTTTTGTCCTTAGCCACAGAATAATGAGATAGGTACATTACATAGCAGTAATTTATTATTTAGCGTAAGGCACCACATTTTTCATGGCATGATCCCTGATGTCAGTTCTAGATTAGAGGCTGAAGTAGCTTACAAGAACCTGCTAAAGAGAGACTTCTGTAATGTCAATACAATAAAAATGGACCTACATAACGAAGTTCGTTCACTGCTGGCTAGCAGCAATCAAACAATCATCACCTGTGCAGTAGTGGCCAAGAGCGTAAAGTTGAATGACAGGTGTCGAGAATCAATCAGATTGGGTAAAATAACATGTATCCAATTCTGATTCTCCAGGGACGCACGAGGTGCGCCCGGAGGAGAATCTTTAAGAAACCAATAAGAGACCAGCTTCAGGTCACCTGCTTGCCGAAAGTTGAAGGACTTACATAGACATACATTTGTCCGGCATCCCTGCCCACGAAACTGCATGACACATATTGAAACATAGAAAATAGTTAACCGATTAAAGCCAGTTTTTATTAAATGCTGAGGCTCTTACTACCAGCCAGCACATCGTATGAGTAAACTATTTTATTTTTTATTTTTATTTTTATATTATTTTTGTATACATTCATATTTCTGGAATTTGATGGGGGCGGCGCCCTAGCGCCCTCTATTGACAAGCCGCCACTGCTATTGTGTTCAGTGATAGATAATGACTTAACAAACATTTAGTTAACATTTAGTTGACTAAAGAGACACTCGAAAAAGACACTTGAAAGAATATATCCGCTGAAAAAATCTAACTTTAATTCTATTTAGTTTTGCCTTTTATATTCAATTCAATGTTCAATTTGTTCAATAAAATAATTTTGGAAATTATTTCCTTTGTCTTAAAGATCCAATATGTAATATATTTACATGTAATAAATCCAAAAATGACCCCAATGCGTCATCAGATATTAAGGAAACATACTAAGTTGAAACATATGTGCATAAGACTCCGGGATTTGTATGGTCATAAGAGGAAAATTCTCTATAACAGTGATGCTTTGGCACTGACAAAATCAAGATTGTATCTTTTAAACCATTGGGAGAATGAAGGATTCATATTTAAATGTTGTCAAGCAATGGTATTAAGTGTCTGTTTTTCATTGTCTGAAGAGATGAGGTCAGGGGTACAATTTATCTTTGAATCCTTGAGTATTTTTTGTAATGATACGAGGCATATCTTTACATGTATGATGTCACTGTTAATTCATTGCAGCCTGCAACCAATCAGAATCGAGTATTCACACAGACCTGGTACAAACAGCAGTATTTCAGTGCAGACAGACCACTGTGCTGTTCTGGAAGTCGTTAGAAGTCTATGAGAGTGTCATGGACAAAAAAATTCCCTCCATACTGTAATACAGTTTGTTCTGTGTACTGTTACCTGGACGTGCAGATACTCACTGTGATAAAGACAGTTTGAGACATGAAAAGACAGTGTTGAAATGAGATGGTACCTCGCCAGGTTGGGGTATAAACAAAGATGAAAGCTGTTTGTGTTGCATGTCTGAACATGTCTAAATAAGATTCAAGGCCACAGTGCGGAGGTGTCAGCAGGACTGCTCTGTGTCTGCTGGATGGAATTTGGCATTTGTTTGTCACTTCATCCATTTGTCACTTCATCCATTACAGTAACATTTCATAATGTTGATGGAATATGAAGATCCTATTTTAGTTTGTTTTGGAAACTTTCTTAGAACTGGGTAAAACAGGTAAAAAAACACCAACAGACAATTCAATATGAAAATGAATATTTGATTGTGAAAAAAAGCAGCACTACCTGCTGTCTGCCTTGCACGTTCTTGTCAAATTACAAACCAGGAGGTTCCCGCTCTGGAGAGAGAGAGAGGTCTACTGTCTTTAAATTAAGTTTTCAAGGTCCAATATGTAATATATTTACTGTAATAAATCCAAAAATGACCCCAATGCATCATCAGATATTAAGGAAACATGCTAAGTGCTCCTTTTGAAATTTCCGTTCCGCGATGGAATTTCTGTTTGTGTTTTGGCCTGTGTGTTTTTATCAACTGCATAGTTTGACAGCAAGGCCGGGTTGCCAGATATACCTGTAAAAACGTAAACCCAGTGCGCTACAGCTGTAACGTTAGTACAGCCATGAAAGCAGCAAACAAACGAATAGGATCAACGGAGATAGATTCAACTACGTAAAAAAAACGGCATGTTTCTAACAGTTGTGTGACCAGAGATGTAACAAACCCCGGGTAAATATTGGAGATGTATTTGAAAGATGGAGACAGCTTAGAGCCCAAAAGGATGTCGAGTTGGCTACTTTCCTCCTGCTAATTTATCACGGCTACAAGGGACGGGCATTTTATGTAATTTCAACATTTGTTTACTCACATTAATTTATTGTACTCGAGTTGGTTACTTGCAAAAACAATTGAGAGACAGCCAGTGAAGTGATCCTTTGCGAGACAGCTACAGTGGGCTTCTTTCATTCATCCATTCATTAATTAATTAATGAATTCATTCAGTCAGCTAGCTCTGACGAGTGTGAGTAGTACAATATTGCTAACTGATATGCTTTGAGTGCTTAGCAAGCTTTCGAATAACATGCTATCGATTCATGTTAACGATAGTAGTACAATATCTCATAGGATAGGTAAACCAAAGGTGTTCTTGTAGCCTAAGTGTTATTGTTTATCATCTACGTTATATATTATTTAACGTTTAACTTATATGTGTAGGCTGTGTATGATCTACAATTTGAAATAGCTATTGCTAACATTATTAGCAGTGATACAACTAACAACTAAGGCACACAGTTGTACTATAATGACATTTCAGTTTCACTTGAGCTAGCTACTTAGAGGTAGGCTACTTGGTAACTTGTCATGAAATGAAATGAAACCACTTAATAGAGTGCAGACTTATTAAACTATTCATCACAAACTTTGTCACAATCTTCAGGGAAAGGTGAGGTTTGGACCCAAATGCAAAGTGCACAGCCAAGGGTAGGTTGAGCAGAGGATTTATTAAACAAAAAGCAAGGTTAATACCAACAGAGGAAGTCCAGAATGCAGCTGGCAAAACAAATTCCAAAAATGTGGAAAAAAAAACAAATGAACAGAAAATCCAAACACAGAGATAACAGGGTAGAATCCAAAACAGAATACACCAACAGTACACGCCGAAACAGAAGAAAGAAAACTCCAAACAATGACCTGACAGAAGATGAGCGAAACACAAAGACTAAATACACAGGATAACGAGGACTAACAAGGGACAGGTGACACAACAGGTGGAACACATCAGGGCGGGGCAGGACAATCAGACAAGGCGGGAAAACACAGGAAGCAAAACTAGACAAGACAGAAAACAGACTATCAAAATAAAACAGGAAACAGAACATACAGACACACATGGGAAAACAAGACAGGAACTACAGCTAAACAAGAGAAGGGAAAAAACACGGGCTACAACAGAAAACAGAACAAATACACAACAAAACAGGAAACAAGAACAGAACCTCAAAACCAACAGAAACTCAAACTCAAAACCATGACAAACTTGTGCCAGCTGCATTAGGTTGCCAGCCTGTCAGTGATGACTATCTCTGGCTGGCTGGCTGGCTCAGCGAGCAAATGTTGATTACAAAACTGCTGATCCTACTCCCTTGCCATTTATTTGGCATTGTTGTTATCAATAGACCTACAGTAGATCGCTTGCCTAGTTCTCATTGAACACAAACGTTTTCTTGCCATATTATATCAGTGAATCAATTATGTGTGGGGTCTTTCTGAAACGTCATTGTTGAGGCTTGGTTAATAACTCAAACTTGCCGAGAACCAAGACACCGCTTGATTACATTAGACTCGAGTGGCCGGTTGCACTGTTACATTCGGTCTCGTTCAGTAGCCTGGTGCGCGGTCTAGGCCATTTCCTGATTGATTCTACCACCAGTGGAGGCGCTAATGAGCTAGATTACTACACACACAGTAGCAGTCTAGCAGAAGAATACCAGCTACACACAACGGCACGAATGCATGGATGTATTAAGAGAACAGGAGTGAGTCAGTTCATTGACGTATGGCACTCGATTCTCCCGGTTCAGTGACACGAGTCGGGTTTATTAACCGGCTCTTCGGTCAGTTCGTCAACACTAGGAGGAACAGGCAAGCGGGCCACGGCTGTTTACAACGTGTTTCAGCGGCCATAGCTGATAACGGTGAGTTATTTTAAGCCAAGAGAGGGAGGCTGTAAATCGGGAAGAGAGGACCGTGAGTTTGCAGTGTGTTTAGCGATTGTTGCCGTAATTCTAAGCCAAGAATTGGCTTAGAATTATGCCTGTCACCATTTTCTGATATTTTGTATTTAGCATTTAATCGAAAAAATCTGTTTGTTTTTAAGGTGAGCCTCACAGAAGACTGGATATGACAAAACTAAGATACAAATAATATAAGATAATACAAATTGTGTAGTTAAAGGGATACTTTGCCGATTTCACTCCAGCTCATTTTTGTGTGTGGGCAGTGTGTTTAGATGAATGTTGGTGCCTTCTCTCTGTGGCGCCAGTGCATAAATCTGGTCTGCTGTGGTCTGCGCTCATCCGGTGGATCTTAGCTGAAATATCTCTTTAATTGATAATCCACTGTCTGAGTTGCCATAATAAAATTATTCACCACAACTTTTAAATCACATGCACATTTTTATCTCCATTCACTTTGTGAGTCACTATAGATGCCATGTTGTCATAGAATGGAAGAGAAGTAGTTACTCATGACAATTTCCCCCTGATGGCAGGAACAGAGGGAGAGGAAGAGGGACACTCACAGAGTTATAGATACTGTGCACATCTGAGTGTCTTTAGTTTTATATATAAATCCTGGCCCTGTGTGACCCTGCAGTGGACACCAGCTGATTACTTTGGGCATTTCAGCTGCAGCCTTTTTAACTTAAGTATGTTTGATCCTCCCTGCTAACATTCTTTTGTCAGTTTTCTGTCAAGACAAATCTTCTTCTTTAACTTTTATTTTTTCCTAGAAACCAGATAAAGGCAAACATCATCTGACAATGATTTCAACGTCCCTTTGTAAGTCTCTGCTGTTTGTGTGTTAGAACTAGAGATGTTTTGGCTCCGATACTGCCTAAAATGCTGGTATCGGTATCGGGAAGTACTGGAGTTTATGCACCGATGCGATACCACGTAATAAAGCCCTAAAGAAAAAATACGTTAAAGTAGTTTATTTATGTTCTTTTTCCATTATAACTGACTGTCAAACTAGATAATAAAAGAACGTTCTGTGGCATTCATGTTTCACAAAGAGTTTAACCTGAGCCAGACTCACAACAAAGATAGAAATCATATCACATCAATACAGGGATAGTATACAGTTCTTAAAACATAATAACATATATGACACACTAGTATCGGATCGGTATTCGGTATCGGGAAGCAAAAAATGGTATCGGACCATCTCTAGTTAGAACTGAGAGGAAACTTGTTTCATGTATACCAGGGAGGGAGTAGAGGCCCAACCCACCAAGAACAGCAAAAACAGCAGAAGAGAAGGAACCACAGTCACTCATGACACCAGGGGTTGATTCATAGACTGTGTATAAGAAGCCAAAACATCTGGATCGCCCCCTGGTGGCTGGCTGCATATAGGTCATTAATCCCACCCTCTTTATGTTAGCGGATGGGACATGGGCCAAACTAAAAAAATCTAAGTACACCACAAATAAATGTTTCCCAAATATGGTTTCATTCATTATAGGTAGTTCTTATCATGTTTGTTCAAGTGTTAATTTTCGTGATCAGTTTGGGTTTTATTAGTTATGTGATGCTATCAAAATGGGGTAAACATCATGATTGACAGCTGTGATTGACTCACGATTGGTCAGGGAGGTGTATGGGCTGGACTTCGATACCGTGGCTCCACCGCCCAATCACTACTGTCCACACTCTGGCTCCAAAATTACAAGATGGCAGCGCCCATATCTGGGATATTTTGGCTTCACTTTTGTACAGTGGCAGGAAGTGGAAACTTGTCGGGCATCTTTATATACAGTCTATGCAACATCAATTGGTTCATTCATTAAAATGCTGTCAGACTGATGTATGGATACTTTTCTTTTGGCATTAGTGGTGTTTTTTTTCATTGAGTTATGATGTTTCTACGGTTTGTTGGAGACACCCTCTAGGCCAGGGGTCATCAACTACATTTTTCCAAAGGCCAGAATTTTTCTAAGCAGACACTCTCCGGGGGCCGGACTTTCAAATTAAGAAAATAAAATGTATTTATATCTAATACGCCTATTCTTGTTCGATATTTTCACTTTCTTACTGAATTAATGCTATATTCTTTACATGTATTAGTGTGAGCAAACTCCTAAAAAACATGGAAACTCCATAATGATAACTGGCTCTTTAACTAGAAAAAGATCTCAGACTAGGAGACAGTTCACTGAGGAGTGATGGTTAAAGTCTGTGATTATGGAAACGTTGTTGTAGTAGGCCTATGCATTGTCCTGATTGGTGGAAAATACTTGCAGAAAGAAAGGCCTTTTGTCAGGTAAAAATGTCACTGTCAAAGAGGCTGAAGCGAAAAGTTGACGTGGAAAACCCAAGCTTTAATGATGAATGGACTGATAAGCAGGCTACTCATTCATCTTGTATGCCTCATTTGCAATGAAACGATGCTGTTGCAAAATAATACAACCAGCATCATCATTAAGAATGAACAACGCGAACATAACGATCCCGTAATTCACATGAATTATGCAATTAAGTAGGGATGCACCGAATCCAGATTTTTGGGGTTCGGCCGAATACCGAATCCACTGGTTAAGATTCTGCCGAAACCGAATACCGAATCCTACTCCCATCCTCAGTCCATTAACACAGTAAACACATTAATGAAGCAGTGGTGTAGTTTAATGTATTGTAGTGGGTATACTGTACTATATGTATGGGCCTATATATATATATATATATATATATACGGGTGTCCTCCCCCAGGGAAATGTTGAGTGTCAAAGACTTCATTTCCTGCATTCGGATACACTTTTATGCACCAATTTACAGTATTATGCCTATGTGATGAAGAAAAACACAAATTACATTTCAAAATGTTTAAATTTATAATGGAAAGTATGTTGTTACGTGCCATTGCACATTTTTAAGTGGGTATATGGAAATCCTGGAGCTTTCTTAGTGGGTATACTGCGCATACCTGCATATCACGTAGACTACACCACTGTAATGAAGTAAACAGTGTCCACTCTAAAATAGTTAAATATAACAACTTAATGTTGAACTCACTCTCTTTTCACATCGTAGGAAAGCACATTGCTATCGCCAGATGAGTGACAATTTTGTTTGGCACATTTTCGCTAACCAGTGCATGATGAAGGCATGTTGGGTGGGTGAAATTAGAAAGCTAACGAGCAGCAGCCAGCTGTTTGGTCGCTCCACTCATTTGCCGGGAGAACAGCTGACAGCCCAGGAGAGGCACTGTCTGGTTAACACAGTTAAGCCAGCCAGTTTAGCCAGCAGTTAAGTTTACAAGAATTTGTAAAAATTCACTATTTGCAGAGTAGAGCTGTGTTTGCGTAAAACAGCGCGGTGGACAAGAGTGGACTGTGCAGATTGCAATATCGCTTCCTACATATTTATGCCTGTCGACAGGTGAGTGCATTGATAAGTATTGCCTTTTTACTCACAAAGGTTTTATTTTAGCCTACTTACAGTAACGAGCCTAGCGTTAGTTCATCTGTGCCAGCGGCCATTGGTAATCCTCTCTGTATTGGCTCAGCTGTGTGTGTGGAGCGCAGGCATCACTTTACAGAATCCTGGCATGTGAATAGAGATGCAAATACAGGGGGCTGGGTTTGTGCTCTACCTGTGTAATGTTACCTGCTGTAAATGCTTGAAATGTTCTGAATTCATGATTATTCTGCGGGCCAGACTGAAAGCTTTGGTGGGCCGGATGTGGCCCGCGGGACGCCAGTTGATGATGGCTGCTCTAGGCTAATACCTTAGGGCTCCTACCACCTCTAATTGTAATCATGTTGTTCTGGTTTTAGTACTTGAGTGGTCCTATACCTTTGTTCAGGTTGTCTAGAGCTGAAATATCAATTATTTATAGTGTCAAAGCATAACAGAAGTTATCTCCAGCCAGATACAGTTACAGTTACAGATAGAGTAGGTCTAGACCACACTCTATAATTTACAAAGACCCAACAATCCCCCCCAGTGGCGACATTTTAGTCAACAAATTAGTCAACTTTTAGCCAGCCTGGGCTGGACTCTCAGCAGCTCCAGCTGGGATTTCAACCTGATCTCCCAGTCTAGCGGCTGTAATTTCATGCCTACTGTGTCCAGCTGTTTTTAGTGCAGCTAAATGTGCAGATGAATTTAGTAATAAGAGAGTGTAGCTTTCCATACCTACCAGCAGCTCTGTCAGAACTCTAGAAAGGTCGCAGCAGTTCTGCTACTCCAGATCTTGTCTTGACCTCAACAGTTTACTTATTGATGTTGTGAAAACTGGAAACTGGTAGCTTGCAGATATCCTGTTGATAATGTTTCCCCACATTGTAAGAAGCCTTTATTTTGGTAAAATATCAGAATTTCCACTAGGGGTGGAACGGTACACAGAAGTCACGGTTTGGTAACGAGGTTCGAGCACATGCACCAAATACTTGAAGCCCTATTTGTATTTGTATTTAAAGGCTGGTTAAGCACTGTAGGGAGGAGAAGTTGGACAGTTTCTTTTGTCTCGTTCCAGCAATTGGTACAGCTGGGTGATGGCGTCGGATATGCGTTAGCATGTTAGATGTATTTCCACTTACATACAACAACTTACATACAACAACTGCTGAACAACGCCGACACACAGTCCTCGTCTTATCCACCACTCTCTCGCCTGTACTACTGTAATTGACCGGGAGGGCATGACATGGGAGGCTCCAGGCTTCATCCATACAGTCTCGAAGTTTTCCCAAACTTGCAATCTTAAAGAGGCCGGCGGGTCCTCTAACTCTTGTGGGTCGCCATACTCGTCCTTTAGTGCTGCTATCTCTGACTCACTCACTGGACCGTCGACCTGCAAAAAACTGCATGTAGGTGGAGCTCGGCTAGCTTCAGAGCTAAGGCTGGGCTACAGATTAGGTGTCCCTAGAACCCGCGTATCTAACAGTAGTTCCGCATTACATTAATTCCGCATTACATTAATTAATTTGCACACAAGTTTTATTTATTTTTATACGGTGTATTCTCCGTGTAAATTCATGTACCAAACCGAGATGCCCGTACCGTTTCGGTTCAATACGAATACATTATACCGTTCCACCCCTAGTTTCCACGGGGTCTTAAAAAGTAAAAAAAAAGGCATCTGGGTAGCTCACCTGGTAGAGTATATGCCCATATACAGAGGCTCTGTCCCCAATGCAGCGGCCGCAGATTCGGTTCCGACCTGCGGCCCTGTGCTGTATGTCATTCCCCCTCTCTCTCCCCTTTCAAGTCTAAGCTGTCCTGTCAAAAATAAGGGTATTGTGTTCTAGGTCTTAAATAATTTTAAACGGGTCTCAATTTGTCTACGTCCATGTAACGCTACGTCTAATGCTCATTGAAATATTTTTTTTTATTTCGTGGTGTTGTAGTTCTTTCTTTTGATAATCCAACTATAATTTGCTGTATATGTATAGATTATGATTACTTATTATTCAATTTCAAAACATTTATTCACTTTGCAAGTACTTTTGTGACTCTGCATTTCGTTTCATTTTCATTCATTCATTCATTTTCATTCATAAAGGTCTTAAAAAGTCTTAAATTTGACTTGTTAAAACCTGCAGAAACCCTTGAGTAAACAGTACCTTTAATGCCCCTAAAGTGCACTGGGGTTTATTATTACACCAACAGTGAATACAAAAAACAATAGACAGGTTAATGCTAACTTCAGTATTGTTATCATCAAGCAATAACCAGTGGACCAGCCTGTTAAATCCACAGCTGGCTACAGGCCACATTACTTATTTTTTTGCGTCTGATTGAAATTATACATGTGGCAAAGTATGAATGTTGCCTTTGAGCCAAGAACACAGTAGGCAGAACAGAAAGAAGATGGCATGATTTGAATTTAGAAATGTGCTTCAGTTATCACAAACTCTCTGACTGTTTTTGCAGTGAGGCTTATTTGAATAGAACTGGGCAAGCATAGCAAATGGCACTGAAACTTTAGTGGTGCTTTGAGAATTACAGTTTATTTTTGTCTTATTTTTGCAGGTTTAGCGGCTATAAAAGCTGCACAATCCTTTTGTGAATTTTCCTGTCTCAGTCTAAAGGCTTAGCTTCCTGAGTTTAGCTTCCTGTATGTCTCTGATTTAGGGCGTTTTCACACCTGTAGTTCGTTTGCTTTGGTCCGCATCAGTTGGTGAGTTAGTATACTTGGAGCGATTTCCCCTTGGTTGGTTTGGTTTGGTTTGGTTTGGTTTGGTTTCACACCTGGAAAAATCCAAGTGTACCAAAATGCGTCATTACAAATCAGGTAAGAACGTCCAGCCCTCTTATTGGTCGGATATGTCTGGGGGCAGGAGCAAGAAAGTAAATACAGGAAGAAGGTCCGGTGTTCTGGTCTAGTGGTCAAAGCAGCTCATTTCATTGAAATTATCAAACGAACTCTAGTTCGATTCAACCGAACTAAAGGCTGTCGGTGTGAAAACGCCCTTAATACTAATAGCAAAGATCATTTAAATTGTGTGACTTTATGGCACATTAAGTTAAAAAAGGCTGATCACACCAACTGGGAAGGTGGTTGTAATGACTGAAAAATGTAACAAGCTCTCAAACTATCTTAAACTGCCTTGTATTCAAGCCATACAAATCAGTAAGGCCTTAGAACTTCAAACAAATAGCTTAACTAGAAACTAGAAAGGTACCTTAACCTTTGCAGATGACACTTTTAGTAACTTTTCTTTTTAAATCTGGAAATCAAGAGTAATAGTGCAGACGATTTGTGGAAAAATGTCCTGTTTAAGTTTGTTCAGTGCAGAGCACAATAACAGCTTAGAAGATTGAATCACACACTTTCTGATTTGCACACTGTGCACAACTATTATTAAGGAGCATTTTGTAGAAAATGACCTCAATGGAGGGAATGCGCTGAGATGAAGAGTAACTAAGGCAGAGATCTAGGCACTGGAATTAAGTATTGCAACATTTCTTACATGTAAAGAGAGAGATGTGGAAGAACAAATCGACCCATAGCAGCTGTTGCATCAGATGCTAAACAAAAATAAATACTCTGTGCCTGAATATAAGACATGCAGAGGAAACCTAACATGGACAGAGAGGCCAGAGTGCTGCAGAGAGATAGGTGCTGTGGTTACTCAACGGTGCTATCACGTCTGTCCATAGACATCATTTTGGGTGTGTTTGATGATTAACTGGGCAGCAGGGTGGAGCTCCTCAACACCCAGCTGCTTCTTTATGTGGGAACTGATACTGTAGTTGTACACCATAATGTGCTGCATTGAGGATCAAACTTTTAATAAGGAAGTCCAATCTATAGGTTCAGGATCAGGCATTTTTGATGGCTTTGTATACATTATTTAAAACCTGATACCATACCTGTACTAATCCTTTGTTTGGGCTGCCCAACCTGTTAAAATATAACAATTTTTTAAATCAACCTTAACTGTGGAGGGGCCAATAAATAACTAAATATGGCAGTTTTGCGATCAGTGTGTGTGATTTGAGTGACCCTATTTCAGTGACATTTTGAAGGTGCATCAAAAGCAGGGTCCTAAGATAAACCAATGCCTTCACACGATGATTAAAGGGATAAGAAAGATTTTTTGGGGCTTTTTATGGCCTTAAATTGACAGGACAGCTTGAAGACAGGAAAGAAGAGAGAGAGCAGGGACGACACGCAGAGGAGGGACGACACGCAGCAAAGGGTCGTCGTTTGAGAGGCCAATGCAGCAGAGTTTAACCGACAAAAAGTGAGCGTTATACGGCCATGACAGTTAAACTTAGGCACCAAAATTACTAGTTAAGATTAGAAAAAAGATTGTGGTTTAGATTAAAACACTCGCAGGACATGAACATCCATTTCCCTTGGTGAAAGTGTTTTCCCCGGAATGATAACTCAGCTCCCTGGGTTCAAAGCCCTGTGTTTTATGACCCTGACCTCCTTCCTATGTGGTCCAGCAACGAGCGTTCTTAAACAGCAGCTGTCACTGTGGTGCATATAGCAATAAATACGTGAAATACATACGAATTACAGTACATTACTTTTTGTAGCTATATGTACAAGCCTGAGATATTTATATTGTTTTGTTGACATGGCAACCTATTAGAACCTGCTGCTACTAGATCTACTTTTGTTTTTTGACACTTGACCTTTCCTCTAGTACCACCATCAGGACCGGCGTTACATTTTTAGAATTGTTCTGTGTACTGAAAGGGGTAGATTTACTACCAGAAATTAATATGGCAATAATCTGTGGTAAATTCACATGTGAAAAAGATTCCAGTCTTACAATGGGTTTAACTTGAACTACTATCCTTCATATTCTCCTCTTAAGTTTGTGAGTCCTCAAAAAGCTTTTTTTTAATTACATTTAGTTATTTCTTTAACTTTTAATACACAGAGGGCTAAGATATGACATCATTGTACAGCGATCTGTTGGGATAGTCTTACTGTAGTGATTACTTCCCCACCTGTTGGAGAACAATGGGCTGTGTGAGCTACTTGACTCTTACTGGCAACATATACAAACAAACACACACACACACACACACACACACACACACACACACACACACACACACACACACACACACACACACACACACACACACAGCATGAATGGCCAAAGTGAATTGGCATTTTACTACCATGTCAGATGACTAACCACATGAGTCACATATGGAAGAGAGGAAAGGCCTTCTCCCTCTCAAGACCAACACTGTTCACTGTTTTGTTACAGCTGCAGGGTTTTAGACAGTTTCTAATGACTACCAAAGCCTCCCCCTTCAGCACCACAATGAGAAAAAAATGAGCTGAACAACAAACCAAAAAGAAAAGAAGAAGCACTGTTTAAAGGGTAATTCCAGGTTATTTCAACCTGGACCCTATTTTCCCATGCACTGGTGTCGAAGTGACTAAGTGTGAACAAGAATCTTTGAAATCGGTCCAGTATTGTGCGAGAACGCTGTAACCAGCAGCCATGAACCAGGCTGCAATGTAATCATACTGTATAGGTCAAATGTGCATTGAATATTTCGTTCACTAAAAGTGCTGTTTTTGCCGCTGACAGGCTCAGATTGTTCAGTGCAGTTTCAGCCAACAAATAAAACCTGTTTTCACCTTGACACTGCTGGGGTGGAGACAGAGATCTCAGGGACAGATATTAGGAAACTGCAACAATACCAAAGGTATTTGCATAGAGAAATACAATTAAAGGGAAGAGATAAAATATGTGTGTTGGAATTGGGGTAAAGTGACCCTTTAATTTAAAGGGTAACTTTGTGTCTAAAGTCGCTTTCCGACCGGAGGGATTTTTGCAGTTCCTAGAACATTAAATTCCTAGAACCCTTTTTTTCTCGTGTTCCGACTGGACCAATTTGGGGACTTTTTAAGTCCCTCTGGCTGCAGTTCCTGTAACTCTTTCAGCTCCTACTTCAGGGCAGGGTCTTTTCTCTTTTCCCTTTTCAGCATATGAACCTAGGTCAACGACGGTCGGGTTTCCGGTACAGACAGACCAACAATGGGACAATTTTAACAATTTTCGCCACGTTATTTATCACTAATTTCACTTTTGACAATGTTTTAGGCGAGAAATTAACTGTTTAGATTTTGAATATAGGTAGTCTTGCGAAAATTGATGCCGAATTGACAATTTGCTTCAAAGTTTTCGGAGTTGAGAAGCTCCATGAAGTGAGGCAACAGCCAGCAGGTGCCTGCACTGGCCGCTAGCTCGTCGCTCGGCCAGTCATGCTCAGAGACCCCGAGGTAAGCTGGAGGTCTCTTAGACCGGTCTCGTAAATAAGAGGCTTTTTTTTCGCCGTTGACGGTTCGTTTTTTAAAATATCGCAACACATGTCCATCATAAGATTAACGGGAACCTGTGGTTAACTGTCTTTTCGGAGTTAAACTCCACAACCGTGTCCTGCGGCTGGCCGGCCTTCACACACACACACACACACACACACACACACACACACACACACACACACACACACACACACACACACACACACACACACACGTCCACAGTGCAGCAGGCAGAGGTGAGGGAGCGAGAGATACCCGTTTCTCTTCTTTCACTCCCTTACCCCTCCTACCAGTCCCTATGGCCACTTGGCCAGTGTGAATGCAATTGGAAAAAGTGGTTTTGGGGGAGAGTAGTTAGTACATCTGTTTAGAAGTGGACTTTTCCTATAACTACGTTCCTGTAACTACTTGGTCGGAAAGCGGCTTATGTGACTTATGGGAACAACAATCTTTGAAATTGGTCCAGTATTAAGCAAGATTGCTGCAGTCAGCTGCAGCGAAACAAGCTAGTAAGTTATTGGTCAATTGCACCTTCAATTTTATGTCCACAAAAACTGCTTATTTAACCATTGACATGCTCAGATTATTGTTATTATTAAGTGTCTGACAACATTATGGAAAGGATCCCTACAGAGATAGACCTTTTGTTAAAGAGTAAGATCCTTTTTGTTTAACAACCTCTGAAATCACCATCACCAAAATCACCAGACTCCATTTAAATAAACAATACTTTTAGTGTGTATATAGCCAGAGTATTTTCAGATGTAAATGGGTAAATTAAGGGTTTATTTCAACTAAACCAGAGTGGCAATTGTTGGAACAGTGAAAAGACAAACCAAGACGGCTTTGGATAGTTTTAATTTGTTTCTGTTGACTTTAAAGAAAGTGTATTTTACGATGATAAAATTACTGTTATGTTTATTTATGATTTTGGAGCTGTTTCATGTTAAACAAAAAGGATCTTACTCTTTAACAAAAAGATCAACCTCTGTAGAGATCCTTTCCATAATGTTGTCAGACACTTACAACAATAATCTGAGCATGTCAGTGGTTAAATAAGCAGTTTTTGTGGACATAAAATTGAAGGTGCAATTGCCCAATATCTTACTAGCTTGTTTTGCTGCAGCTGACTACAGCAATCTTGCTTAATACTGGACCAATTTCAAAGATTGTTGTTCCCATTAGTTACTTAGACACAAAGTTACCCTTTAAATTAAAGGGTCACTTTACCCCAAGTCCAACAAACATATTTTATCTCTTCCCTTTAATGGTATTTCTCTATGCAGATACCATTGGTGTTGTACCAGGTGTCCGAATATCTGTCCCTGAGATCTCTGTCTTCACCCCAGCAGTATCGAGGTGAATTTGTTGGCGCTCACTGCACTGAAAACGGTCACAAGGCCCCTTTTGATCCATAGAATACATGTCAGCAGCATTCATTGGCACTGTTTCTTCATTGGAATGTAGTTCCACTGAAAACAGTATGTCTCATTTTCACACTGGTGATTTGAACTCAATTAAAATTGCTTTTTAAATAGCTCTGGCACTATCAGAAAGCAACATTATAACGGCTCTGATGATTTATTGGGATAAGAGTAAATATAGTATAGGATATATAGCCCTACTCAGCCTGTAAAAACTGTTGCATACAGTATTCTGTAACTCTGGAAGAGCTTTGTCAAGTAAAAAAATATTTCTGTTCATCATGTCAGACCAAATTAATTTACACTGACATTACAAGTGACATTGCTTGAGTAATCAAGCTTGAAGTGTATAACAGAAAGCCTAAGTTACAAACTGGGGGTGTGATATTTGCAATATATAGTTGCCATGTTTAAAAATTGACAGCCTAATTTGGAAAGAAATAGTGATCATGGCTGAAGACAACACCTTTAATTTGAACATTTTAGTGAAAAAAGTTTTAATTTGGTAGAAAAATGTGTGTTTTGGAACAGCCCGATCACGATTGCTTTGTGAGTCGTATCATCCACTGGCTTGACCTCTGTGAGTTGATTCTGAAAGAAAGTTACGAGCGAACTTAGAGGCACTCATATTGATGTACTGACATCCACTTAGTCGTATTATACTATGTACAGTATACAACCCATATTTCCCAGGGAGCTGGCAGAATAAATCTGATGTTTGAGTTTATGTGGCAGGTTAGAAATGTTTTGGTGAGATTTAAATCAGTGGAGCTATACAAAGGCTGAGAGGAAGCTCTGCCTGAAGAGAGGGAAGACTTGGATGGATTAACCCTATAACCCATATTCTTAGGAACTGTAAGGAACAGGAAACACTTGAAGAGAAAGGGATGTGTCAGTGACGTCAGTCCCAAGCTAGGAATAGGAACATACACATGTGAGTCATGCTGCAGTAGCTGTGCTATCCTGTGGAGTTTTAGTTGTGGGTTTTCAGGGCTGGGTCTGTTTGTAGTCAGTGTTGTCCTAAAGATTACACCTGAACAACCTTTGGCCATAATAAAAAAACTGGTTAGGTGGACACTAAACAACCCTAAACAACACTAACCCTTGTGTTGTCTTCCCATCAACCATGGTCAAAATTGACCCATTCTGTTTTGCCTGTTTTATAAAGTATAAATTATCCCCCAATTCTGTGTTACATCTTCTAATCCAACTTCATTTCAACCTATCACTGCTAGTTTTACACTTCTTTTTGGAATATATGGTCAATAAACCTAATTCATATTAAATTATGCCTAATTTTTTAGTTAAAACCCCCCAGAAATTATTAATTATTTTAGCTAATAGTTAAAAGTAGGGGAACGTATGTTAATGCATAATTACAGCCTGTTTTGTGTATGGAACTATCCATGTTATTTTTGGCAATTTAGTTAAAAAAAACAACATATTTTTGATACAGACACTTTGAAAATGGGTCACATTTGACCTGCGGACAACACAAGGGCTAAACAACCCCCTTTCTGTCTATTGTGTCTTACTATTACAGTATTGCAGGACATGTAATAAAAGTTCAATGTCTATAGGGACTCCCAGATGCCTGGTTTATTGTCCTCACCACATAACAAAACAAACGTACTGTATGTCCTTGATATGTTCGTTGATATGTTTGTTTTTATGGTGCAACGGAGAGTGACAAAGCTAAAGAGGTAAAGAGATGAAAATATTTAAAAGGCAGCCAGGTTGGAGACATGACATTCACCGCCTCCCTCTGGTGTGATCTAATTCCTGCAGACATGTAGGAAGGCAATATGTTGAGAGAGCCTAGACAGAAAAGATGAGAGACTGAGCTTTAACTGATGTTGATCTTTCTTTTAAATCTGTACTGAATTATTACAGAATAAGTGAAACAAATCTACAGCTCTGCTATGGCCGCTAGAGGCTGCAATGTTCATTACAGCCTACATAACTGTGTTGTGATGTGTTGTGAAGTGTTTAATGGAACAGTTTTAACAGTATATGGATGGAGCAAATACTTCTAATAATAATTCTTGTTGGAATTGTCGGGTCCTTAAATTATAGAGTGTTGGTCCTGAGACAGCGTTATGATTTTACCCTATAAATTTAATTTAAGGTGATGAAGTGTTCAACATAGATATGGTTCAACCTCTGGGTAACAAATGGATTCAGCATAATTTTAGATGTTCATTTATTTGTTTTTTCTAAAGATGATTTGTTTGGTATTTCAGGCCTTTATTTGTATAGGACAGCTTAGACTCGAAAGGGGAGAGAGAGGGGGAATGACATGCAGCAAAGGGCCACAGCTCAGAGTGTAACTCGCGGCCTCTGCGTCGAGGAGTAAACCTCTATATATGGCCGCTTGCTCTACCAGGTGAGCTAACCAGGTGCCCAGATGTTCATTTCTTGTCTACAAGTGTTTATTTCTGCGTAACGGTGGCACAAGAAAGGTCAGGAGGTCCACTTACCATAAAGTTATATCCTCTGGGCATCCAATAGAAAATTACCAATGACCAAAATGAGGTGGTTGCTGTTAGGCTATGGTTCAAACCCAGCACACAGAGAAAACAACCACGGACTCAGTGTAGATAAACAAAAGTGATTTTAATGAAAGTTCAGTTCATCAAGTAACGAATAAATTAAAATACTAAGTAGGTCGGCTCCTGACTGGAGAGGGACTGAGGCGGGCAGGCAGTGGAATACCCGGACGTTTCTTTTGCAGTAAGCCAAACAAGGTGGTGGAAAACTGGAGGTGAAAGAGCTGGAGACACGGAACGCCACGGCAGCAGGTTGAGTGGTGTGGGTCTGAGCGGAGCAAAAAATAAAGCACGTTAGCAGGAGCAAGAGATAATAACAAGGAGACAAAACAAACAAGTTAGCTAACTGCAACTTGGGAGCCTAGTTACCGCACTGGTAGGTGCAACGATCTGGTGCCGATGGAGAGCCATGCCCAGGAATAAATACTGCCAGGTTGATAGTGGAATTAGATGCAGCTGCGCAGGTGGACACGCCCGCAGCTGTACGGAGAGGTAGATCTTCCAACCACGCCCCTTGACCTACTTTGAGGCGAGTCTGCCATACACACCGGCAGACACCACAAACACAGTGGGGACACACACACACTTACAGACACCACCGACAAAGTGGGGACAAAACAAGGGAGGAAAGGGACACAGAATGGGGAGAGAACAGCCGCCCACATAACAGTAGCAGTAGCTCAGTCTGTGCAGACTTGGCTTGGGAACACTCCAGAGAAGTACTTAGTGTGGACTGGTAACTGTTCAATCAGTCAGCAAGGCACCAAACCCCCAACTGCTCTGGGCGCCTGTAATGGGCAGTCCCCTCACTCTGACATATCTGCATTAGTGCATGTATAAGTCCTAGGCATGTATGTGTATTTCGGGGCTATGTGTAATGTTTTTAATAACTAACAACACAATGTTGGGTTGCTTGCGGGATCAATAAAGTATGTCTTAATCTTAATCGTTAAAACGGAACCCACTACAGACTCATAAAGGCAGAAATTTCAGCATAAAAGATTAAGGGCTTTTGAGAAAACATTCGGGGCTGGAGCCCCTGAAGCCACCCTCCCTGTTGAAGAGCTGCCTGATATCCTGTTGTTTTTAACATTCTTACCTGTATGTTAAGGATTCTGCCTGTTTTTGTGCTCGTATTTAACAAGTCTCATAGTTGTGCGACAGGTGTTAGATTTTAAGTTGAACTTGAAGCTGTGAATTAAGGGCCAAACTAAATCTGTGTGGTAAACATCTCACCTCCATGTGTGATCTCATCAGGCTGAGTTTAATCCACACGTTCACCTAGGTGATCTATCAATTATCACTGCATGAGAGGAGGAAATAGGCCTGCACATTTTCTTTATTTCCAGGTCTTGATATTGGCTTATCGTCTTTTCTCCTTCAAGCCAGCAACACCTCATAAAATCCTTGTTGCTGTACCATATGTGCAGGGGAAAGACAGCTGTGGAACGTTCTATTCTTGGAGAACTGTGCATCAGACAGACAGTAAGCCCTCTCTGTGGGCTCTCCCTGAGTGAAATGACAGAAGTGGCCTTTAATAAAGTCATATATTGCTGCGCTGCCAAGCATTGGTCAGACCAACAGAACTTAAAATTCTAGTGCAACACACCCAACTACAGTGGCTGTGTAGATACACATGCAAAAAGGACATCAATGGTTATGTCAGGTATTAGATGAGTTCGATCAAAAGAGAAATTTGAATGAGATGTTAAGAAAGGAGACAGAGACACAAGGGTGTCTGCCCCCAGTCTCTCTGACTATTCTGTACACACCCTGAATAACCCTTACACATCACCCGATGACACCAAGTCCTTATTCCAAAACAAGTCTTTTGTTAGTGTCTTCCGAGTCTCGCATTGCCAGACCTTGCTCCACAGCACTGTGGGCTACACCGCACATACATTCTGGGATAGAAGAAAAAACTCTCTGGGTTGTTTGCATTTCTTTAAACCAATCACAAATGTCTAAGCTCCGGAACTTTTTCGGTGGAACATTTGCACTCCGCAAAAGACAGCACCACATAACACATTAAATGAAGTTAACTGTTGACACAATACAATAACATGAGCTATTTAAATTAGCTGGATACTGGTTATACCTCATTTGCTCTTACTAGTGAATCACCGTGTGTACTTCGTCCACAGCAATCCCACCAATCGGTCCCAGAACACCCGTACAACACCAGTAAATGTAAACATATTCTTTGTAACTCTTTACAATCATTCACCAAAAGAACCAAGCAGGCCTGCCTTGTTGCACGATCAACATTTTCTTCAAAACCTGCTATTTTCAGCTTGTAGCTTGCTAGCTCGAAACTTGTAGTTGTTTTCTGTAGCAAAGGGGTTTTAAGAACGACAAATTTGGTATTGAATGACAAGGCATTTTTTGATACACGATTAGATTAGATAATACTTTAATTCATCCCACAATGGGGAAATTCACTTGTTACAACAGCAGTTTTTCCACAATAAAAACAAACCAACAAACAACCAAACAAAGAAACAACAGGCAAAACAACAGACAATGTGCAAAAAGTACTGAATGAATGTAAAGTGCATTATATGAATATACACCATGTACACCAATATAGACCATGATGTATCATTTTTAGCATTTTAATTGATGACAAACATTTGTTTTCAGACTCAATCATGTTGTATGGTGTGATCATGTATGCTTTATGCCACAATTACATGTCTCTCTCAAGACCAAGGGTTATGGGTATATAGGGCAGGGCCCTAAACCATGCCATACATGCTAGAATCTCTAAATCAATTCTTTTGTTTGACTCTGCTGTTTCTGTTTTTGCAGTTTGTCTTTTTCGCTACAACATCCTGTCACTGGTTCACTTCCTCTACCTGCTGCTACTGCCATGGTTCCTGTGTCCGAACAAGCACACACTCAGAGGTAAGACCATCTGTGTTGCACTGTATGTTACATTGTTTTTCAGACTACGGGTTTGTCAAATTTAATGCAATTCCAATCACTGTAACGTCAGTTTGTCCGTGCTCTGAGTGTTCATTCTTGGCCATAATTTGCTGGTGTATGTTTGGATATAAGTTGATATCAGTTTAGGGCTGTAGTGAGACTGAAAGCTACTGCCTGACAGATACACAGAACTAAAGGTTCAGTAACCAATTACAGACAAAAGGTAAGAGATACCCAAAAACAAGTTTTGTTCGGGGTCACTTAAATATGTTATGTACCAGGTTTGGTGAAGATTAGATCAAATATGTGCCAAAATAAGCAAAACTAATTTTTACCAAAAGAAAATCAAAACATTATATAGGTGCAAATGGGCGTGGCCTACATCAGTCAAATTGGCATAATTCAAGGAACACACTGTGCAAATATTGTTTTGCTGTCTCATGGTTTATACATTATTAAATTAAGTAATAACTAACCACATGATGGTGCTATTTGTACCATGTTTTACAGTAATATGTTAAGAATTTCCACATGGGTCAGTCATGTCTTATAGTTTTTGAGATTTCAGCTTTTAAAATACAATTTTAATGAAAAAAATCTTCATGACTCACTGTAATTATCTAGGTAGTCTCACTTTTCCAGACATATCTCCACAGTTCTGCAGAGGTGGGTCTGGCTAGTCCACACAACATTCCTGGATAGGAGAATAAAAGGTCAGGGGTCGGTTGCATTTCTTTAAACCAATCACAATTGTCTTGGGCGGCGCTAAGCTCCGGACGAAAAAAAAAAGAAAATGCCACATACAATATTAAATGAAGTTAACTGTTCACACAATACAGTAACGTGAGCTATTTTAATTAGCTGGATACATGGTTAAACATAATTTGCTCTTATCAGTGTATCACCGTGTGTATTTCGTCCACAGCAAATCCCTGCCAATCGGTGCCAAAACATCCCAGTTAGATAGTAAATGCCATAAACATATTATTTCTAAATCTTTACAATCATTTCCCGAACAAACCAAGCAGGCCTGCCTTGTTGCACGATCCAAATTTTCTTTAAAACTTGCCATTTTCAGCCTGTAACGTTGCTCAGAGGTTCCGGTAATTGTTGCTTGATGAGACCAGAATATAAAGTTAATAAAAAAAAAGAGGAAAGTGAGAGACATCCGGTGGAATTTCCGGCGGCACCGGAATTATCCCTTAAATGAAACATTGTCGATATAGACTACTATCTAGGTAACATGGGACCTGCAAAATAAAGGGTAACACTTTACTTGAAGGTATCTACATAAGAGTGACATGACACTGTCATGAACACATGACACTGTCATGACACAGTCATGACACATGAAGCCTAACCCTAAAAACCATAGACCCTACGGGTCTAAATGAAAAATACTAAAATGGATCCACTTCTCTTTTTAATCTAAGTTTTACAGGGTATTTTTTGAAATACTTTCTCCCACTGCTCTGGTCTCCTCTCTCCTTAGATTTTATCTGGACCGCCCCTGCAGCGCATTATACCCAACCGTTTAACCCTCCTGCATGCTTTCTTTTCTTTTCCTTGTTTTTCCTTCTTTTCTATTTTAAATTACCCTTTTTATGGTTTTAATCCATACTTATGATTAATAATAAGTATTTGTTGTAATATTTCCATATTTACGTCTTTTATAGCATGCTTCCTAGATTTTATTATTCTTTCCTTTCGGGGGTTAATTTCTACCTGCAGAGGAGGTCCTACCTAATATTTTAATGGTTTTATGTTTTTTTAATAAATATTTTAAAGATGCCTTGGTTGTCCTTTATAACTTTTATTCTGCCTTACCTATATTTTAATAATTTGATTGTGCTTCTGTTTTTATTGCTAATATTTATTATTATTATTATTATTATTATTATTACAAATTGAATTACTTGCCTCAAAACTTTAACATGATGATACACATGCCATTGGTTTTATGCATTTTTACTAACAGTGTGGTTTTATTCTATGATGTATTTTAAATTATTTATGGTTATTTATTGTGTGGCACTTTTTACCTTTTAAAGCACTTTTTAACACAGCACTTATTACTAATTTTTAATGGTATGTGTATATATATTTTTAACCTCAAGGGCAAGTAATTCAGACAGTATTGATGACCTTTTAAATATTTAAATTTACCATCATTTTTGAGTTTGAATAACTCAAAAATTTATTTTGTATTGTGATGCCGGGCTATTTATTTACATAACTATATATATATATAGTTATATGATATATATATATATATATATATATATATATATATTTATTTATTTTTATTTATTTTATGTATTTATTTTGTAAATTCTCTAGGATAGACACCAGGGTAGTTGTGGAGGTGACCTTTTATTTAAAGTTTTAAATCTCCCGCTGTCTGTCCTGTCCAGTGGTTCTTTTTACCTGCTTTTAATATCTGGCCGTCTTTTAAACAGCTTTTATATAACCGAACCCGGTTTTTTAAGGAGTTCTTTAAGTGTTTTATTCACACCAGTGGTCCCCTTGTGCCCGTGCCCCTCGCAGCACCCATCCTGGGCGCTGCGTTTTAACCCAAACCTAACCATACCTTGTCATGACAAAAACTGAATGACACTTACTAAAAGAAGCGTTATGTCATAAACGTTTATGACTTCTTTATAATGTTTATGACAGTTCATGACAGTGTCATGTCCCTCTTATGTAGATACTTTCAAGTAAAGTGTAACCTCTAATAGTTTATAATGGTGTCCCACTCATTTGGTCAATGCTTCTGAAACTTTTGATACTTTAAGTATATTTTGTTGTTAATACTTTTACTTAAAGGGGTGATAAAATGATTATATAGTATATTTCACACTGTTCCTTAAGGTCTCCAAATAGGGTATATAACATTGGTTGGGCTGAAAATGGCCCGGGTGCTGTTCTATGTGCCCTAATGCAACCCTGTGAAATAGCCCTAGAATGAAATGAGAGTTTCTTCCTTTTATGAATCATGAATGCTCATGAATATTTAGATGAGCTGCGCGCTGATTGGTTGGTTTACAATGAGCGAAGCTGCGGAGCAAAGACGCAACATGGCCAACAGCACTCACTGAAACATCCAAGGTGGAGATACCATAGAGACATTAGGTGTTGAACCGTATATGTTTGAGCCTGAATCAGAGGAAGCATCTGATGTCGCAACTAGTCGCCCATAGATTGGAAATGACTACTTCAGAGTGGTAAGTTTTGTTATTTAGCATTTATTTGCACCACGACCACGACCAGCAGCTCGCGGTGCACAGTCACCTTTTATGGGGTAACTAGACCACCAACTACCGCTGACCTGATGGAGCTCCACGACCAACAGCTCGCGGTGCTCTGTAACCAGCGCACAGTCACCTATGCTGGGGTAACTTAACCAACAACTACCGCTTATCTGGAGCACCACGACCGGCAGCTCGCGATGAAATGTGAAAAGTGTCAGCATTCCCTGTACAGCCTGGAACACTGCATTTACGACCGTGGTTCATTTTCAATATCCTTGAAAAACTTCCAAACTTTCTTCTTGGTAATGTGGAAGTACACAGAGCAGCATGCAGCTAAACTAGTGTCTGAGATCTCCGCTGTTTTTTTGGGGCGTGACAAAGGTACAGACCAGAGCCAAATAAGGTACAGCCACCAAGTTGGCGTCAACTATTAGCTTCGTTGGGATTCGCCCATTTTACAGAGGCAGTTTCAAATTGTGAGATTTGCATAGGAAAGAGGTGTCAATGGGACTTTGAGGTTCTCTGTATGCCCATTTTACTAGGGGTGTCACGATTCTCCAAATCCTTGATTCGATTACATTTTCAATTCTAAGGTCACGGTTCGATTCGATTCTCGATTTTTACATTTATTTTTTTAAAGCACAGGTTGCTATGCCATTTTTAGACTAGACTTTTATGCAATATAATATCTGACCTTTATTCGCATTGTACCACACTACATTGTCAAATTTAAAACATTTATTAACAACATAATGTAACAATAACTTATTTCTTCAGTCAATTGGAAACTTGACAATTTGTCAATAAAGTAAAAAGAAGAAAAAAAGTTTGCCGATAATGCTGAGGGCAGACGCATTGGTGTTTGGTGTTTTAAGCCCCCAACGTCATCTTCCAGGCAGCGCTGCCTGGAAGGCACTAGGATTAGGCAATGGTTAGCATAGATATACATAATAAAGGCTAGATGTCTCGTCCGCGCTGCTGGCCAATGGAGGTCGAAGTCCGCACCTGGTGGCCATCTTGCCACAGTCAGCTCGCTCACTCGTAACATTGTGTTTTAATGGTGCATGTACTTGTTAAATAACCATAACTTGCTAAATTTTCTACCGATTTTCAAATGGTTTGGTTTGTTATAAACGTCAGAGATGTAGTTATGACACTGTATACTTATGAATAATTATAACCATGGACTTCCATATGAAAATAACATTAAACAGAACAGATAGATGCAAGGTATTTATGTTAAATCAATATATAGGCTACTAAAACTCAGTGTGCAGAATGGCAACATGAGATATATATATATATATATATATATATATACTTTTATAATATGAATATTACTAATATAAAATATTTTTTTTATAATAAAAGTAAAAGTTTATTTTAAACTATTATAAAATTAAATTACATATAAAATTATAAAATTATTTATTTGCAATAAAAAATAGGTACAAGATTTCCCTTTAGAAATAGACATAAAGAAATGCTGCATGTTGAAATCCCCACCCTGCAGAGAGAACTACACTACTGTGGAGGTATACACATGGATGATAGAGTAATATTAAAATTAAATAAAATTTAATTCATTTCAATTCAGTTCAATTTTATTTGTATAGCGCCAATTCATAACAAAAGTTATCTCAGGACACTTTTAAAATAGAGCAGGTCTAGACTGAACTCCTTATAACATTATTTACAGAGACTCAACAGTACCACCATGAGCAAGACCTTGGAGACAAGGGCAAGGAAAAACTGCCTGTTAAGAGGCAGAAACCTAGGACAGACCCTTCGGCTCTAGGTGGGTGGTCGTCTGACTCGACCAGTTGGGGTGAGAGAGAGAGAAAGTGAGAGAGAGAGAGACAGAGAGAGAGAGAGACAGACAGGTGCACAGCAACAACAGTATTGGCAATGGCAGTCAAGCAGGACCATGGTAGGAAGCTCCACTAGGATCCATAGGAACCTGCGAGACGAGAAAGCACAAAAACTCCGGGGAAGAAGAGAAGTTAGTAACATGCATTAATGGCACATGAATGAGTGCAGAAAGAGAGAGAGAGGAAGAGAGGAGCTCAGTGCACCATGGGAAATCCCCCGATAGTCTAGGCCTATAGCAGCATAACTAAGGGATGGTTCAGGACACCTCTGCCTCCCGAACCACAACTGGAAGCTGGTTCCACAGGAGAGGAGCTTGGTAACTGAAGGCTCTGGCTCCTGTTCTACTTTTAGAGACTATATGAACCACAAGTAGCCCTGCATTCAGAGAACGTAGTGTTCTAAAAAAAGGTAATAGGGTATTATGAGCTCTTTAAGATATGAAGGGGCCTGACCATGAAGAGCTTTATAGGTGAGGAGGAGGATTTTAAACAGACAGCAGCTCTGCTTGCTGGTCCCAACTCTGGGTTGGCTCTTTTGAATGAAAAGGTTGCCTACCCCTGGGTGTAGTTTCAATGTTCACATGTTTATTCATTCAAGTGTATGAGTGACAGAGCAAGTGAGATAGCCAGTAGTTCTCAAACTTTTACCACCTCAAATAATATTGGGCTCTTAGACTACTAACACCATCATAGACCTTTCTGGGTACCACCAAGATAAAGGATTTAATATAATAAGCCATATGATGCTCTCATTTGTTTGACATTCCACATGCAAATACTCACAACATCAGGTTGAGGTGCATCCTGAGACAAGTCCATTGGCAGGTTGTCTTCCGCTCTTCTAGAGGTAGTTGTGCTTCTTGTTGCTACCAGCTAAAATAAACATAAGTAAAGACGTTTTGAGTGTCTAAAATGTGCTGTAATAAACAACACATTATATAACTTGCAGTAACAAAACTAAAGTGACATTTAATCACATATTGATATATCAATCTTATACACCTTGAATTATTGTTGGTCAATGATACACATACCCTTTAAAGATGAGCTGGAAAGTTGAAAATGGTTGGCACAACACCATCTTTAAGCCGGACATTCTGCCCCGTTCTGTCAAAGTCCTCACTCCTGAAGTGCTCACTGCAGAGCAGTGTCCTGTCAGAGGCAACAAAACCGTCCATTCTTAGGGCAAGTTCCCACTGCCTCCTCATCTTTCCGGTTTTGGGAAACCTTAAAAACGTGAGAAATGTACCCAGATATATAAATTATTGTCAACATTTCCAACCCTTTTTTCCTTCTTTCAATATTATCGGTAAGGACAAAAATACACACCTAAATTATCATATGTTTGGGGTAATTGTATGTATGCATCTATGCATCATGTATGCATGTATGTACTTTAGAATAAGACAACCACACTAAACTATTTATAAAAAGGTGTCCAAAAGAAACATTCAGCGATTGTGTAAACAAACTTCTAAAAAGCCTTGGGTCAACAACAATCTTGTAATACTATTATGTCATAGCCCCGCTGTTCCTGTGTAACAGGACCTGTATTGTACATACATCCACTAAGTAACTAAAGATTATCCCAAATATCATCATAATATTGTCATATCTTACAGGTGAAAGGTGATCCCAGGGGGCTCTCGTTTTGAGACTCCGGCGATTGGAGCATCCATAGGCTGCACAAAAGTCTGGCATCTTCTCTTATAAAGACAGCAATTTCCTGTATCATAATGTAAGATGTTTTTAACAAACCAAACCGATTGGAAATCATGTGCAACTTAAGTTATATTGAATTCTGCCCCTCCGACTGATGTAAAATTGCTGGGTAGAAGCTAAACTGTAACATTAGCTGCTACTAGGTCTCACTCAAAGCTTCTTGTTATTAGCCAGCTAGGCTAATAACTACAACCACACTCACAGCTTCTTGTTATTAGCCAGCTAATAACTACAACTACATCCACAAAGATTGTAATTTAGACAAAAGATTAGTTGTCATAAAATCGTTATTGGTGTCAGTAAAACCTATATAATTGAACAGCTCGATTGTGGTCTCAGCCTTGATAACTTGCGTAAGTAGTCGTGATACACAACTATGCTGCACGATTAAGTCGTTTTTCAACATGTTCAAGCATCCAGAATTATAGCCACGTTAATAACGTTTGTAAGAAACCAAACCGTTTGTAAATCCGTCAAGATTTCAGCGAGATAAGAGTATTTGTGTTCGTGCAGATCACTCACCTTACATCAGGTACCACAGAGCCCACAAGAAAGCTTGCCTGTGACAAGATGGCCGCCGACTTGCAGCACTTCAACACGTGTGTTTTTTTCCGCTAGAAAAGCTGACTGGATGTGACATGGGGGTGTGGCAGCATCGACTATTCCATTTTTTTATTTGAAATTCAAGATTGTGACTTAATTTATCGTGACACTCACTTACATTTTACCCACCGAACTGTCGTTATTCAATTATGACAAGGTAAACTTCGTTTTGCATTCTATCACCCCTTTAAAGTGGCTATATGTAACTTTCAGTTTGTGTTGATTCTAGCTGCCGCTTTGGACAAAAGTGGTAGTGTTTTTACCAAACTTGCTGTCGTAAAGGTCTTTTCTTTATGGTGCTGTATTGCCCACTGTATTTCCGAGTAAGCGTTAAGGTCATACAGTTGCGATGAATGTTTTGCTCACACAGAAAATCATTAATTTACAATAAAAGAATGAGTTACATCGTTGCATACGGTAACTTAGCCTACTTTGGATGTCTCGTGAGCTATCACTGTCACTGTGTCACAAGCCAAAGCATTACAAGTTTGTTGTAGCAACCAACGTAATAATAACTTTGATTTATATAGCGCATTTCATGAAACCCAAGGACGCTTTACACAGGTACAAGGGAAAAGAAAATAGTAAGCCAACACAAACACAGAGTAAAAGGAATAACACGTCCGCGCTAAATGGAAGGGGGACGTAATTTATTGTCAGCTACTGGCGTACAACCACATCGCGCATTGTAAAGTTATTTTATGAATGAAAAAGACATATTATATACCTGAGGGCCAATTCGGGGTGGGTTTTGAATAACCAGTTGCTAGCCCGAGCGAGTGGCAATATCATCTTTTGTCTTTCACTTTCCCTTTCCTTTTCCCTTTTAGCTTTTAGTTCTTCGTTTAATTACCTTCTTTTCTGTGATGGTCCATCAGTATCAGCCATAACTACAGCAGATAATTTATAAAATAACATTAAAATACAATTAGGCCTATATAAACAAATCTCCTGCTTCCTTTTACCTGGCTCAAAAGGCTGGGTACTAACACAGGCTTTCCGGTGTTACAAAGAAATCTGTGACCCATCAGAAAGTGTTACTGTAGCGCTGTCTACCTGCCGCAAATCATTCTGTGACAAAATCTAACCCGGGAAGGGGCCTTACTAAAAACTATATAAAAATGGCATTCTTTTCACTGTAAGTCTCGTTTGCTGTTACAGGTCATTTAAGATCATTGAATGAAAAATGACGATGATGAAAAAATTAAAAAGTTACATATAGTCACTTTAAGTAACATTTTCAATGCAAGGCTTTTATTTGTTATGGAGTATTTTTACAGTATGGTATTGCTACTTTTACTGTGAAACATTTAAATACTTCCTCCACCCCTGGTATCATAAATGATACAAACCCACTGAGAGCACACTCTTCTTGTGAAGATTATATATATATATGTGTGGGGAAAATTGCTCTTTCGCCAACTGACATTGTGATCGTTAGTCCCAGTTGCTAGTGGGGCAAAAGTCATCGATTTCTTTTCCAGTCCTCCCTTCTGTCTCTCTTCCTGACAGTTTTTCTGATTTGGTAATCAAAATGCAAAAGAGGCTTTTATTTTGGTGGGAGAATGGTTAAAGAGAGGGTGGGGGGGCATAGATAATTTCCCCTAAAGGAAAACCCAGGGCCTGCCAAAACCTTGATATGTGCGACACACACACACACACACACACAGGAAAAAAATCAAAACACTAATAGGAAGCAGCACTGTTGGGCTCAGAGGAGAATTAAGAGACAGTTTAAGTCAGCTTGAGATTACTTAACAACTGGCATGTGTTCAAATATTCAATTACACTCTTATACATCATGCATAAGACTCCGATGTATGGTCCTAAGAGGAGAATTATCTATAACAGTGATGCTTTGGCACTATGACAAAATCAAGGATTGTATCTTTAAAACCATCGGGAGAATGAAGGATTCATATCTAACTGGTGAGTCTTGTTGTAAGTGTCTGTTTTTCATTGTCTGAAGAGATGAGGTCTGGGGTACAATATTATCTTTGAATCCTTGAATCCTTGAGTATTTTTTTTAATGAAACGAGGCATATCTTGTATTGCCTGCAACCAATCAGAATCGAGTATTCACACAGACCTGGTACAAACAGCAGTATTTCAATGCAGACAGACCACTGTGCTGCTCTGGAAGTTGTTACAAGTCTATGAGAGTGTCATGGACAAACAATTCCCTCCATGCTGCCTAATACCTCCATACTGTAATACAGTTTGTTCTGTGTGCTGTTACCTGGACGTGCAGACACTCACTGTGATAAAGACAGTTTGAGACATGAAAAGAAGTGTTGAAATGAGATGGTATCTCGCCAGGTTGGGGTATAAACAAAGATGAAAGCACCATTTGTGTTGCATGTGTGAACATGTCTAAATGAGATTCAAGGCCACAGTGCAGAGGTGTCAGCAGGACTGCTCTGTGTCTTCTGGATGGAGTTTGGCATTTGTTTGTCACTTCATCCATTTGTCACTTCATCCATTACAGTAACATTTCATAATGTTGATGGAATATGAAGATCCTATTTCTGTTTGTTTTGGAAACTTTCTTACTACTGGGTAAAACAAGTAAAAAACAACAACAGACAATTCAATATGAAAATTAATATCTGATTGTGAAAGAAAGCAGCACTACCGCAGCTGTCTGCCTTGCACATTCTCGTCAAATTACAAACCAGGAGGTTCCCGCTCTGGAGAGAGAGACAGAGAGAGAGAGAGAGCGAGAGAGAGAGAGAGAGAGAGAGAGAGAGAGAGGTCTACAGTCTTTAAATTAGGTTTTCAAGGTCCAATATGTAATATATTTACTGTAATAAATCCAAAATGACCCCAATGCGTCATCAGATATTAAGGAAACATGCTAAGTTGAAACACTATCTTTTCTGACAACAATGCTAATGCCAGTATTTTCTCCTTTTGAAATTTCTGTTCCGTGATGGAATTTCTGTTTGTGTTTTGGCCTGTGTATTGTTATCAACTGCCCAATTTGACAGCCAGGCCGGGTTGCCAGATATACCTGTAAAAACGTAAACCCAGCGCGCCATAGCTGTAACATTAGTAGGCTACAGCCATGAAAGCAGCAAACAAACGAACAGGATCAACGGAGATAGATTCTACCCGACCTAAAAAAACGGGCATGTTTCTAATGTATTTGAAAGATGGAGACAGCTTAGAGCCCAAAAGGACGCAGAGTTGACGTTTCCTCCTGAACAAGTAGCTAAGCATTAGCTTCAGGCTAATTTATCACAGCTACAAGGGACAGGCATTTTATGTCATTTCAACATCCGTGTACTCACATTGAATTATATAGCTAGAGTACCAGAGTTGTTTACTCGCAAAAACAATTGAGACACAGCCAGTAAAGTGATCCCGACTGGTCCTGACTAACGCCGCCATGCTAGCTAACGTTACCGGAGGACCAGGCAAGTGTGACACGGCTGTTTACAATGTGTAGCCTGTTCAGCGGCCGTAGCTGACAACAGTGAGTTATTTTAAGCCAAGAGAGGGAGGCTGTAAATCGGGAAGAGAGGACTGTGAGTTTGCAGTGTGTTTAACGATTGTTGCCGTAATTCTAAGCCAATAAAGTGTGTTAAGTCGGGTGGAGAGGACGGCAAGGCAGTCTTATTTTTAGCGGTTCTTACCATAATTCTAAGTCGAGGAAGTGTGTCTGTCTGTCGGGTAGAGAGTGGTGAGGTTATTGTGTTTTTAGCGGTTCCTACCGTAATTCTAAACCGAAAAAGTGTGTCTGTCAGTTGGGTACAGAGCTCTGCGGGAGCACAGGCTTTTATGATATAGCCAATATCAGTCAATATAGCCAGCATCTAACGTTAGCTACTGCACTGTGCTGTAAAGTAATGTCTGGCTATGTGAGACAAGCGTCTAGCAACATTGTTGTGGATGCTGCGGTCTTAGCCTGGCAACCTCCGTAAATTCGAGTCTCTCCAGTATTTTGAATTTGTACTGCACTATTTTAAACACTAGCTGTCAGTATTACATTTTGCACGTTTAAGGTATAGGACATTATTTTCTTTTCTGTAAAGGTATAATGTGTAGGTATGTAGATCTTTTAAAATACATGTTTATGTTCAGCTAAATATACCTATACAAGTAGATATGTCTCTCATATGTATTGGTTTGCCCTCTTGTGGACATAATGTGCACAAATAGTTATTTTAATATATTCCATCCTATGTGTTTATTTAGAAGGAATATTTGTCATTTTGGTCAGTTTTGACAGCCCTGCTGTCTTTAGACTAGACTTTTATGCAATATAATATCTGACCTTTATTCGCAATGTACCACACTACATTGTCAAATTTAAAACATGTATTAACAACATAATGTAACAATAACTTATTTCTTCAGTCAATTGGAAACTTGACTGAAGAAGACTATGGTTAACTGCTCCTCAGATCTCTGTAGGGTAAAACCAGACAGCTAGCTAGATTATCTGTCCAATCCTTTGAACATACACATGTTCCACCAAAACAAGTTCCTGAGGCTATTTTGCAGCGACACCCATGAAACAAATCTAACTATGTCACATGCTTAATTACGTCATATATGGAATTTGTTGTTTATGTATGGAAGTGAAGCAACATACTACTACTACGCAACGATTTTACCCGAACCACAATCTTTTCCGGAACCTAACCAAATAATTTTGGTGCCTAAACCGAACCAAACTGCAACCATTTCATAATGTTAACTACGTGTTTAAACTGCGACCGTTACATTTAGGTATGACGTGTTGATGTCCTACCACTGGTAGGGGCGCTAATTTGGGAAACGCTGTGGGTAGGGACAAGTAACCTATGTGGTCGTATGTGTTGGAGGACTTGTTGATTTAGTGACTTTTAGAGTTCCTCTTGTTTTCTTTTAGTGGAAACTACACACACACACACACACACACACACACATGTGATGTGATTTCCATCCACAGAGGGTTGGGCTAGAAATACAAACAGTAGAAGGGGAAACTGCTGCAAGTGCACCACTGGAAAATGCCCTATGTTTATTTTTAGTATGATTTGACTCCTTCACCATTCATTCATTCACTGCTAATCAGTGCTTAAGTAATTAGTCAAATAATCAATTAGTCAATTGACAGAGAAAATAATCAGCAAATATTGATTATCAATTAATCGCGTAAGTCATTTTCCAAGCAAAAATGACATACATGAACTTGCTTTAGCTTTTAAATTGTGAGGATTTACTGTGTAATAGTAAACTGAATGAATATCTTTGGAAGACATTTTAAGACATTGGTGTCCTCCCTATGCTACGTGTTAGGCCTGCTGTGTTTATAGCCACATTTTATCACAGTTGACACAGTGGGGAGCTACTGACGGCACGGCACAGGTTCAATCACAACTAACTTTATGGTGGATTACACCACTCATAAACACCTTGCCCTAGTAAAGCATCTCTACACCCACCACTGCGCATCATGTATGTGTAATGGGTGGAAGTTAGAAACATTACTGTAAGAGAGAAGGAGCAAGCTTGACATGACATTTAGCATTCATAGTTGACTTATTAATGTGTGATTCCTTAAGGCCAGAGGAATGCAGCTGATGGCTGTAACTAGTGACTCAACAGCAGTGAAGCCAAGCTCAGGACTGCCATCTGCCATCTATACATTACTCTTCACACAAACATACCCCAATAACTACCCGCCAGTCTGCCGTGAAGTCTGCTGTGAACTAGCATTTCCACCATTTCCCTTTGACCAACACATTGGTTCATTGTACGGTAATGTAACATTTTCTGTGGATACCCATCCCCAGATGATGGGGATTTGGTTCTTATTAGGACTGGGCAATAATTCAGTACTTCCAGAAATCAACTTTGATGGAATCATATCATTTTGATATGATCATATCATTCAGTGGTCCTCTGGACTGGATACGTATTTTGTTTGCTACATATATTGACATATGAATATATAGCAACCATAACAAACAGGTGAAATGGGAATATAACACTTTGGGCACTACTGTATTCCAGTGCACGGTGGTAGGTATATACTTTGAATACACACACAATACTTTTTTGTAATACAAATTCATTGTTGGATTAAGTCAGCACATGCAATTGACGAAAAAGGAAAATATAGAATACCACCAGGCTTATGCTTTAAGTAGGTGTTTATGTTTCACTTTTGATAAAGCTATGCTAGCAGTTTCCAGATGCTTCAAGTCTTTGTGCTAAAATAATGCCTACATGACACATGCCATATTCTCATCTGACTCAGGGTAAGATGGTTAAAGGCATGAGTAAGAGGCATGATTAAGTTTTTCCACAAAAGAATCATCACTTATGACCCACGTCATGATGTGTGGTGGTGTCTGTATTTGCAGAGACCCTGCCATCTGCATGTATTTCCTTATTTTGCCTTGTCCAGGACATTTTTAGGCATCAGGCTCTGTAAAACCATAGCGACTAGGTGCCAGATTGTAAGCATGCATGCAAGAGGAAGCTACCAAAAGGGTGGATACAGTGCAGAAAAAACGCAAATAAAGTGAGGTGAAACACCAAGCAGACAAAGCCCTTTCAAAACGAGAGTGAATCTGGGGCTGGCTTTTACCCGCTGGCGAACACCGTAACCCTCGTTGAGCCAGAGGGAGGGGCCAATTTGAATGTTGTTTACAAACCGGAACTGACAAATCCTTATGCTTTTAAAGGAAAACTTTGTTTTTATTCAACCTGGAACCTATTTTCCTTTGTTATTGTGTCTAAGTGGCTAGAGGGAACAACAATCTTTGATTTTGGTCCAGTATTAAGCAAGACAAACAAGCTACAATGTAACATTAATCGGCAATTGCGCACCTTCAATTTACGTCCACAAAAAGTATTTGTTTTGCAACTGACATACTCAGATTATTAGTTACAGTGTTTGACATCATTATGGAAAGGATCCCTACAGCAGTCAACCTTTTTGTTTAAGAATAATAATATTTTTGTTTAACATGAAACAGCACCAAAATTGCCATTGCCAAACCCACTAGATTCCATTTAAATAAACAGTAATTTTATCATTGCAAAATACACTTTTTCACCAATGTATGGGAAAATAGGGTCCAGTTTGAACCCCCCCGAAATAACCCTTTAACCAGTGGATTAAATAACATGCCAGGATGCTTTCATTTTGTGTATTGTACTCTGTATATGTGAAATGGAATTATTTCATATGTTGTATTTGACTGTACATTGAACTCTGTTTCCCCATGTCTTCTTGTCTTTCTGTCTTCCAGGTCACACAGGTCTTTTTATCAGAGCAGTATTCTGTACCAGTCTACTATTTGTACTGTCTCACATCTGCTTCCAGACAGTACTATACACATATCCTCCTCTCAACATCGCCATAGGTGATAACTGTTCACAATGGGACACCATAAGCAGACATATAGGACTGTCCAGGTATGTTACTAGTGTAGCACCAGTTATCCATGCCACTGTCATTAATGTTTGGAGTACTAATTGGGGGAAGGGGTGTCGAAAATATGAGGTGAAAATGTTATATGCCAACATATTTAAAGTAATATAAGACAAGAGCAGATACATTTTTATTTGCCCCCATTGGGGGAGGACGTGCAGAACATTTGTGGAAATATCAGAATGTAAGATTTTCAGTTACATCTACATGCAGGTGTTAGTAGATGGAAAAATGTTTGACCTCCCTTGACATTTCCACATATGCATGTGTGTGTCTCGTAGGCTTCCCTTGGATGATCCTTGGAGTGTATTACGCCTTCTGTGTCCTGACCTGGGTGTGTGTGTGGTTGCCCTGATAACAATGGTCCTCAGCAACAGATTGGTCAGAAACAGAAAAATGGTGGCTGCTGCCAACATTACATCGGTGAGTAATTTGAGTGTTTGCAAGAGTGAGAGATACAGCTGAAGGGGTTACTGTGTTGTTGGGATCTAAATCTAAAATGTTGAAATCTAAATTGACATGGTGTTTAATTAATTATGTGGTGCTGTTTTATGAAGCAAGTTAACTGGAAGATCATGCACATGATCAGTAAGCCTCATTCACTTAAAGGCAGGGATGGTAATGTTGAAAAGTTAGCAAGATTTTTTAGTGGCATCTGGTGGTGGTGATGGCGCAGTGGATATGACACATGCCTTTGGTGTGGGAGATCTGACTTCGCTATCAACACAGACGTGTTCAATGTAGCCAGCCTGTCAGACTGGTGATCAGATTGCATATCGGCGATCTTACCACGATTAGATGGTTTGAAAATATTAGCAATGGCCAAAGCCTAAACCATGGGGGCAGTTTCAACTTTTACAGAGTTTTCTCCTCCATTCTCCAGTAGACGTGCAGTAACTCTAGCAGCAACGATGCGTATTACTGTAAGGCTCGTTCATGGGAGGGGTAGAGTACGCACCGGGAAAAGGGGTCATTTCATTGGTTCTTTCCAAGCGGACCGCAAGGTAGTGATTGGTGGGTATTTTTAAAGGATTACAGCAGCTACAGAAGATGGATCTTTTTCGCTCCTTTTTAAGAGCCCATAAGTTATTTATTGCTGTTGGAGTGTAAACCATTTAAAACAATGTATAAAAAAAGTGTATATTGGAAAATGTTACCAATTCTGCATACAGTCAGGTTAAGTCAGGTTATATAAAGCAGGTTACTTTGCACTTACAGTACCTGGTTTAGGTGCTATACTAAACAAGCCTGAGTCCTGGTCAGGTATAAATTATGTTCACACTTCTTTATTGTGCTACCTTACGACAAGCTCATGTTGATTAGTAATTTATAGAACTGGCAACTGGCTCATATATTCACGGACGGTACATCAGATTATCTGATGGTAGGCTTATGTCTGTCATTTATGGATTTTTTATGCATGGCTCAGCAGTATGCAGCTGTGTTATAATGTTTTTGCTTTTTTTGGCACAATTTCTTCTTGACCATGCCTTAGTTTTTAATAAGCAGACTAAACTTGCTGCATTGGTTTTTGGTGTCCTTTGGATTACTTACAGAATTTTTACTTGTTTTGAACAATGTGTTTTTATCCCTCAAAAAGGTCCACTACCGTTGTTCTGTCTTTATAAACATGGCTGACACCCTTCTCTTTGCTCTACTGAATGTTATTAAACTCTGTGTGTGTCCACATAGCGGTCATGCAGCTCTGAATTGAATGATTGAATTAGGCTCAGTGACTTTACAGTGATTGCCCCTGTGTAAAACTGTATGAGCTCAGTTCAAAAGGCCACACTAGTGCCTAGTTGTTACACTGACTTGCCTCTTTTTCTCTAACCCTTTACCTAATAAGGATTTTATTACCACAGTGGACACATATTTCATAACAAGTCTTACAGTCACAAGTGAACAGTTTCAGTAAAAGTAGCCAAAGTACTCATTGTGAAAGAACAGTAGAGTTTAGTTTGCCATTTAAGGGAAGACCTTATACCTCCAGATTAGGAGATTTTCACAATTTTAGATCAGTTGATGAAAAGAGATAAGGAAAGATGGACACAAGGTAGAAAAGGAGAATGAGAAGAAGGAAAGACAAAAGGAATAATATAAGGGAAAACGAAGATGATAGCTGTACTTGACGAGCTACTTGACAATATTTAATTTAAAATTGTCAAACTAACAAACTCTGAAGTAATTTGTACCTGGTTACCTTCCACTTCTTTAAACATGAGGGCAGTGTGATATTTCAAATTTCATTTATTGGCTTTCTTTGAAATCATATTGTGATTATATGATAATATTGGAAGTTTTTATTTAAAGTACACAAACAGGAGCATCGAGCACAGCCTCTAATAACCCTAACATCATTTGTGTTGCTCCTCATTGTGTCCAGGAGCTTTCTAAGGTTAGCCTCTATGTTGGGAACTGGCCTTTAACTTTAACTATGAGTCACAACAGGCATAGTTAGCCTGATGTTGTATGTGATGGCATCTCTGAAAACTGGCTCTCACAGACCTGAGGACAGCAGAGACAGGCTTGGTGAACAAGTGTTCCCAGCCAACATCAACTTTGACTTGGGACAGACACACACTTACCTTGTAGGGGTGCACGATATTGAAAAAATGTGATATTGCGATATCGATAATGAATATTGCGATATCGATATTAATTTCGATATTTTTAAACATATGTAAAATTACCAAAGTTATGGGAAAACGCATCAAAATAGATTCATAACAAATAAAACAAGTTTTCTTACAACACAAGGTTTATTTTCAACTGACATATTGGACTGGTCCAACATGTGTCTACAGAACAGGACATGTTTTACTGGTTGTACAGTATAAAATAAATAAATAAAGAGCATGTCTATAGAACAGGACATGTTGTACTGGTTGTATGTACACTACAGTATAAAAAACAATGCAATGCAACATCTGTTGGCTTAAAGCCAAAGTATTTCCAAGCTACCGAGGAGGCATTACTTTTGGCCACTAAAGTTTCCTCTTCAATCTCTGATATTTTGTCTTCTCCCTGAGCAACACTCATTTTCTTACTTTTGTGTTCTTTCTTTTGCTCCACTGGCTCCCTTTGCTCTCTTTAGGTCCTTTCTTTTCTTTCGCTTCGTTTTGTTGTCTCTGTCTATTTCTTCACTGATTTATGGTTCTGCGGAGGCTCCACGCAGCTGATGTTTATACTTGTGCGCTGGTGTGTGTGTCGAGCCGGCATGTGTGTGCGTGTGTGTGTGGGGAGTGTGTGGTAGAGTGAGGGATCAGAGAGAGAGTGACAGCGATATCTTCGGAGCGAGTAGCAACTCTAGAGTCATAGTGAGAGAAACAAAGTGTCTCCCCTGTTCTTTCTTACCACGGTGGGAAATCTGGAGCAGGAAAAGTTAACCCTCTCCTTGATTTCATGTTGTTTATGGAGAAGGAGAACCAGGAAATACCAAGTGATGTGTATTTTTGGAGAGGTGCATCAAAGAGTATAGACGTAACAAGAGGTGAAACTCAATAGAACGTTGTGCTGCAGCTTGCAATGGAACATTCTATTGAGTGCAGCTCCGCCATCTTGGACTGAATGCAACACAACGTTCTATTGAGTTTCGCCTCGTTACTTCTATACTCTTTGGGTGCATGTTGGGCGGGATGCAACGCTTCACAAATAAAACTAAATATTGCATAATTATCGCGAGACTTTCGGAATAATATCGCGCAACGTGATATTGCGATAGCGATATTGAGTCGATATAGCTTGCACCCCTATTACCTTGTTCACTTCTCCAACTGCTGCCACACAAACATACCCACACACAAACGTAGACATGCTGTTTGTCTATCTCTTTCTTTAACACAACAAGTGTTCAGATGTTATAGCTCTAATTGTTAGCCAGTGTTGGGAGTAACGGCGTTTAAGTATAACGGCGTTACTAACGGCGTTATTTTTTCGGTAACGGAGTAATCTAATTAATTACTTTTTCCCATCGTTGCAACGCCGTTATCGTTACTGAGAATGTAAAGTGGCGCGTTACTACAATTTGATTGAATGAAGCGCGAGGTGTCAAGCTTTGGCTACACATCAGCTGCCTGGAGAGAGCCGGGGTGGGGATGATGACACCGTTGCAAATGCGATGATGATTGGCTGGGTGGGCGGATGCCCTGCTCACGCTGTCTCACTGCACGCTCTGACTACCACTAAACACAAAACAGCGACAATGGCGACGAGCTAGGGAAATTCAAAGGTAGCGTTCTCGAACTGGAAGTATCGGCACTACTTCTCGCTCATTGAAATTAAAGGCAAGAATGTTTATGTAACATGCACACTATGCCCAGGAAAAAAGACTTTATCCACGTCTGCCTCAAGCAACTCGAATCTTATGAAGCACCTCACATCAACACATGCTAACACAACACTTGTTGCTGCTGCTAACCCAACCCCAAGCCCAAATGCAGCTAGCGTGAGCTCCAGCGAAGGAGACGGAGCCACTCTGTTAAAACAAGCAACGCTCAATTTTTCTGTATATAGTGTTTTTATTCTTCAATCAGTTAATATAAACATCTTTGACGTTAAAGATGTTATAGAACGTAATAGCGTTATAGAACATAAAAAATAACGTCACAGTTACTTTGCTGAGTAACTAATTACTTTTACAATGTGGTAACTGAGTTACTAACTCAATTACTTTTTGGGAGAAGTAATTTGTAACTGTAACTAATTACTTTCTTAAAGTAAGATGACCAACACTGTTATTGGCATTGCTCCTTCCCATTATTCTATAATTACTATACTTTATATTTTAATTATACTATAATTCAGTATTTCCTAAAGAGTGGTCACTGCTGGTCCACGAGCGACCCTTGGTGGGCTGCGAGTAGATTTGGTAAAATATAGAGATAGATAGAGATACTTTATTTATCTTGAAGGAAATTAAGGTGTCCAATAGCTTATACACAATATACATACACATAGGCACACAGACATATGACATCCACGAACACATACTACAAAAATACAAAGGAAGATATCAATAATGTGCCCTTACAGTAAAGTTTGGTTGTAGCATGTTTAAAGGAGCGGTGTGGAAAAAAATGCAGAAAGGTGCAATGGTATCATAATGCAAGAGAGTGTCATTCAAGTACAACAGGCTACACAATATACCAACAATAGAATAATCATTACTGAACTATACATAGACACTAGTAAAAAAACTTGAAGAAAAGTTTAAGTTAAAGTTGAAAACTGTCCATACAGACAAAAAGACAGCGTGGTGTATTGACCATACAGGCAAGCTAGCAAAATGTGCAGATGGCTAATATAGCCAGTAAGGGAGTCAAACAGTGCCAATCAGTCCAGTCCAGGGTAGTTTACATGTATGTATAAAGGCACCCAGATGAAGGCATGGTACAAAGGGCAGTGTGCAGAGCACACTTAAACACTTAAGTCAATCACACTCCTCCCCTTCTGTGTAGCATTGAAGAGCTTAATGGCCCTAGGGACAAAGGACCTACACAGCCTGTCTGTTTCGCAAGACAGAGACAGGAGCCTACTACTAAACATGCTCTTCTGCTTATAGAAAGTGGTGTGCAGGGGGTGGCAGTCATTGTCCATTATAGAGAACAGTCTGCTCAGGGTCCTCTTATCCGCAACTGATGTCAGTGACTCCAGCTGCATGCCCACCACAGAGCCAGCTTTTCTCAACAGCCTGTCCAGTCGTCCAGCATCCCTCTTCCTAGTGCTGCCTCCCCAACATACCACAGCATAGAAAAGGACACTGGCCATGACAGACTGGTAGAACATAAGCAGGAGCTTGCTGCAGACATTGAAGGACCCCAGCCTCCTAAGGAAATAGAGCCTGCTCTGCCCTTTCTTGTAAAGTGTTGGCAGACCAGTCCAGTTTATTGTCGAGATGTAACCCCAGGTACTTTTATGTACTGACTGTCTCCACATTCACCCCGTCAATGGTGACAGGCAGCAAGGGAGTGGCAGGCCTCCTGAAGTCCACCACCATTTCCTTAGTTTTGGTGGTGTTCTGCTGCAGCTGGTTAGTCCTACACCATCCCACAAAGTCCTCCACAAGGCTTCTATACTCCCCCTCCTGTCCATCCTTGATACACCCCACAATTGCAGTGTTGTCAGAGAACTTCTGCATATGGCACGAGTCAGAGTTGTACTTGAAGTCTGTGGTGTACAAGGTGAACAGTACAGGAGAGAGAGTTCCATGTGACGCCCCTGTGCTGCTGACCACAGCCTCAGATGTGAGGTCCCCCAGTTAAACAAACTGGGGCCGTTCAGTGAGGTAATCTGTGTTCCAGGTCAACAGGCTTGGGTCCACTCTCATCTGCAGTAGTTTGTCTCTCAGCAGGAGGGGCTGAATGGTGAAATCAAAGAACATGATTCTCACAGCACTGCCTCCTTTGTCCAAGTGTAGTAGATATAGAACGGCATCCTCCACTCTCACCTTTTCCTGGTAAGCGAACTGCATCATGCTTTTAATTTTAAATTCAAAACAGTGGTTCTCAGAATGTCTTCCAGCCACTCCAAAGCCTTATAGTAAGTAGCATAAATGTGTTGTTTTCAATATTAAATAAACTCATATGTAAAATTTAAACATTCTTATGTGAAGTGGCTGTTTTTTCTGTGTTGTCGGACTTCAACAATGAAGCCGAGAGCAGGAGCGTAACAAAGCTTACATTACTGTCAATTAATCCGATGGCTTCCCTGATGTCTCACCATAAGCAGCGCCATTCTTCCTATTTAGATAACAATAAGTGAGTAAGGCATTTTAAGGTCATTTAATTTGGCTGTAATTTGTAATTTACAGTTGAAGTAGGATGCCTGTTGTTTTTGGGGATATTTTAGCAGTTAGGTGGTCCGTGAGTGTTTTTATGGGGTAAAACAAATTATTGTTTTATTAGTCCTCGAAAAGTTTGAGAAGCACTGCTATAGTTCATCCCCATACTCCTCTGTCTGATCTGTGTGTGTGTGTGTGTGTGTGTGTGTGTGTGTGTGTGTTTCCACCTCCATGTCAATGTTAATTACTGATTTAAGTGTCTTTATTGGCATGACTGCATACAATACAATGCTGCCAAAGAATGTTAATACAAACTACACAATTACAATAAACAATAACAATAAAAAAATGGGAAAGCTTAAGGGCTATGGATAACAATAACATAAGATGTAAACAGCGCTGATATTAATTATTTGCCATGTGAGACAGACTGTTTACAGAGTTGCTGAGTTCATGGCAGGATACTACATATCTAGCTGTCAGTTTATAGCCGTCCTCCCTCTCTTCCAGTTGGACCAGAAGTCTCTTGACATTTACATAGAGAAACTCTTGGAATATTTGTATTATTTTTGTAAAATATTGGTCTCTAAGGCTTTGATATTGCCTTCACTGAGTTAGGAAGTGCAGCTCTGTCTCATCTGTTCTCTGGTCACAGTAAAAACACAATCTCTCTTCTCTGGGCAGCCAGTTCTGTCGGTGTCCATTGCCAGATTTGTTCAGTCAGTCTGTACTTAGCTAGTGTTTTCCTCAGTTTTCACTTTGGTCAAGTAGGTTGCAACAGTGTACTTCCTGTTGAGGGCCTGATAGGTTTCCATTTTGTCCTGGGATTTTGTTAGTTCTGGAGAGTGGGCCACTTGTTTTAATATGATTTGAGAAATTTAGGGCTCGTTTTTGAATATTTCAGAGTAGAGGATATTGGCTTAAACCAGCTCTGCATGCAGAGTATGGAGCTCATCTCTGCACCTGGAGAATACTTTTGCAGAACTCTGCATGCAGGATTTCAGTGGGATGTTTGTCCCATTTTGTCCAATCTTGTTGAGTCTGTCCCCCACACCTCACTGCCATATAATGCAGTGAGTTCAATGATTAATTTTAATATTTTGAGCCTGGTTAAAATTGATAATTCAGTGGTTTTAGAGCTCTTGATGGCATATAAAGACTTTTTTGCTTTGTATTTTAGTTCATTTACAGCCAAGTAAAAAAATGTTTCCTGTTTGAAATGTTCTAAAATATTATTATATAACCTCCCAAACAAACAGAATAGAGATGTAGGTCAGTAAAGGAGGAGAAGGCAATGGAATCTGAGTACAATACATATTCCTATACAAGTTTTGAGAGTTTTTCATGGTGATATGATGAACAGTCAAATTACATTAACACGTAAACATTTATTGTTGTTTTTGCCCTTTTAACAGCAGGGTCTAATGATGGCAGTGTCAGTCAGTTGGCTGGTCGGTGTGTCTAACATTTTGCTCCTGAGCAAGTAATCTCAAGAACTAGTGGCTGTATAGACATTGGAGCTTCCTAGCGATTTAGGTGAACCCCTGACCTTTTTTAAGTGCACAAGTCAATAATTTTATACAAACAATGGATCAAATGTCGTGTAAAGGGAAATATGTTTTTATATGAGAATTATTAACAACTCTGCAGTTCCCATCAGCTCTAACCGCTCTTTTAAACTCAAATGTCCTACTTACATATCCAGCAGACACAAAGCAACATTATCATCCCATTGAAATTTGGTTTGTGTCCACTTGATGAATTTTAGTCCACTATTCTCTCTTTTTACCTCTGGTTTGATCTCCAACAACTCCACAAACGGAAAAAATATCTGGCTTTTAAGCTGCTAATTGCTCCACTGGTAGTAGTGTACAGTAATAGAGAAGTAGTGTATAATAATACATTTTATTTATATAGCGCTTTACATGGTACTCAAAGATACTTTACAGTAAAACCAGTACATATAGCACATTAAAAACAGATAAGCAATAAAACCAACACATAAAACAAGCATATTAAAATCAATTAAAAACAATAAAACCAGTAACTATCAGGTGAGAAATGTAAGACTATTTATGTGAAAGCTAATCTGAAGAGGTGTGTTTTGATTAGTGTTTTGAATGTGTCCAGGGGTCCGTTTCAGAAAGCAGGTTTAGTGAAAACTCTGAGTTTGTTAACCCTGAGATGAGGGAAACTCTGGGTTTTCTGTTTCAGAAAGGGAGGTTAATCAAACCTGAGAGACGCTGTTATACGTAAATCACAACGCTTATCAGTATCACATCCCCATCAGTCAGGCACAAGATCTGACCATAATAACACTTTTGCGTTCTATAAACTGTCGTTGCTTTAGCCTATTATATTATCAGTTGCAACCCTGGCAGTGGTAAGCGATCGTGAGAGAAAATAAAAAATATATAAAAACATAATTCAAACCGATGTGTGGCATTGGCAACACACGGCTCAAAAAGCCGACAAATAGCCTATACGTAATTCCCTCCGCTGAAAATATATATCTTTCGTAAAAATACCCATCAGGGAATGTTAATGGGGTTGTCGGTCTCTAAATGATGTATTGATTGGTCAGTAGGTGGTGCTTTTACACCGGTTGATCTCTAATCTCCAACATAACCCGCTCCCGAGCAGGTTAGGTGTTCTGCATAAATTACCACGGCGATTTAACCCGGTAACAAGTGATCCACCGTCGTGATACACAAAACCCTGGGTTGAACCTGAAGTTACCTCGTTAACGGTTCGTTAATGCCAAATCGTGCTTCATAGTACAGGCCTCAGTCAGGAGCAGGTTTTCTTCAATAGTTTCTCGCAGTCTCCTCCCTCTGACACAGCACTCTTTCATTTCCTCATTCATTCATTCAGTCTGTATCAGGCACATTTTAGTGCAGTTTGTTATCTGCATGAATAAAAAAACAGTGTTGGTTTATTAACCGTGTTAGGCAGACAATAAAATGTTTTTTTTTTCTCAAAACATGGCATTTCCTTTTGTCACTGATCCCGTTGATGAAGAAGCTGTATTACTTCACAGGGAGTCGTCTTGTCGGGAGATGATACTGAAGCCCAGACTATAGATGCATTTTCATTTCCAGATACAAGCCTACCTATTTGAGCGGTATCGTTTTTCTTCCCAGTCTATCAATTATGTAACCTACATAACCTTATCCGTCCTCATATCACTAACGTCACCCATCGTGGACATGCTCTACATCCCAGCAGATTCTTTGTGTCGCGTTACGTTTTTTTGCAAATGGCACATTTGCAAACATTGGTGATGCGGAGCATATTAGTAAAGCCACTGTAGCAAAGCGCCGAAGAGTGTGACTTGATCGCTCTGAAACGTGTTTTAAACATTTTTGTAGTATTCCCTGGACACAAACCAGTAAGAGCCATTAAAAAGGAGTTCCACAGTATTGCAGGTGAATGATGTAAACCCTTTGAAATAAAAGATTATGAATTATAATTATGTTAAGGGACATTCTAAAACGCTTAACATGAAAAAGCTTAACGTGGTTTAATGTATCTAAACAACGATCAATGATTACCAAATTTCTCATGGCCAAATCTTGTCATGAACACTTGTCAAAAAAACTAAACCGAAATCCAACGATTATAGAAGTTATCTGACGTTAGTTATCTGAAGTTATCTGATCTGATGTTTTCTTCTTCATTGGTGCCTATGGCAAGGAAAAAGCTTAACGTGGTTTAATGTACCTAAACAACGATCAATCATCACCAAATTTCTCTCTCATATTGCTCCTCATAACCACTGAAAACTGTCAAAAAATATAACCCAAAGTCCAATTATTATGAACGTTATCTGATATTAAGCGTTTCTGCTTCACATTTTCAGCAGGGCAGCAGAACGGTTGTGGGTTGACTCTCCACGGTTCTCATGGGCTTTATTCAATTCAATTAAATTTTATTTATAGTATCAAATCATAATGAGTTATCTCTAGACACTTTACAGATAGAGTAGGCCTAGACCACACTCTATAATTTACAAAGACACAACAATTCCAGCAATTCCCCCCCAAAAAAAGAAATAGTAGTCATAGTAGTTCATGGCATAGCAGGGCACTGCAGGGTGTTACAGGATGTAGCATGGCACAGCAGAGCATAGCTGGACGTAGCAGGACGCAGTAGGATGCAGCAGGACGCAGCAGGACACTGCAGGGCACTGCAGAGCGTAGCAGGGTGTTGCAGGAAGTGCAGCAGGACCACAGCGACAGCTGCAACCATGATTTTGGTGCCACCCTAATCCAAGGAAACATAAGGACCCCCAGGGGAATCAGCTCCCCAGAGCTAGGTTAGTAACAAGCATCTCTGGGACATGGATGCACACAAATGGAAAGAGAGAGGAGAGAGAAGCTCAGTGTGTCAAAGGAAGTCCCCTGGCAGTCTCAAACTATAACAGCATAGCTAAGAGCTACAGAGAAGCAGAGATAGGGAGGGGGTGTGCCGTGACTGTGGCTACACACCCTCCCCCGCCGGGCTAGGCGAACGCTGCAACTCCTCACTCCCTAAATGTAAGCTTTCTATGAAGAGAAGCAGAGATAGGGAGGGGGCACGCCATGACTGTGGTTACACACCCTCCCCCGTCGGTCTAGGTGAAGCTGCAAGTCCTCAATCCCTAACTATAAGCTTTATCAAAGAGGAGAGTTTTAAGTTTACTCTTAAATGTGATGATGGTGTCTGCCTCCCGAACCCAGACCGGGAGCTGGTTCCACAGGAGAGGAGCCTCATAGCTAAAGGCTCTGGCTCCCATTTTACTTTTAGAGACTCTAGGAACCACAAGTAACTCTGCATTCTGGGAGCGGAGTGCTCTAGTGGGTCAATAAGGTACTATGAGCTCTTCAAGATATGGTGGTGCTTGATCATTTAGAGCTTTGTAGGTCAGGAGAAGGATTTTGACAGGAAGCCAATGCAGAGAAGCTAATATGATATGATGATCTCTTTTCTTAGTTTTTGTCAGAACACGCGCTGCAGCATTCTGGATCAGCTGGAAAGTCTTAAGGGACTTATTTGGGCAACCTGACAGTAAGGAATTACAGTAGTCCAGCCTGGAAGTAACGAATGCATGGACTAGTTTTTCAGCATTGTTTTGAGACAGGATGTGCCTAATTTTGGCAATGTTATGACGATGAAAGAAAGCTGTTCTTGAGATTTGTTTTAAGTGGGCGTTAAAGGATATATCCTCATCAAAAATAACTCCTAGATTTCTGACAGTAGTGCTGGAGGCCAGGGCAATACCATCCAGAGTAATTATATCTTTGGGTAATGAGGTTCAGAGGTGTTTAGGGCCCAGCACAATAACTTCAGTTTTGTTTGAGTTTAACATCAGAAAATTGTAGGTCATCCATGATTTTATATCTTTAATGCATACTTGAAGTTTAGCTAACTGACTGGTTTCCTCTGGCTTGATTGATAAGTATAATTAGTTGTCATCCGCATAACAGTGAAAATTGTTTCCTAATAATATTGCCTAGAGGAAGCATATATAAGGAGAATAGAATTGGTCCAAGCACTGAGCCTTGTGGAACACCATGGCTAACTTTAGCGTACCTGGAGGATTTATCGTTAACATTAACAAATTGAGATCGATCAGAGAAATTGGACTTAAACCAGCTTAGTGTGATTCCTCTAATGTCAACTAAATGTTCCAATCTCTGTAACAGGATGGTATGGTCAATAGTGTCGAACTCAGCACTAAGCTCTAATAGGACAAGTCCTTTGTCAGCAGCAGTTAGAAGGTCGTTAGTAATTTTCACCAGTGCTGTCTCTGTGCTATGATGCATTCTAAATCCTGACTGAAAGTCCTCAAATAAACTATTGCTATGTAGAAAATCACATAACTGATTAGCGACTACCTTCTCGAGGATCTTGGAGAGAAAGGGAAGGTTAGATATAGGTCTATAGTTGGCTAAGACATCAGGATCGAGGGTGGGTTTTCTCAGAAGAGGTTTTATCACAGCTACTTTAAATGACTGCGGTACATAACCTGTTACTAAAGACATATTGATCATATCTAGTAATGAAGTGTTAACCATGGGTAACGCTTCTTTAAGTAGCCTTGTTGGGATGGGGTCTAAGAGACAGGTAGATGGCTTAGCTGAAGAGACCTTCAACATTAATTGTTGGTCTATAGGATAAAAGCAGTCTAAGTATATGTCAGGTATTGTCGTTGTTTCTAGGAGTCCTGCGTTTAAAGGTGAACCGTTAGAAGTTGAGGGCTAAAGGTGATGAATTGTATCTCTAATTGTTTTAATTTTATCATTAAAGAAGCTCATGAAGTCATCACTACTCAGAGCTATAGGAATAGATGGCTCAATAGAGCTGTGACTCTCTGTCAGCCTGGCTACAGTGCTGAAAAGAAACCTTGGGTTGTTCTTATTTTCTTCTATTAGTGATGAGTAATAGTCTGTTCTGGCATTTCTGAGGGCCTTCCTATAGGTTTTCAGACTGTCTTGCCAATCTAAACGAGAATCTTCCAGTTTGGTGGAACGCCATTTACTTTCAAGTTTTTGCGAGATTTGTTTTAATTGGCAAGTTTGGGAGTTGTACCAAGGTGCTAGTTTCCTTTGCTTCATCATCTTCTTTTTGAGGGGAGCAACAGAGTCTAAAGTCGTCCGTAGGCAGGACGTAGCAGCGTCTACAAAATTATCAATTTCGGGGGGACTAAAGTTAGCATAAAGGTCCTCTGTTATATTAAAACACGACATTGAGTTAAATGCTGTTGGAATATCTTCCTTAAATTTAGCTATAGCACTGTCAGATCCAGTGTAGAAGCTTTTATCTAATTTTGTATAATCGGGTAGTAAGAATTCGAAAGTTATTAAAAAATGGTCTGATAATAAAGGATTCTGCGGAAATATTATTAAATCTTCAATTTTGATGCCATATGCCAGCACAAGGTCGAGGGTGTGGTTAAAACAGTGCGTGGCCTTATGCACACTCTGACTAAAACCACTGAATCTAATAGTGAGTTGAAAGCAGTACTAAGGCTATTGCTGTCAACGTCCACATGGATATTAAAATCACCTACAATAAGTCCTTTGTCTGAGTTAAGGACTACACATGATAAAAACTCAGAGAATTCAGATAAAAATTCAGAATACGGACCTGGAGCTCGGTAAACAACAACAAATATAATTGGCTGTAATGTTTTCCATGTTGGATGTTGAAGATTAAGAACAGGGCTTTCAAACGAGTTATAATTTAGTTTAGCTTTAGGATTAATTAACAGGCTTTGATCAAATATGGCTGCAACTCCCCCTCCTCGGCCTGAGCCTCTAGGAATTTGAGTATTATTATGACTGGGAGGAGTGGCTTCATTTAGACTAACGTATTCTTCATGGCACAGCCAGGTTTCGGTAAGACAGAATAGATCAATTTGATTATCTGATATCAAATCGTTTACCAATACTGCTTTAGAAGACAGAGATCTAATATTTAATAGTCCACATCTAATTTTCCTATTCTCTTCTATCATTGCAGTGGTTGTTTTAATTCCCTATAGGTTGTTAAGTATAGCCCCTCTTTTGTTTACCTTTGATTTAACCGATCTGAGTCGGGGGACAGACACCATGGTTATTAGACTCTGAGTGGGTGACTGCTCCAATGGAAGCACAGAGGAGCGTGTTGCACTGTACCTCTGATTACTAATATCAAACTTGGGTTGTCATGGTTTATGACCAATAATAGACTCGATCAGATTTTTTGATATGAGAGCGGCTCCGTCCAAAGTGGGATGAATGCAGTCTCTCCTAATCAGACCAGGCTTTCCCCAGAATGCCCTCCAGTTATTCACATAGCCCATATTATTAGCTGGGTACCATTCCGACAACCAGCGGTTGAAGGATGACATGCGGCTGTACATGTCATCGCTGATCAGGTTTGGCAGGGGTCCAGAGAAAACTACTGAGTCCGACATTGTCTTTGCATATGCACAAAGTGATTTAACATTTAGTGAACTCCGATTTACGTAATCGGGTATCATTACCACCTACATGAAGTATGAGCTTACTGTATTTACGGTTATTTTTATCCAGCTTTAGATAGGATTCTACATCGCCCCCTCTGGCCCCAGGGACGCACACGACCGCAGCCGCTGGAGCCGGCAACCTCACATTTCGTAGTATAGAGCTCCCAATAACCAGAGTTGGCTTCTCAGCGGGTGTATCACTGAGTGGGGAGAAACTGTTAGAAAGGCGAAGATGCTCCGGTTTAGAGCGACCGCCGTCATGTGCACTCCCCGGTTTAGAGCTAGCTCTATGCTTCCTTCGGACAGTCACCCACTTGCCCGGCTGTTCGGGGCCTGCCGGGGGACTGCTAACAGAAGCTACAGTATGTTGGCCCGCACCAGCTATGGGGCGCTGGTTAGCTACGGAAGCATTTTGATTCCATGGTGTGGAGCCGTGCATCTAACTCACTAAGCCTCGCCTCCAGAGCAGCGAATAAACTACATTTATTACATGTATCATTATCACTAAAGGAGGCAGAGGAATAGCTAAACATTTGACAGACAGAGCAAGAGAGAGCAGGAGAGGGAGAGAAGTCGCTGTAAGAGAAGAGAACTATAAGTGCTTGAGTATAACTAGTGTAGTTTAAATCCAATCCAAAGCAGAGTTGAGTAAGTTTTTGCTGGAGCAGCAAACTAGCGTCGTAACTCGGGAATACCGTAAACGTGAGCACGTAAAGCCTCTTCCTAACTAGAGTATCTAGTCTAGTTGTTGAGGCTCTTTATAAGTCCTAACGTGAAAAAGCTTAACGTGGTTTAATGTACCTAAACAACGATCATCACCACATTGCTCCTTATAACCACTGAAAACTGTCAAAAAATTGAACCCAAAGTCCAATTATTATGGACGTTATCTGACATTAAGCGTTTCTGCTTTATTAAGGCTATTGTAAGGAAAAAGCTTAACGTGAAAAAGCTGAAATGTACCTAAACAACGATCAATCATCACCAAATTCCTCTCTCATAAAGCAATATGAGAGAGAAATACGGTTGTTGGTGATGATCGATCGTTGTTTAGGTACATTAAACCACGTTAAGCTTTTTCCTCGCCATAGGCGCCAATGAAGAAGAAAACGTTAACGTGAGATAACTTCTATAATCGTTGGATTTCGGTTTAGTTTTTTTGACAGGCAAGTGTTCATGACAAGATATGGCCATGAGAAATTTGGTGATCATTGATCATTGTTTAGGTACATTAAACCACGTTAAGCTTTTTCACGTTAAGCGTTTTAGAATGTCCCTTATATTAATGATGGTGCTGCAGCCTCAGAATGGGATTAATAGGCCTAGGACTTTTTCGCCCGCAGGATTGCACCTAAATTAAATAGATTGTAGGTTCAATACCATTTCACCAGTAATATTATATTTATGATTAAATATGATATTAATACACTATATTGGAACTTACACATTTACTCTAGCAGCAATTTTCTCCCACTCAAATTTTCTCTCTTTTGCAGCAGCCGCTGTGTTGCTTTTTTAACGAAATACATGTTCAAACTCGCTGTATGTGCGCTTGAGTATTTCCACTGACCAGTTTCTTTGTGGGTGTTACCATGTTGAATCGTAGTATCATGGCTCCATTCATGCTGCCTTTTTATAGTGGAGTGAACCTACTCTGAGTTGATTGAACCAACTTAAATCAGCTGTTCTGGAACCAAAAACTCAGAGTTTCCCATCTCAGGGAAATCAACTCAGAGTTCAGGGTTAGATTAGGGATGTCACGAGAACCGATACTACCGATACCTTTCGGTTCTAAAAAACACAGACGATGCCCATTTTTTTGAAGCACCGTAGGCACTGTTAGCAACGATGCCAGTGTTAGCAGCATCGGTGCTGCGCCTCTTCTGGAACTGATGGGGGCAGTATATGCTTCAGAGTGTTCCAGTCGATATATTCAGAAGAAGGAGATCAAGAAGTGGCCAAAGTCACGTCTTTCTACTTCGATTACATACAAGAGTCAACTCTACCCGACCTAAAAAACGACATGTTCACTGCAAACTCATGGTCCTCTCTTTCCGAATTAGCTACAGCCCCCCTCTCTTGGCTTCAAATAACTCACCAATGTCGTCTACGTCAACAGCCGTGGCTCGCTTGCCTGCTCCTCCGGTAATGTTAGTCGTTAGCAGGGTTAGCATGGCAGCGTTAGCCACGGTTAGCCAGGACCAATCGGGATCACTTTACTGGCTGTGTCTCAATTGTTTTTGCGAGTAACCAACTCGGGTACTCTACCTATATAATTCAATGTGAGTACACAAATGTTGAAATGACATAAAATGCCCGTCCCTTGTAGCCGTGATAAATTAGCCTGAAGCTAATGCTTAGCTACCTGTTCAGGAGGAAATTAGCCAACTCGGCGTCCTTTTGGACTCTAAGCTGCCAATATTTCAATTTCAATATAATCCATATTTTGGATTCGTGACACTCTTAGTTAGACTGTTGTTCAACCTCCTTCCTGAAACGGGCACCAGGTCAGTACAGTCACGGATGTGTATGGGTAGGGAGTTCCAGAGGTAGGGGGCTGCAATGGTTGAAGCTGGGGTTTTAGAGCTTTTATACTGGAGTTTCTTGTAAACATCTGTAAATGTAAATGGAATGCATTTATATAGCACTTTTCTAGGCTTAAAGACTACTCAAAGTGCTTTTACACACTACAGGCACCATTCACCATTCACACACACATTCATACACTAGAGGTCGAGGCTGCCAAGACTGTCCTCCCCACATTAGTCGTTAAAAGAGCAATTACAACCTATATTTAGGTTCAGCAAGGTAGGTGGGGTGGTGGATGTGTCAAACAAACACATGATTTTCACACAGGAGACTGGGGTTTGAGTCCTGTTTGAAAATTAAAGTAAACAACAAGATTTATTTGTAACTTTATGGAACAAACGGAGCTACTTCACGTTTTGCATTGTCTGCCTATTCTGAAGTGAAGTAGCGTCTGATTTTAACCCAAACCACAATCTTTTTTCTAAATTTAAGTAACTAGTGTTGATACCTAAACCTAACTAAACTGTGACCGTTTCACAAAGTTAACGTTAACGTTACGTTCTCTGATTTAGATATTAAAGGCTTATTTCCTGCCAACACTAGAGGTGCTAATTTATGAAATGCTCCTGTTTGTCGTATTAGAGGGTAGGAATAGACGACCGATATCGTCATATGGTTTGGAGGACTTGTTTAGGCTGCCATACAACACCTGCTCATCAGATAAACATTCATGCACATTCCCACACTGATGGCGCAGCATGGAGTGCAATTTGGGGTTCAGTGTCTTGCCCAAGGACATGTAGACTGCTGGGGCCAGGGATTGAACCGCCACCAAAAGCTGTTATGTGTTGCTGTAGATGCATTGGGATTCTCTCCTAAACAATTTATTATATTTCATAATTCAGAGGGTTCCCTAAGCCAACTACCTCTGTCTGAATGGATTATTTTACACATAGCAGTGAAGTCACATTTTGTAGGAGGAGGATGAGTTTCTGTGATATTGCTGTCTCAGTAGTAAGAAACATGAGATATTTGTCACCTGTTACAGCATATCACGACTGGGTGTTTTGCTGGTACTTTTCTATACTGTGTGTTCAGGGATATTAGACTAGTATGTGTGTTGTCGTATCTACAATTGTGAGCAACAGCCCAATAAAGAGAACGGTTTTCTATTTTTATTCTTAGTCAGACCTATATTGTAATTATATGTAAACCTGATTACATATAATAACACATAATGTTGAAGAGTGACAACAAGCAGTAAAGAAAATTGGTACAATGTATGTGTCTTTATTAAATGTATCATTACACCCCTGGGCTGCTGCCTGCTCCCATAAATAAGATTTGACGAATTAAGAAGACTGCAGCATAAGCAGTGTGTATAGGAGCAGGGGCCCCATAAAACTTTCATACAGAGGTGAAACCAAAAATTCTGATTTATATAACCATTAAATATGTGGCATAATAAATAAATAAAGATTCATTTTTTGTAACTCCCAAGCAGAAGTCTAAGTGAGTAAAGAACTGTGGATTACTACTGGTGGACCATGCCATGTATATCTCAGATGTGTTCATGCATCCATTCTTTTTGGGTCTGTCTCTCTGTCCCTCTCCCAGCCACATTCCCTATTCAACAGGCCCCGTAATTGGCATTTCTTTGTATCCATCCACCAGATGCCTTTGGACTTTCTGTCCTTTCCCCATCACCTGCCTACCCTACCCATCTAAACACCTCTTCCCACTTCCCTCATTGGCTCTGTAGTTGCCTGGCCTTTCCTGCCTACACCTTATCTGCATCTCATTCCCTTATCAGCCTCTCGTAGTGCGTTTCATTTACCTTGGAAATTGGAAGCCGGAGCTGGGAATGACGTGTGTGACTCAGAGGTTGTCCGACTTCCAAGCTCGGAAATCTGAGTTCAGGGGGCATGTTTCTGACTTTGACCTTGGAAAATTCGACTTCCGAGTACAAATGGAACGCGCATCAGTACGAGCCCAGTTCTGTTCATTTCCTTTGTTAAAGTTACAATGATTTCTGACTTTCTTGTCTTGTGCTATTGCTTTTGAGTTTCTGTTACCCAAACCTTAACCTGGACTTGTACCTGCCTGCCTGCAAGCATATTGATACCTTCCCTTTGGCTATAAATTGCTGAACTTATCCTGTCTGCGTTTGGGTCAAATACTGCATTTCCTGAGTTGTGACAGTACGACCTGGCCAAACATGGACCCAGCAAGTGAAGCATTCTTTGCAAACAAAGTTGATCATGTGATTGACAGCATCCAGTGCACTTTAAACCACAGCCAAAATGCCAGTATTTAGTGCAAGGAGGCAGCTCTGTTACTGGCACTCCGAAAAGTCTCTTCCAAGCCTTGGTTAGTGAACTGGATTGGCAGATAACTTGACCATTGCTCTAGCCTCCTTGTCTGTGAGTGCTGGGCCTGCTAGCCTTCGGCCTTCACCTCTGTCAGCTAACCTCCAGTCTAGCCTCCAGCCTGCTAGTCAACAGACTGCTATCCTCCAGCCTGCAATTGGGCCTGCTAGCCTTCAGTCTGCACCCTGGCCTGCCAGCCTTCAGTCCGCAACCTCGCCTGTTAGACTTCAGTCCGTGCCCAATGCATTTATTTTTCACAATAAAAGCATTTGCATTTGGATAGGTTTGGCACTATATTGCCTTTACATACTCAATAATGCACCTCCCCAAGCTACTCATGTAAGATTTACATAATTAGTGGTACCAGCACAATCCATCCATCCATCCATCTTCATCCGCTTATCCGGGGTCGGGTCGCGGGGGTAGCAGCTCCAGCAGGGGACCCCAAACTTCCCTTTCCCGGGCCACATTAACCAGCTCCGACTGGGGGATCCCGAGGCGTTCCCAGGCCAGGTTAGAGATATAATCCCTCCACCTAGTCCTGGGTCTCCCCCGAGGCCTCCTCCCAGCTGGACGTGCCTGGAACACCTCCCTAGGGAGGCGCCCAGGGGGCATCCTTACCAGATGCCCGAACCACCTCAACTGGCTCCTTTCGACGCAAAGGAGCAGCGGCTCTACTCCGAGCTCCTCACGGATAACTGAGCTTCTCACCCTATCTCTAAGGGAGACGCCAGCTACCCTCCTGAGGAAACCCATTTCGGCCGCTTGTACCCTGGATCTTGTTCTTTCGGTCATGACCCAGCCTTCATGACCATAGGTGAGGGTAGGAACAAAAACTGACCGGTAGATTGAGAGCTTTGCCTTCTGGCTCAGCTCTCTTTTCGTCTAGCGGTGCGATAAATTGAATGTAATACCGCACCTGCTGTGCCGATTCTCCGACCAATCTCCCGCTCCATTGTCCCCTCACTCGCGAACAAGACCCCCAAGGTACTTGAACTCCTTCACTTGGGGTAAGGACTCATTCCCTACCTGGAGAAGGCACTCCATCGGTTTCCTGCTGAGAACCATGGCCTCCGATTTAGAGGTGCTGATCCTCATCCCAGCCGCTTCACACTCGGCTGCGAACCGATCCAGTGAGTGCTGAAGGTCACAGACCGATGATGCCATCAGGACCACATCATCTGCAAAAAGCAGCAATGAGATCCCCAGCCCACCGAACTGCAACCCCTCTCCACCCCGACTACGCCTCGATATCCTGTCCATAAATACTACAAACAGGATTGGTGACAAAGCGCAGCCCTGGCGGAGGCCAACTCTCACCTGAAACGAGTCCGACTTACTGCCGAGAACCCGGACACAGCTCTCGCTTTGGTCGTACAGAGATTGGATGGCCCTGAGAAGGGACCCCCTCACCCCGTACTCCCGCAGCACCTCCCACAGTATCTCCCGGGGCACCCGGTCATACGCCTTCTCCAGATCCACAAAACACATGTAGACTGGTTGGGCATACTCCCAGGCTCCCTCCAGGATCCTTGCGAGAGTAAAGATCTGGTCCGTTGTTCCACGACCAGGACGGAATCCGCATTGTTCCTCTTCAACCTGAGATTCGACTATCGACCGAACCCTCCTTTCCAGTACCTTCGAGTAGACTTTACCGGGAGGCTGAGAAGTGTGATACCCCTGTAATTGGCACACACCCTCTGGTCCCCCCTTTTTTTAAAAGGGGAACCACCACCCCGGGTCTGCCACTCCTTAGGCACCGTCCCAGACTTCCACGCAATGTTGAAGAGGCGTGTCAACCAAGACAACCCCTCCACACCCAGAGCTTTAAGCATTTCTGGACGGATCTCATCAATTCCTGGGGCTTTGCCACTGTGGAGTTGTTTAACTACCTCAGCAACCTCCACCAGGGAAATTGATGCCAATCCCCCCTCATCCTCCAGCTCTGCCTCTACCATAGAGGGCGTATTAGTCGGATTTAGGAGTTCCTCAAAGTGCTCCTTCCACCGCCCTATTACCTCCTCAGTTGAGGTCAACAGCGTCCCATCCTTACGTACACAGCTTGGATGGTTGCTCGCTTCCCCCTCCTGAGGTGGCGAACGGTTTTCCAGAAGCACCTTGGTGCCGACCAAAAGTCCTTCTCCATGTCTTCACCGAACTTCTCCCACACACGCTGCTTTGCCTCTTTCACGGCAGAGGCTGCAGCCCTTCGGGCCCTTCAGTACCTTGCAACTGCCTCCGGAGTCGTCTGGGATAACATATCCCGGAAAGACTCCTTCTTCAGTCGGACGGCTTCCCTGACCACCGGTGTCCACCACGGTGTTCGTGGGTTACCGCCCCTTGAGGCACCTAGTATAGCACAATAGTATTATGTACAAATGAACAGGGTTTCTCCGTACTCTTCCAGCAGTATGAACCTGAATTAGGTGTTTCGGGCAGGAGGTTGGGCAGATGGGCGGAGTGGCTCTGGAGGACAACCTGGAGGTCAGCAATGAAGGTGGGACCACTTTGGAGGTTGGGGACGTAGATGGGACTGCCCTGGAGGTTGGCGACATAAGCGGGATCCACTCTAGTTGGCAGTGACGTAGGTGGGACCGCTCTGGAGGTTGGCGACGTAGGCAGAACCGCTCTCTATGTTGGCTATGTAGGTGGGACTGCCTTAGAGGTTGGCGACGTAGGTGGGACCTCTCTGAAAGTCAACGAGTTCTGGAGACCTGCAGTCCTGGAACGATGGCAGATTGCAGCCAATAACCTTTTCAGCAGAGCAAATGAGCACTGCTGCCACTGCAAAGGACAAGGGCAGACTTCAGTATACCAGATGGTGATGGAGGAGGTGATATTGGACTCAAGCCTTGGAATGATTGCTGCTGGTCCTGGAGTCTGTGTTTCCCCAGCTCAGGGTCCAGGAGTGGGTAAGTAATGGTTCTGATGGGAGACAGAACAAGGGCTCAAATGATTTCAATGCCACAGAATGCCACTGTGGTCCTGGGTTTTTTGGGGACGGGCCTGACGGTGGAGGTACTGAAGCAGGCTGGTACTTGGTGAGGTGTTAAAGTGCTCATATTATGCTTTTTGGTTTTTTCCCTTTCCTTTATTGTGTTATATATCTTTTTTGTGCAAGTTATAGGTTTACAAAATGAAAAAGCCCAAAGTCCACCCCAAAGGGACTTACCATCTTCCAGAGAAAACACTGTTCACAAACAGCTCAATTGTAGTCCAGCCTTTACTTCCGTGACGAACGTGTGTCACTTTGTAACACACGTTATAATTGTTGGGACCGAGGAAATTAAGTATTAAACATTATCTCTTAAATAGAGATCTCAACCATGCAGCCTACAGGCAACTGTGGAGCCTGAACACCCTCTGGAACAAAGGAGACCATGCGGTCAACATGGGTGTTTTTAAACTGTCAGGTTTGGGGGACAGAACTCAGATGCGGACACTGAAGTAGTGAAAAATTGTCAAAAATAACTTGTGGTAGGAGATGAACTGGTCCGTAGTGGTAGGAGCTGGTAGCGGAGTGTGGTGAGGAGATCAATGTTTGTAGAAGCAGGAGACTGGAGTGGAGCTGACTGGGTCCAAGATCTGGTGGTTGCTGGAGGTGAGTATTTCTTCTAGGACACGGAAACAGACAAGTTAGATCGAGGCAAAAACTCAGAACAAGAAAACACTAGCGAGAGCAGCAAAGAACTCATACTCAAGGTAAGTAACAATCTGGCGTTGAGCAGAAGGTCACACTGATCTTTAAAGGAGGTAGATGAGCTGATGAGTAGCAGGTGAGTTGATTAGTGAATTGGAAGCAGGTGCGAGGAGAAAGCAGCAGGAGGAGGTGTGTCCACACACTGTGGAAAATGACGTTAGGGAAATGGAGAAAACAAAACACACCAGAGGTCTGTACTAAAGGGGTGCGTACATAAAAGTTAAAACATTTAGAGACCGACAACCCCGTTAGCATTTCCTGATGTGTATATTTATGAAATATATAGATTGTAATGGGAGGGAATTTCATATCGGCTCGGCTTCTTGAGCCGTGTGTTGCCAATGCGCAATCAGTTTGAATTTTGTTTTTATATATTTTATTTGCTCTCACGATGGCTTCCCACTGCCAGGGTTGCAACTGAAATTACTAGGCTAAAGCAACGACAGTTTATGGAAAGTGCACAAGTGTAATTATGGTCAGATCTTGGTCCTGACTGATGGGGAAGTGATATTAATAAGCGTTGTGATTTACGCATCTACAGCGTCGGCTATTTTTTTGCCAGCTTTCCTTCCTGTTTTAGGAAGCAGCGACTGTATTGCGTTTTGCCTGCAAAACCGTGTCTGTGTTATTCATATTTATGTAGAATTATAATTTCCTCTTATGTAAAATATGTGGCTCTGGTAGATGTTTGCGATTGGTCGTGCTGTGCAAACACCGCCTCTTTTATGTGAACGCGCGCGCTGCTGGATTGGGAAACCCTGGGTTGACTGAACTAGTTGATAACCAGCGTCGTGTTACAGCTTATGCGGGACCGCGGGTGTTAGGTTAGGTGAAGCCGGGTAACTGAAAGAAATCCAGGACATGTTGATCTCACTTCGTAGTACAGGCCTCTGCCAAACTGCAAGCAACCAAACGAGGAAAAAAAACAAAAACACAGTCATACCAGCCCAGAAAGTCACCGGGACGTGACATAAACAAAGGGATCAGGCCTGTGTTAAATTCCAAATCCTTTTTCACCAAACTCCTAGAGGAAGGAGAGGTCACAAAATGGCCGAAGGGAGGGGCTGCAGAAAGGTGTTCACACTTTCAAGAGCTCTGATTCTCCCCATTGGTTCAGCGGGACCATAAACACAGCATGGAGCCATGTCCGGTGGCCTGAGCTATAAAACTTTACGTCGCCCCCCACTTCTTTCTTGTCTTCCGTTTGCAACCCTGTTGCTAAAAGGATGCATGCAGGCATCTGCTTTAAATAGCTTCATCTTCCCGAAAAGTGAACTATTTCGGAGTTCTGGTGAGCACCATTGGACTCTGTGAAGCACGACCAGTGTTTCAAATCTGCGGAAGAGAACACCGTTTCTCTAGAAGTAAATCGGACAACAAGGACACCGTTGTTTCTTCAAAGTCGACTACGGATCACAAGTTTTGCCGCGCACTGCTGACAAGCGGCCGGATTGCGTTCTGTTTCCCCGTGGAAATCTATGGACAAAACCGAACAGACAACATACAGTAAGGCTTAGTGTTCTGGGCAGAGATTTAGAACATAGTATGTTTTATTAATGTTAGTGACTTGCTAATGCTGCAAATTTTGGTTACGACATTTAATGTGATTGATTAATAAGGTGCTACTGTTGCACGTTTTGGTCATTAATCTGATTGTGACCGCCGAGTCAATTGGGGGCCTAGCAACCACCCGGTTTAGTCACACCCCCTCCTCCTCACACACACACACACACACACACACACACACACTCACTCACTCACTCACTCACTCACAAGGTAAGTAGGCTCAAAGGTAGTTTAACTTGGAAATGCAAGTTCACCTGCTGCCTTGAAAATCGAAGTTCACTCAACTTGGAAAATTAAAGTTAATGAGGTTGATGTAACTACAGTGTTCTAGTTTTGTTAAAGTTGTTCTTTTAGTTGATTTAACTTTTTATTACTTGGTTTAACTTCATACTTTAAGTTAAAACAAATAATTTATTTTCTTTAATAATGCAAGAAACCTTCCTTGCCTAGTATAACAGACATACTTTCCTGCTTTATTACGACTCACAGTTTCAAGTTAAAACAACATAACCACATTTATAGCAGAGATAGCGTGGGTGTTTGGGTGCGGCCACCCCAGGGCCCCGTGCAAAATAGGGGCCCCTCTAAAGCCGCTGATCTTGCATCACTTGACACAAAAGGGCTGCTAGTGAAGTGACACGCCGCAGCTTAATGGCTGAAGGAAGTCTATTACTACTCAAAGTTTAACACTGCAATACTCCAGCTCTTCTTATCAAACGTAACAGCCACGGTTACGGTCATGCTTACAAATGTAAACCAGCACAACAATGACAATTACCAGGCAACAAAACACTACATTCTAAGCAGACATGTTTAATGAACGAAATTCATAAAGTTACATTTGTATTTCGAACAAACTGCAAACTTTTCAGCAAATTTTAACACAACTCTATTTACCGCCTTGCATCATGGGAATTGACCAGCCAATGAACCAATTGCACCTGACTGCAGTATGCAGATCGGGGTTGGGCTAAATGTGGGCGGAGCTAAACATTACTAAAACGTTACGTGATTTTTGAAAAGTACTTTCCATTTCAATTTGAGAAGAGTGAAATGCCAAATTCACAATTCACAAGCCGTTGACAGGTACTCCCTCCGCCGGTGGCACTAATGCTTTCTTGTTTGCCACAACACGTGTTATATTTTAGTTGAAATTTGAATAGTCTCTACGCTTTTTTTTCAACTGATAACTTAACTTACATACCCAAGTTCAATAAACACATACATATCTGACAAAAAATTTAAATAGTTGACCCAATGAATAAATGCAAATTTAACTTTCAAAAACTCATAAAGTTGAGTTCAAAATCCACAACTTGTATAAGCTCGTTCAGTTAAAAATAAGAAATAAGTGGACATAACTAAATGGGTCTGTACTTTTTTACAGTGCAGACACATGACTGCTACATGTCTGTTGTTTGTTGCTTTTGGTTGTAAAAAAGGTACATAGGTTTTGATGATTGAAGAATTGTTGATTGGCCATTGATAATTTTGAAGTTAAATAAATTCTATTATACTTTAAATAGCAGTTGTTGTGATTATTTGTGTATTTGTTGTAATAAGGGCTGGTTAAACAAGTCGGTGCTCAAATTCACCCTTCTTCTGTTCCTTTCAAAGATACCAGATAAATTAATCAAATTAATTAAGATCTGTATTTTAAAGAGAACACCACCTATGAGACTATTTCACAGCTCAAGTATTGGCCCCTGGTTCCAGGGTGGTGCCCCGTTTTGATTGTTTGTCAATTTGGTAAAGTTATTAATACACACATTCATAACTTTATTAATATTTATAAAACATCTTTGATAATTTGCCAATAATTGAATCTGTACCCATAGCTATTCCCAACATAATGCTCGCCTAGCTGCTAGCTTGGCACTCCCTAATGCTCTGCAACTGACAAGCTAGTAGTACTTACTGCACATGTGCATGTGAAATGCCTCACTCTGTAGCTAAAACAGAGAGCTCAACACACAGGGTGCAGCAATGTGCAGTACAACAAATGTATGGTGTTTTCTGAAAATTAAACCACATAAACCTATTCTGGTACACCCTCTAAATACAATTATGAACCTGAAAATGAGCATAATACGAGCACTTTAAATGCTGCAGCCTGTCTCTCTGACCCCATTTCCACCTGGTTATAAAATCTGATCCGATCATAGGACACATTATGCTGCCAAGTGGGAACACATGTACTTAGAGCTGTCCATCTTGTGATCAGATCACTCAGGACTGATTTTACAGTAAAACTAGGTTGAAATGTGGCCTCTGTCCCTCCCCTCCAGTCACATTTCTAATTCCCCAAACCAAACCTTTGCCCTTCTCTTTCCATCCACCAGATGTACAATGTGGAAGGAGAGACAGAAGCCCATTCACACAGCCTGTTCAAGGCAGGAATGTTGCGCCGTTATTCTGCCTCGCTGTTCTGTATAAAAAGTATGAATGGCGGGAGAGTCTTTCTAGCGTTAATCCGGCATCATAGGTAGTAACAGAGCTGAATCGACATCTGTGTAAAGAGACAGGCGGCATGGCGGGACCACACACACACACTAAACTCCGACGCTATTGTGCTACACGTAACTCCTCTTTTGCTTCCGGAATGCCAGCATGCTATCTTAAATCACACTTTGGTGCCGCATTAGGGAGGTATTGTTTGGTTAAGTGTAAATAACAAAGCTAGTGTAATGGCAGATCTTCTTTATGGCAGTATTGTGGAATCTCTGTGTAAAAGGGGCTTGAGTCTGGTCGGTAAGGGAGGTAAGCTGGTATAGAGAGGCCCAGGCCTTGAGGGATGGTGTCAGGATTGTCCCACTGTCTTTCAAATCAACAGTATAATTTAATAATTAAATAATTCAGGTCATTGGCCATGCCAGGACTTGACCATTATGATTCCTTTATTACAGTTTTTTTGATTGCTAGACGACAGTGGGCACAACTGGAGTAAAACTCTAACTACAGTCTGCACAGCAGCAGTTCATGTGGTCCAAACTCTAGTTCGTTTTTCATTGCTTGAACACAGTTTTCAAAACTCTACACACTTATCCCATGGCTTTAACAACAACCTGCACAACATTGTGGATTTACAGCACGTTGTTCAAATGCTAACACACTTGCTGTCAAAACTGTTAACCACACATTCAAAACAGTAGGCTACGGATTTCAGCCTGGTGCATTTCAAACACTGCTGACTGCAATGGTTTATTGTTTTAGACTTGTTAGTGAACACATACTGTATATAGGGAAAGTTCATGAAGCCTTTTTTGGAAATAAAGAAACACCAAATAAGAATGAAACAGTTATACATTGTACTGTTTGAAAGAAACAGTGAACAGGTAAAAGAGCAAAGATACCAATATGTCCAGGTAAGATGTCTGACGTTACATACACAGTTGTGAAAATTTGAAAAACACTTCCTTTACTATAGTAAGACTGCGCACTTACCGTTTTTCACAAAGTAATGGAAGTGTAAACAATGGGAACACCACAGTCATTTGTATTTATAGATAATGTAGGTACATTAATTGTAAATTAATGTGTGACTTTACTGTACTTAAAACTTTGACTTTATTTTTGTCCCTTTCCGACGTTAGCTTGAGGATGATTCAACAGAAAGAAACACAGATCATGAGGAGGAAGAGACTTCAGGAGATGAAGAAGAAGAAGAAGTAGAAAAAGAAGATGAAGATGAAGAAGAAGAAAGGTCATTACCTGGTGACCCTGATGAGGAGGTTTCCACAGCAACGAGAGCCAAGCAGCTGGCTGAGCGCCTGAAGGCCAAAGCCCGGAAAGTTCTGCGGGACCTGGGGAGAATCTTGGCAATCAGCCTGCTGGCTTTGGCTGGTAGGAATTGTGTAACATTAGCTTTCTTAGGTTTCCACACTTTTTTACAACACACTTAGAGAATCTGAAAAAAAGCTAGCAGAGTCCAGACATTGCCATATTTGGTGCTTAATTTAAAATTTGTGCCATCTTTCATAACAAGAGTTATCTCAAAACACTTTACAGATAGAGTAGGTCTAGACCACACTCTATAATGTACAAAGACCGAACAATTCCAGTAATTCCCCCAAACAAAATTCCCTTTTAGGCAGAAACCTCAAGTGGTGAGGAAAACTTCCTGTTAGGGAGAAACCTCAGACAGACCCAGGCTCTTGGTAGGCGGTGTCTGACAGTGATGGTTGGGGGTGTGATGAACAGTGACAATTATAGTCGTAATAAAGATAATGGAACTATGACTAGAAATACTCGTACTAGTTCATGGCATAGCAGGGAACTGCAGGGCATTACAGGGTGTAGCAGGGCATTGCAGGGCATAGCAGGACGTAGCAAGGCATAGCAGGACGTAGCAGGGCATAGCTGGGTGTAGCAGGGCATAGCAGGGCATAGCAGGGCGCGGAGCAGGACCACAGCTGCAACCATGATTTAGGTGCCACCCTAATCCAAGGAAAACTGCGGGGGGGGGGGCGAAAAAACATATATGGCTTGTCTAACTAGTTACAGTAGAAGCCTTACTAGTGATGCAGCAGCGTACTATTTATATGGAACTAAGCTTTTGGAGTTTTCCATCTTTACTCTCCTCCCTCGACTGTTTTTGACTGGCTACAAAACCTTTCTTTTTAGTAAACTCTGTGAACACAAACAATGTTGTCAATGCTTTCGTTAAGGTGTAGAGCCCCTGGTGATACTTCGAGCAAAGTTTCATGTTGTGTCGAGCCTTCTTAGTGTTTTAAAAGTAGCTATTTTGAGGCTAGCATAAAAGTGGCCCTAGCACTCCCATTCAAAAGGCCATTTGACCGAAAAACGAGAATACAGTAAATCGGAAAAAAAAGTGGCGATTCCGTCCTAAATATGCTTTTAAACGAAAGTTTGACTCTGGTACATTCACAAAAAGACCCTATGTTGCATTTTGGCGAGAGTTACGCTTTAACTAGTAGACATTTTGGACCACACTAGTTAAATAGTAACATCCAGAAACAGTCCAACTAGTGAACTAGAACGTTTTTTGACTTTTACTAGTTAACTAGTGGAAGAACCTGACTTTTGATATCAAGGATAAGGAATACATGCTCAAAGGGCTTGCCATAAAAGGCATTTAAATATTGCACAAATCCTAAAGAGTGCCTTGGATTGTTTTTTTTTAAGGATTTTAAATTTTTTTTTAATCAAGCCCAGTTTCCACCCATGCAGTGAGCCCTTCACAGGATGGACTTAATTCCAGGGATTACACTGGTTTGACTTGAATGGCTGTTGCTGAGTCGCGTGAGTGATGACGTTACACTATTGGTCGGAGTGAGTGTGATGCCATGAGTGTTTCACCATTGCTTTTCAAAATGAATCGGTGTGATTCATTTTGTCAGGCTTTTGCCTTTATCGGCCATCAATAAGCTGATTAACTTCTTTACTATGCGGTTGTTGATGTACAGTGTAGGTTTCAGTTTGTCCATGAGTAAATACTGCAGCTCATTAAGACATTTGAGGCTGTGGTTCATAATGTCATGTGGTAAAACCTTGTCTGTTTAACAAAGTAACATTGATGACACAATAATACTACAGATGACCAATCTAGAACACCAAGTTGTGAAAATAGCATAATTACATTATTGAATTCAGTAAATTAAGGAAGTTCTTAATAATCTTTTATCATTTTAACCACGTCCTGTGATATGCTACTTCAGTATAAACAGATACAGGGACCACTTCAGATAAACATTTAAATCCACATTGACCATACATTGTCCAGCCATATACTAGATCCAACCTAGTCCTGTTTAAATGACTGTGTGTATTTATTGTTTGTCTCTGACCTCTCCTCCTTTTACTTCCCAGGCATCACACTGCCCTCTGCCTTCTCAGCCATCTATTTCCTGCTTTTCATCGGCATGTGCACGTGGTGGGCGTGCCACCTTCCCATCAGTCACCTGGGTTTCAATGCACTGTGTGTGATGGTGGGCTTCTTCACTGCTGGCCATATGGTTTGCCTGTACTTGTACCAGAGTATGCTGGCCCAGGCCCTGTTCCCCCCACACAGTCTGTGGGCCAGGTAAGACTGTAGCACACTGTACATCAAACCATGAAAACTTCCAATTGATACGCTCATATGCTACATATGGTTAATTAGTTAAATAGTACCTTTCTTGAATTATAATATAACAAATATGTCACCTTGAAGCAACGCTTTAACAATGTCTTATAAAAATGTTTCCTTGTCACTCTGAATTTTAAAACAGTTGCATGTGGGTGTGACCAGCACATTTTTGCAATTTTGGTGACTAAAGGTGTTGGTACAAACCAATATCTTTATTGAGTTTTAACATAATCAATGTACATTCATATAAAAAATGTTTGACACTTAAGGAAAACATAAATGTAAAGGACAGAGACATACAAATACAAAAAATTAATAAATAAATTAATAAAAGTAACTAACTAAAAGCTTCTCATCACATCCTATTAGATTTGACACAGCTTATCAATCAGCCATTGGTACGTCATTTACACCATGTTCAAGAAAGAATAAGAAAGGATTCCAGATTTCCTCAAACCTCCTATATTTACATTTCACAATATAAGTTACCTTTTCCATAGACATACTTATTGCCATTTCTTTCAACCAGTTACCTATACTTGGTGCCTTTATGTTCTTCTATTGTAAAGCAATAAGACGCTTTGCTTGTAATAGACACGTCTATGAATGCATATTCCTTACTCTTCAGTGGCATGTTTAGAGGGTATAAATTTAATATAAATAATTTTGCAGAAATTGGTATATTGATATTCAGTATTTTATCTATCATGCATTTCACATCCTTCCAAAATTTAATTATATGTTCACATTCCCAAATGCAATGGTATAGAGCGCCTTTAAATGTGATACATTTAACACGTGTCCGGGATATTTTCATGATATTTGTGTAACGTGATGGGAGTTATGTAAGTTCGCATCAGCCATTTATATTGCAACAGTTTCAATCTGACATTTACTGTTTGGGTTTGAGCTTCCTTGCACGCCTCCATCCAATCATTCACATGGATGTCCTCTTTTAAATCCTTTTTCCATGCTTCAAGTTTGTTATCTGAGGAATCCGGTGACCCTGACACTATAATGTCATATAGTAGTGAAATTAAACCTCTACTATAACAATCTTTTACCACTTCCCTATCTAATATTGACAAAGATGGCATATCTAAAGAGTTATTTTGAGAAATGAAAATGAAGCCCCCCTCTATCATATGGTAAATACAGAAGTGAAAGGCGGAGTCTAGGACATCTGTTGTTCCATATGAAATTAGTAAATAGTTTATTTATTCTTAGAAAAATGTCTTTAGGAGGCACCAAAGGAATATTTTGAAATAGGTATAAGAGCTTGGGCAGAATATTCATATTCAAAATATTTATACGACCTATTAAGGATATGGGTAAAGATGTCCATCTTTCAATGGAATTAGAAATGTTTTCTAAAAGAGGGTCATCATTTACTGAAACAATATTCTCAAGGGTTGGTACAATCTTTATGCCCAGATATGTAAAGCAATCAGTTGTATTAAAAATGGATGCGCCATGGTTGGGCTGTTGTCCATCTCCCTCATTCAGTAACATAAGCATGCTTTTAGAATTATTGATCTTGTATCCAGAGATCTTTCCAAACGTACTAATGAGTTCTAGTAAAGCAGGGATAGAGTTACTAAGGTGTTTTAAAAACAGCAGGACATCATCTGCAAACAAGGCAATTTTATGTTCTACTTGACCAACAGTAATACCTGTTATGCCCATATGTTTCTTAACTGCAATTGCAAAAGGCTCAATGGAGATTGCAAAGAGGAGAGGAGAGAGAGGTGATCCCTGTTGGCAGCCTCTGGAAATGGTGAATGGTTTCGATACCATGTTATTCGTTAGCACCTCAGCTACAGGATTGTTATAAAGTAGCCTAACCCACTTGCAAAATCGTTCCCCAAAACCAAGGTTATTATAGTTTTGCATTTTTCATTAGTCTTTATTTTTATTGAGTTTTGAGTTTTTCTTTTCAAATTCAGTTTAGTTTTAATTAGTTTTTAAAGCGAGTTTGCTAGTTTAGTTTATTTTAAATTTTTTGAAAATGCTCAGTTTTAGTTTAGTTTTTATTAGTTTTAATGTTAGTTTTAGTCTTTTTGTAATATGGGTTATTTGTCAGGGGCAAGATTCAAAAAGGTCAGAAAAAGTATTATAACTCAACAAAAACTTCATACAATTTTAGAAATATGTATTCACAATGTATTCAACAATAACACCAGTACATACAATGTACATATGATGATGAGCACAGATATGTAAACAGTCTACACAAGACGCATGTGAACATGTGAAAGTGACTTGTTCTAGGAAAAAACCTAAATAGCCAACAGACTACCTTGTTTTTTTTATAATTAGTATTTTATTGAGTTTTGAACGCCACTGTTAGTCAACATCGTAGTCAACATTACAATTGACATCTTAACATATATCCCATAGTGATTATACATTTTTGAATAAAAAAATAAATAAAAGGATTAAGCCAAAAGAGGTAATAGAAATCAGATAGAAATAAAGAAATAAAATAAATAAATACAAATAAACAACAACAAAAAAACACAATGGATCAAATGTACAGTTTTACAATAAGCACCATGCTCTCATCTGGTAGCAATATATTGCACGTATTTTCCCCATTTCGCCATATATTTTTCCACCCTGTCATTGATGTTGAAAGAGATTTTTTTCGTATGATGCCACTTTTGCCAACTCCGTGCTCCACTCCTGGAAAGAGGGCTCACCTGGGTTCTTCCAGTTTTTCATTATTATTTGTTTTCCAACCATTATACTGGTCTGAATAAAGTCTGCAGCTCCACAGTTCGATTTCATTTCTGGATCATTTAAAACATACAGCCTCGGGCAGAACTCCTTAGCCAATAGTTCTGAATCATGGGACATTCCCAGAGCAGATGAAGGAGAGTCCCTTCCGAGCTGCAGCACTTCCAGCAGTCTGCATTATCCCTCAGCTTCAGCCTAAACAGCTGGATCGGAGTCCAATAAAAGCGATTAAGAATCTTAAACTGGATTAATCTAATTTTATTGTCTCTTGAAACCCTCTTAGTGTTTTCACAAATACAATCCCACTCTTTATGTGTGACATCAATGTTCAAATCTGCCGACCAAGTTAACATTGTTGCATAAGATATGGGAACTGTCTGTTGGAATAACATTGCATAAAAGATAGCAGCCTCATGCCCCAAACCCATTATTTTCATAGTCTGAGAGAGAGAGTTTGACTGCTGAGGTTCTATTCCTCTCCCTATAACAGTAACTAACGGGTGACGCATTTGTAAATACTTCCAGAAATTATTTCTGGGCAGATTGTATTCACCAGCCAACTTTATATTATCCCTCTCGTATAGGTTTGCTAGTGTAATAATTCCTTTTTCTACCCAATCTTTCCATAGAAGGGAATGTTTATTAATACGTAATTTTGGGTTATTCCAAATACAAGATTCAGAATTAAGATAGACATTGATATTAAAAGCTTTAGAAAACGTCTTCCACACATTACAGAGGTTGGATATGATAGGGTAAGATTTTAATTCGGAGAGTATATTGCTAGACAGAGCATTTATAAGGGGTAAGTGGGGAGAACAATCTCCGTTCAATCTCAAACCAGGGAGGGGCTCTCTCAGGTGGCAGTGTCCACTGAGCTATATGTCTCAGGCAGAAGGCATACAGGGCTAATTTGGGGAGGCCCATACCACCCTTATTGATTGGCACCTGAAGCCTTTCTAATTTTATCCTTGCACATTTACCATTCCATAAGAACTTTTTGCAAATTTGGTCGAACCTTTTAAAGTACTTTTGGGGTATTGCAATAGGAAGACATTGAAGCAAATAATTCAACCTCGGGATACAGTTCATCTTCAGGACACTGACCTTTCCCCATAATGATAAGAATAGTGGTGACCATCTATCTATCTATTGAAATGTTATTAAAAAGTAGGGTCCAAATTCTTTTCGATTATTTTATCAATTTGGTGAGGGAAGAGAATGCCAAGATATTTTATGCCTTCAGTAGGCCACTGAAACAGCCCCGCCTGAAATAAAGTTTTTGGGCAGTATGAAGTCAGTGGAAGGGCCTCTGACTTAGACCAGTTGACTTTATACACTGATATCTTGGAGAACGACTCAGTAACATCCAATAATGCTGGGACAGATCTGGCTGGGTCCGAGGCAAGCCACAAAATGTCGTCCGCGTAAAGCAGAAGTTTATGTGTAGACTCATTAATTTTGACTCCCTGAATATTCTGTTTCTTGCGAATAGCTGCCGCAAGAGGCTCAAGAGCTGGACAGAAAAGCCCTGCCGATAGTGCCTCTACGAATTGTGAAATAAGAGGAAATCAGACCATTTGTTCTCACTGCTGTTTAATTTGTTGAGAAATGACATTATCTCTTTGTCTGTGGCAGTGTTTTCAGATGTATAAAGATTTATATAAAATTTCTTGAAAACATAATTTATTTCCCTAGATTTTCCAGGCTTCCATCCCCAGTCGTCACTGTTGCTACCGAAGATTTGGACTCTTTTTGTTTAATGTACCTAGCCAAAAATTTCCCTGCTTTATCCCCCAATTCAAAAATAGTATGCCTGTCCCTGAACAAAAGAGATTCAGTTTTTTGGGATATTATAATATTATTATTATAATAATAATATTATTATTAGATTCAGATATGTTCCTTTCTAATTTAGCTTCAGTGTTCTTAATTCTCCTTTCTAGATCTGCGAGTTTAGCAGTATTGACTTTCTTCTTATGAGAAGAATATTGAATAATATATCCCCTTAATGGCCTCCCAGGCCACTATGGCAGAGGGAGCTGTGGAGACATTGGTCTCCAAATATAGCCTAATCTGGGCTCGAAGATCTTCCTTAAATCCCACATCTTGTAATAAAGATGAATTAAAACGCCACATCTGTGATCTTTCTGTTTCCTGATATGGGGTCATTTGCAGTGGTGGAATGTAACAAAGTACAAATACTTTGTTACTGTACTTAACATTTTTCATGTATCTGTACTTTACTGAAGTACAATCAATAGTGCATACTTTTGACTTTTACTTCGTTACTTCAATAGCATTTATTGGCCAGGCGCGTGCCGCTTCCGGTACTACCGTTGCTCCTGTTACTGCTGCTGCTCCTGATACTCTGCTTGGTCATATGTGAAGCATCCGTTCACATAGGGTTAATATACAACCCGTATATTTATCTTAAAAACACTCCCGGTCCTCCTCAGCTGTGAAGCCACGTACTTGTTGTCCAAGCCTGTGTGTTCTTGCTAAATAAATGTGTGCAGCATTCACTGTCCCGTGGGAAATAATACAAAGTCGAGCTTCATGCAGATCACCCTGATAGTGTAATGGCAAAATTACATTTAAGCATGATTCTCTATATTTTTCTGTTTTATTTCTTTTTTGTGTTTCTCTCACAAATGTTGAAGGGAGCTTATCTCATTCCCACGTGAAGACTTTGAATCTCTCTCACAATATGTGGAGCCAGGAAGTCTGGAGCTGAATGCGTACGGCCTTTGTGTGAACCGATAAAGGTACAAGGTCACTGTAAAGTATCTCCCTTTTCTGTACAGTTGCTCCCTTGCCAGTCCAAGATGTACGGGGTATGTGACCTAGGGTGATAGTGGGGCGAAAGCGATGGGACGCATAGGCTTCAGGGTGTCACTTATGATTTAGATTGTGTGCTGACTTATAGATATGCCTATAACAAAATGCAAAGTCATTTTTAGACCAGACCATGTGTGGCTATCACTCCCTCCTTCAGTTTGTGTATATAAGCTCAGTGATTCTGTTCACTCATTTGAAGAGACTTTTCACACTTGTGCCTCCTGTGAACTGGTGTGCTTCCTTGTAAACTTGCAAGTATATAATAAAACGACTGTCTTTATTTGTTTCACAATTCTATTTTCTTCCAAACCTCTAACAGCTGCTGCTCACGAAAACTTCCACCACAATAGATAACCAGAATTGTAAGTCAGAATGTAAACTGGGCCACAGATGGTAAGCACAATTAAATTAACCTAAAACTAACTTAATTAAAATGCCACAGCCCATACTGTTTTTTTTAATTATTACAATATAGACATTAAGAGAATAAATCGTTATGCAAGTACTTTTACTTTTAATACTTAAAGTACATTTAAAATCAGGTACTTTTTACTTTTACTTAAGTAGGATTTTCATTGTTGTACTTTTACTTTTACTAAAGTAAATATATCTCTGGTTATTTGTACTTTTACTTAAATACTGAGATTCAGTACTTCCTCCACCACTGGTCATTTGTAGTCTGACCATGGCATGGTCTGTTAACAGAATGCTATCAATTAAACAGGATAGTGTGGCAGGCAGCAAGGAGCTAGTAATTAGAAAAAAAATCTATTCTTGAATAGACTTTGTGGGCTCCTGAGTAAAAAGTATAATCCCTGTCCGTTGGGTGGTTCAGCCTCCACACATCTGTTAGATCCATAGATGAACACATTCATTAACATTAACAAGCAAAACAGAGTTAGGCATTCTACTTAATGTTGGTTTACTTCTATCAAGGATTTGATCTAAGACAATATTGAAGTCTCCTCCCAGAATTATGGATACTGTCCAATATCATGCAACTTACTTTCTAAGTCTAAGAAAAAATTAGGGTGATCAACATTGGGTGCATATATATTGGCCAGTATCAGAGTATGTCCTTGTATCTCTGCTAGTATTATAATTATTCTGCCCTCCTCATCTTTAACCTCCCTCCTGAGCCTGAACTGTAAGCCTTTGTTAATTAATATAGCTACTCCTCGACTTTTAGATGACCCAGCACTAAAGGACGTCATGATTGCGATGTTCTGTTTCCTGTTTTATTTTGAAGTCTGTCTTGTTTCCCTTGTCCTATCTAGTCTTTTGTTTTCCCGCCATTTGTTTCACCTGTTGTGTCACCTGTTTCTTGTTAGTCCTTGTTAACCTGTGTATTTAGTATCTGTGTTGTCTTTGTTTTGTGTGGGAGCATTACGTTTCTGTTGCGTGTCATTCTGTTTGCCGTGTATTCTGTTGCTGTGTGTTCTGTGAGTGTGTTCGTGTCTGGAGTCTACCTTTCGTCTCTGAGTTCTGGTTTTTGAGATCCTGTTCTGTTTGTTGTGTGTTGTTGATGTTTTTGCCTGTTGCTTTCTGGACACTTTTGGTATGTACTTCATTTTTGTTTAATAAATCATCTAAACTGAATTTGGGTCCAAGCCATTCCTGACAGACCGTGACAGGACACTTGTCCTACACAGTCCCTGCATAATTTAACTGATTCCTGGGGACAACAATGTGTTCCTGCAAGAATACTACATCTTGTTTTTTAGTTTTCAGATGCCCCAGTATGTTCTTCCTTTTAATTGGACAGCCCAGGCCATTCACATTCCAGGCTGAATAACATAATGTCCTCCCACTGCTAGTCATAAGCAATCTTAATGTATTTTACTGTAGAATAAGTGGCCATTCTATTATGATATAAGATCCATGGTGCAATGTAAATTATACACATTGACAAGAAAAAAACAAGAAAAAAAACATAATACCAACCAGTAGTGATATCAACAAACCGCAGACTGCAGGCCAGTCTGGCACAAAGAACAACTGAACCAGGAACATTGTTGAAATAAAACAAAAAAGTAAATCTCTTAGGTCCATGACTTATAGAACAAGGGCAGCCTAAAAGCCCACTGCCCTGAGTATCGTATACAAAATTGTGTTCAGATATTAGGTTAAGGAAAACATAGGGATTTCTATACAAAAATAGAAATTGTTGGCAACACAGGCCCCGGCTATGAAAAATATAAACTCAAATGTCTGCTTCAAAATGATTTGTGACGTGCAGAGCCGGTAATTTGAAATGATCTGTCCATGCCCAAAAACAGAACAGAGGTCTGCAAATTTGCATATACACATCCCCTATCTCACATACCGTTACTTTGTACTGTGGTTTCCAAAGCATATCCAGAGCGCGCCTGGAAGTAATGATGCGCTGACACAGTGCCAGACATGTATCTCAGCGCATCTCGATGTACTCCATTGCTTTTTCCGGGTCATCAAACACCGTGGACTCTGTCCACTGATGAAAATCTTCAGAAGTGCAGGGTAGAGCATGCCAAATTTAATCTTGTGCTCATGGAGTGTTTTCTTGCAGCGTGAGAATGCTTCTCGCTTCCTTTGCGTCTCCCTCGAATAATCCAGGAAAATCATAACTTGTTTGCCGTTCCACGTCAGGCGTTTCTTTTCCCGTGCTGCTTCCAGGATGGCTTGGCAATCTTTGCATCGTAGCAAGCGTGCCACAATCGTTCGACCATGATTCTTGTCCCCCACTTCCAGCCGTGTCCCGATCCTGTGAACGCGGTCCATCTCGATTCCCCCCGGGGTTGGATCAATGTCAAGGGTCGCTGAGATAAACTCGTTCAGGAACGCAGTAACATTGCTCTTTTCAGCCCCCTCCGGTATCCCAACGAATCTGAGGTTGTTGCGTCGGGATCTGTCTTCAGCTGTGGCCAGCCTGTCTGTCAGTAGTTAGGTATGTCCTCTTTAGTGGCTGCCGCCGGTCTTGCGTTCATGTTAGCTTGCTTGTCTTCTAGCTGACTCACTCCATCTTCTACTTCCGTAATGCGAGAAATGAGGGAGGAGAGCTTTGTATCCACGGAGCTCAGAGACCGACGAATTTCTTTCAGATATTTCTTCTAATATCTTGCTCATCATCCCGTGACTCTGAGCCATATCAGGCTGGTCGGGCTCTGTTGCAGTGCTAGCTGTGGGATCTTTCCTAGCTGCTACTCCCTTCGTGCACATGTTGAGCTGAGTCTGTGCAGCTGAGCGAAGTTTTCTTTGTTCAGTGTTACAGCCAGAAGACGAACTGTTGCCTTCTTCTGACATTTTGAGTTCCACGTAAAATGTAGAAGAAAAATGCCTATATCTGAACGTATTTTAGGCTATATTAAGGATATTAACCCAAAAGACAGCAGGAGCACACGTTTCAAGCTTCCATCGCTTATCCCTGCGTCACGTGAGTTCTCTCCTTTACCTTGTTAAGGTAAGCTAGGTTAGCCTCCTTGTGCGCGCTTCTCAAATGTACTTTCAAATTCGTGGGATTTTTACCTTTTTAATAAATCATCCACATATTTTACCACCTTCCACTGCAAGGCAATTGCTTTTATCTGACACAGTCATAATAAAATAGGTCTCTGCCGCTTTCTTCCGACTTTCGGTACCGCCATGATGCCAGGCAAGGAGGCGAGGGGCACGGACTATGTTCGGTTTCTGGGTTCCAAATCGGAAACTAATATGTCTATGGCATAGACTGAAATGTCAACTTGGAAAGATATAACGTTATTTGCTCTATGAAAGACATTGACAAAGACGAACACTAAGGACATTTACTCAATAATTTTATTTTATTTTAGTTAGTTTTGCAAACAGATAATGCAGTTTTAGTTAGTTATCGTTTTTTTGTAATGCCTCGTTTTTATTTTTATTTCAGTTTACGACAATGTTTTTTCCCACCTAGTTTTCGTTATTTCATTCGTTTTCGTTAACAATTATAACCTTCCCCAAAACCAAACCTTGTCAGTAGTTCAAATAAATAGGGCCATTCTACCCTATCAAAGGGTCCCTGAGAGGAAAAAAAACGCTCACCTCCGTGAAGCACCTAAAGTTAAAAAATACATATTCCCAACACCTCAAATACATTGCCCCAAATGGGATGTCAACGGTAGTACAGAACAGGCAGCTGATGTATGTTATGTGTGCTGCTGCTAGCATACCAGCGCTGCCGGTTAGGTTGGGTAAACTATAATAAAGGCTATTTAATCCATTTAAACTTTGCAGTCCAGTACTTTACAAGATGGTAGGCTCCACAAGATTATAAGCAGTTATGAGTCAGGAACAAATCAACAACAAGCTGATAATTAATTAATCGTTAATAAGTAGTTGATTGAAGATGAGCGTAGAAAATAATTTCCCTTATTCAGTGTGTTTCAGGCAGTCTTTTGCAATGTGTTCATCGTGAGTTCTTGCTAGGTCTCTCTGTCAGTTTACCCAGTGTGTGTGTGTGTGTGTGTGTGTGTGTGTGTGTGTGTGTGTGTGTGTGTCTGTGTCTGCGCAGTCCAAGCTTGTGTACATTGTATCATGAGAATAGCAGAAGGAAGTCTAACATGCACAATAAGTGGTATATCAACTGTAACAGTGAGTCTTACTAAACTCTCAGAAGCCAATCTGATGAGTCCTGACACCCCCAAATGATATCTTTGGTATTATTTGGCATACTGGTATAGTTTGTTTTAGTATGTAGGGTACAGAAATATTAGTTTATATGTAGTTCTGAAATCAATGCATTCCTGTGGGCATGTTAGGTCCTTGCTCTTGTTTGAGAACACCCACTAATCAAAATGTGAGTCTCCATTTGACTGCTGACTTAAAAAAGGACGGTATATTAGGGCAGTGATTCCCAACTAGGGGTACTTTTACCCAGGGGGTAATTCGGCTGTTGCTACTAGTTAGTAATCAAGCACAGAAGTTTAAACAGGTAGCCAAAAATAAATACTAAAGCTAAATAGTTGAAACAACTTAAAGTATTGCATAAGTGGCTGAAATAGTTTGCTAAAAGCACTTACTAAACAGTTGAAATAGTAAGCTAAAAGCACTGACTAAACAGTTGAAATAGTTAGCTAAAAGTACTGACTAAAGAGTTAAAATAGATAGCTTAAAGCGCTGACTAAACAGTTGAAATAGTTAGCTAAAAGTACTGACTAAAGAGTTGAAATAGTTAGCTAAAAGTACTGACTAAACAGTTAAAATAGTTAGCTAAAAGCACTGACTAAACAGTTGAAATAGCTAGCCAAAAGTAATGGATAAATTGATGAAACCTTCAGCTTTACTCCAAGTAGTAGTAGTAGTGGTTGTAGTAGTACCTTATTTTTCTTATGCAACAGTTATTTTGTATTTATTGTTTATTTCATATTAATGTTTAATATGTTTTGTTTTTGTTTATGTATGCACCATTCACCAAGGCAAATTCCACGTAAGTGTAACTTATTGTGGCAATAAACCCTTTTCTGATGTGTAATGAGTAGTAGTAATAGTAGTATGATTGTTGACCATACCAACCCAAATATTGACAGGTCAACAAGTAGGCCTATGAAAAAAATAGCTATACATTTGGAACATACATTGGGACTTGAGTGAGTTAGTGAGAATTAGTGAGTTCCTCTGACAGGATGGTGAGGGTACCTCAGACTAAAAAAGGTTTTGAACCACTGTATTAGGGTTTCCTGTAGACATGTTTTGTGACTGTGCCATCCCAAACTCTTCCTGCAGATCATTGCTATGGAATGTAGATTATATTTGGCTGTCTATTACTGATTGACTTTTTCACACTTCCATTAATCTCACCTAATCCTAATGTTCCCGTTCTCCCACATACCTCTGGTCACAACATGATTAATAAGCATTTGTTCAACATGTCATTGACTAACTGCCTCCTGTTGTCTTTATCCCCAAACCCTCTCTCTTCCTCTATGTTTGTCTTCCTTTCTGTTCATATCTAGACTCTTTGGCCTGAAGGACATCATCATACCAGGAAACTGCTCCTCACCCTATGACCTTAACCTTAATGCTGACCATGATTGGCCAGTTTATGTCAACCCAGGAATACTGTTCCTCCTCTACATTACCGTAGCAACTGTTCTCAAGACAGGATGTCATGGAACACCTAACCAGGTATCTGCTACTTCTTCTTCATTGGTACCGACAAGAAAAAAAACTGTTGGCATTGAATGTTTGGATAGATTTGTAATAGTATAATAGGTAAAATAGCACAGATGTAAGGCAACATGCTGGGAGCTGTCAATCCAAATGCAGTTTTCTGCTGAGACCACTGTTGTTGCTATTTTGGCTTACAATGATGCAGAGCAGTGCAGGAGCTAGGAGGCACAAGTGCATTTAAAATGAAAAATGAAGAAGTGCATTTAATAGCTGTAGTGACAGTAGAACAATCCATTACTTTGCAACCAATACATTTGTTTGCATTATGATTGAAGCATTTTTGTCTTCTAAAAAAAAAAGTCAATTTGGGTATGTGTTTCTTCTCAGATGCTGTATTTTTGTTCAGCAGGTTAAGGAGCAGCAGCAAGACAAAACAGAAGAGGAGGAGATGGTGGAGTTAAGGCCATGGAATAAACAGAAAGATAACTATGAAGATGACACACAGGTAAATATTAATTTCTCTGTTTAGTTTAGTAAATACATTTTTTAGAACCTACAGTGAAAGTATGAATACATTGCATCATATTCATCATATCAAGAGGTGTATCTTGTGGAATGAAATGATACAGTAAGATCAAGTCCCATTCTTAGATAAAACTGTATTCACATATCCACTATGTACAGTTGTGTATCTTGAAGTGTTTTCTGTGTATGCGTGCTCTTCTGTTTCAGCTCATGCTCATGTCTATGGGCACAGAAAGCAGCAGGGGAGGAACTATGGCTGGAGAAAGTCAGCCTGATCTGGGTATCAAATGCTCCATATTTCTCAGACATCACATATGTAACTAAAACACTGTGTGTCATTACAATATTACAACAGCAGAGATGTTCACAAGTCATTTTTTGGAAGTCCAAGTCGAGTCTCAAGTCTTTGAGGGGCAAGTTCAAGTCAAGTCTCAAGTCTTTTGCAACGAGTCCAAGTCAAGTCTCTGGCCATCTGATCTGTCCCTAACACTGTATTGTTAAATCTTATGAATTCAAAGCATGTCCTGTAGTTACCATCCATACAGTATCAAAATCAGTTGTAGGATAACTTTATGGGGTCTAATTAACACATCCCTCTAGCCCTCAGACCTGGCGAAATATTAACCTAAGTCTGTCACATCATATGGATACAACTATAAAGATACAGCTTGCTTGTTCTCAGCATTGGCACAACACTTTGCAATGGTTAGCTTGTTACCTGTGACGATATATGCTAAATGTAACGTCTCTTTCACTCAAAAACATGTCTAATGTCAAAGTGGAAATCAAGAGAATAGTGGCAGCGCCACACCAGTTACAGAACAACAGGCATCTCAGTGTCAGTCCAAATTACGCATAATAAGCAGTTTGAACTCACTGATGTAATGCCATTTATTTTTTCAAAGTGTTAGTACGCTCAGTGAAACAGAGTCCAGCGCGAGGGAGATCCGACTCGGAGGAGGAGAGGTTAGTGAGGCAAGCGTCTCCACGGCAGGTGACAGTGCGCGCGGATCCGCTGCGCCACGCATGGATGAAATAATGAAATAGTAAATAGGACTACATTAACAGAAATATGTGCAGAATTAAGACAGTCAAGACGGCCCAGTGTTTGGTGGACCGGGTACACCTTGTTTACTTAATAGCCTACAAATCATCCACAGGATCAATTACGCATCACATGAGTTTGCCCACCCGACACAGCATTTGTTCCTGGGGAGATGGATCCGTGCGTCCTGCCTCCTGCGTGCCATGGATGTTTGAGCCTCAGCAACTACTAACTATAAAGATACAATTTGCCTGTTCCCAGCATTAGCACAACACTTTGCGATGGTTAGCTTGTTACCTGTGACGATATATGCTAAATGTAACGTCTCTTTCACATTAGCAAGTGACTGACCTATCTGGGTGCGTTTTGAGATGTCTGATGACGTTCTTGGTGCCACACACCTTGCATGTAGCTGTTTGCTTACTGCCACTATTTACAAAGTTATTGAAAGCAAAACTAATGACAAAAGGCACAACTCCAGGAGGAGTCGCCATCGTCAATGCATTTTTTTATATGTGAGTGCGCGCACATAAGGCATAGCGCATGCGTTACGTTGTCCATTATGGCAAAGGGCAGGGGACATGCAACTCGCCATACATTTCCCCAACATATATGCGCCAATAAAAGAAAATAGAAATACATGAATACATTTAGATTTAAAAAGCAATAATTGCATGAAAACAGGTTGTTGACGAGTCTCAAAGCTTGAGTCCGAGTCAAGTCTCAAGTCTTTTGGGTCGAGTCACAAGTCAAGTCTGAAGTCAGCTCAGTGCGACTTAAGTGTGACTCGAGTACCAGTCTCAGACTCGAGTCCCCATCTCTGTACAACAGTGGACAATCTGTTCAGGAGAAATTCCTAAGTTGGTTTGTTGTTATTCTATGTCATGTTCTGCTTACTGAGATAATGTTGTTTTTGCCAGGTGTAAGTGGCGCCCCTAGTGGCCCCCAACAAAGTGAAAGCCCCTTTTTCCTGCTGGGAAAGATGGTCATGCAGCAGAGCTATGTCTGTGCTCTCATAGCCATGATGGTAACTATTAGAAGAAACCATGATTTTATACATTTATAAAATGACATAGGACCAATGCATGTATAATGTATACTGTGAACCTATACAGCAAAACAAAACAGCATCACAAATATGGATTTCTACATTTTTATGTGCTGTTTCCATGTTACTCAGGTTTGGAGCATCATGTACCACAGCTGGCTGACCTTTGTGCTGCTGCTGTGGGCGTGTCTCATCTGGATCCTGCGTGCCAGGTACCTATAGCATTGACAGAACTAATCAGAACCGATAAAGAACCTGATTATCTTTACATCTTGCAGTTTTAATTGATTCCTACAGATATGGCTTATGTTGGGTCAGTGTTTGGTCTGGTTAAACTAAACAAATCTTAAGGTTTAAAGTGATTTTAACATAGGTATGTAAAACACATGCTAAATTATGACTGAACCGACACTAATGTGTTGTTTCAGGGTTTAGACCTGATTTCAGCAGGCTGTCTCTTTTTGCAGACGGCATGCGGCCACACTGTGCTCTCCATTCATCCTGCTTTATGGCCTGGCTCTGTGCTGTCTGCAGTACGTCTGGGCCATGGAGCTTCAGACTGAACTGCCCACCACTGTGGGCACCATGAGCCTCAGACAACTGGGCCTGGACAGAGCCCAGTACCCCTGTCTAAGACTGGGAGCCAAGGTAAGATAAGAGAATACATACTGGGTGACTTGATGATGATGAAGTTAAAGTTGAGACCTATTATGAGATTCAGTACGATTTTCATCACTGACTCCTGGCTCTAGAAAGAATAAATATAGTAGGGCTCATCTCTCCATTCTCAAAGCACTATGAGGCATGAGCTCAAATAATGGACGTACCATCTGTGACCCATTGGTATGTGGACTGCCGTTTTGAAGCACCTTGAGTTTGACAATATGGGCGTCACCATCTTGTTTTTTTGCAACCAGATATGACAATTTTTGACGAGAGGGTGGAGCTGGTGAGGATGATGCGGCCAGGCCAGTGTTATTTATGGTCGCAATGGCTCTGCGCCAAGCTAAACACTATAGAGGGAAAGTTGCCGATTCTTAACTCTTCTGAAGCGAGTCATCCGGTGGAGATTTACTGGCTGGTAAACACAGACCTCCGGGTACTGCTGCCATTCACCTGCATGTACGGCAGTACATGGAAAATCTGCAAAATTTCCCTTAAGTTACCAGCTAATGCTAGCGATAGCTAGCCCGATTGGTTTGCATAACACTAAACAAGACCTTTTTAGGCAACCAAATGTTCTATTTAACTTTGATGAAATGAAAAACAAAGTAAGAGGGTCAAAGTTTAAGATTAAAACATGGAAAACACCCAAAATGGCTATTTTAATGTACACAGTGCCAAGGTTAGCATTGCTAAGCCTCTGTCATGATTGACAGGTTGGCGTATTGCCACGTCCCTAAAGCACTTCCTGCTTTATCATCATTTTTAAAATAAATGGGACCATAATTTACAAAATGAACATTATGCTGTATTGAAGACCTGAACGTAGCGATTGAGACAATAAACGCATTATGAAAATCTTTACTGAGGTAATAAATCAAGTAAGAAGTAGGGTTATTTTCCCAGACATCTATAGATACCAACTTCTTTTTGCAACCAGTGGAGTCGCCCCCTGCTGGAAATTAGATAGAATGCAGATTTAAGGCACTTCCACATTGGCTTCACTTTTCAGTCCACACGGTGTCAGTCCGGAAGCTTCGTCCATTATTTTTTACTGTCTATGATTAGTACAGCATGTGTCTTGTTGACAAAATATGAGTTCAACTCCTGGCTGTGTCAGATCACATGTCCCTTCACACAGCACCAGCGCTGGAGCTGATAAACTCTCCTTCCTGACATTTGCCTGTTTAACCAATGTTTTCTTATATATATCACACTTGCTGGGAGAATGCAGTACCAAAAGTATGCTCTCCTATTAACGATATTCCAAGTTCAGCAACAGTAAACACTAATGCGCTCTATTCTTTAACATGTACAAAACTTTACTTTATTTAAATCAAATCAGCGGTGGCTGGGCTCTTTTTCAGAAACCCAGTGAAATTCCTGTTCTCCATGTTTTTTTCTGTGTTTTTCCATCCCTTTGTTATATATATTATCTGTCTCTCTCCAGCTCCTGTTTACTTTAACCTTCTGGCTGTTAGTACGTCAGTCAGTGAAAGAAAACTTCAGCAGGAAAAGGAAAATGGCCACGCCACTACAGGAGGTCACTACCGGAGGTCAGATATCTTTTACACACACACACGCCCGCACACACACACACACACACACACACACACACACACACACATACACACACACACACACACGGTATCTCTGCAAAATAGTCTCAGAAAGGAACTTCTTTTGATGGAACATTTGCACCACACAAACAAAACGCCACATACAATAATAAATGAAGTTACTGTAACTCTTCACACAAAGCAGACCTGCCTTATTGCACGATTCAAATTTTCTTCAAAATGTGCCATTTTAGCGTGTAGCTTTTTGTTGGTTCCCGGAGCGAAGGCATTTTGAGAACGGCATCACACAGAGAAGCGCAGGGACATCACGTACTGGATGTCAGCAATTATCCTGGAAATGTACTTCAGTTGATCCAGGCTACCATAGGATTAACCCATTTTTACAACTCTGTAGCCTTTTTTCTAGAGCCCCCGTCAGATTAAATTGCCAACTTTGTACACAAACACAAACTTTGTGATGAAATATAGTTCCAGTCTGCAGAGTGTGACATGTTTGTCTATGCCCTTATAGTCCTTCTTATCATGTACATTGTCTTCCTGATGACTTTGTTTACATTTTACCATCAACATCTAACCCCTCTTCCTCACCTCCTCTCCTCCCTATCTATCCTTTTATCCTTGTCAGAAGAGGGCGCTGGTAATGAATCTGTGCTGAAGGTTCTAGGAGGTATGGTGATGAGCAGTTATGCCAAATACTGGATCTACGTGTGTGGAGGGATGTTCATCATGGTCTCCTTTGCTGGAAAACTCGTTGGATACAAAATCATCTACATGCTGCTGTTCCTGCTCTGCCTCTGTCTCTATCAGGTAGGAGCATGCCTGGTTCAGGTTCAGGTTCATTTAGATATCTCATCAGATACTTTTTTAAACATACAGTAATTCTCTCTTCAGAATAATGTTTTAGTGGAACCTCAGTATTGTGCCACGTTTTTCTTCTTTGCGTTAGTTGGTTTGTAGTCTCACATTGCCAGACCTACTGTATCTCCACAGCACTCTAGAGTAAAGTCTGGCTCCACCACAGATACATTCTGGGATAGGAGAAAAAACACTCTGGGTTGTTTGCATTTCTTTAAACCAAGCACAATCTTCTTGGGCGACGCTAAGTTCCGGACACTCCGCGATGGTGGCTCTGCAAAATCTCTCAGAAAGGAACTTGTTTTGGTGGAACATTTGCACCCCACAAAAGAAAACGCCACATATAATAATAAATTAAGTTAACTGTTCACACAATACAGCAGTGTGAGCTATGTAGCAGCTGGATACATGGTTAAACGTTATTTGCTCTTACCAGTGTATTCTCCGAGTGTACTTTGTCCACAGCAATCCCACCAATCGTTCCCAAAACGTCCCAGTTAGAGAGTAAATGCCCTAAACATATTCGGTAACACTTAATATTGTATTATGTAATAATGGTACATAAATTATCATGAATTCATGCATGACTTCATGCATGAAAAAGCATGAATTCACTCATGTAGTACTTCATCCCTATCAGTAATGTACAAGGATTAATAGTATCTGATGCATGACCTAATGCAGGAACAATACGTTAATGCATCAATTAAGGTATTTGAATCATCATGATTTCTGACTTATTAATGATGTTCATCTTCATAGGTAAATCTGTAGTTACAATAGTTATGATATACACTGAATGAATAATATATGATTTATCAATGTTAAAGATGGACCAGGTCAGCACTTTATTTGAAGGGCCACAAACATGATGAAGTAATGAAGAAGTCATGTTTAGTTAATCATGATTACAACACTACAATTCTTCAGAATATATGTACACTGCTGTGCCTGGTCAGTTTTTTTAAGACGACATAAAGATCATTAATAAATCAGAAATTGTGATGATTGGGAGATCACGTGACCAGCAGCCGCAATTGTTGCAGAAAACTAGGGCTCTCGTACCCACCTCCGCATTTCATTGAATAACCAGGTATATTCCTTTTTCTTCGACGCCAAATCGTTTTATCTGCTATCACAGTGACTCAGTGAACTCCCAGCAAGTGCGAGAAAACAGATCCTGTTGCTACAATACTAAAATAAAGCTACATACTCGGACACAAAAATCTACAAACATGGCAGCGGCTAATAGAGCGGTGGCTAACATGCTGACTAAGAACTGATGCTAGCGCATTCCTGACCATGGAGGACTTGATTGCTCAGGTCTTGGAAAAGCAACTAAGTGTGCTTGAATCAGTGGTTTACAACTCAATAAAGGGAGCGCTAACGGAAATTAATGCTTCGCTGCAACACATCATGGCAGAGCTAGAGACAGAGGTAACTACGGTGCGTGATCTGATGCACCCTGACTGCGGCGCATTCACGACCCAGCGGCATCGGGAACTTGAAGAAGCACAACACGAGATACATGCTAGAGCACCCTGGACCTGCTCATCCACCGGGCCACCCTGAGAGTGACCCACGGAGGGAGAGATTTTGCCTTCACAGCAGCCACAGATGCGGACGTTTTCTGTCGGTAGCTGGATGTGGAGGACGACGGGTCATCAACACGGTCCGCTCCACCCCGGGGCCTGTTGCCGACAACGAAGCCAGAGGACGGCGGAGAGGCTTCGCGTCTGGTGCTGGAGCCGGCGGGGCCGAGGCTGGCGGACCCAGCTGCTGCGGACTAGCGTTGTCTGGGCTACCGTGCTAAATTTGTCTCGAGGACACTGTATGCAAGTTTTGGAGCCAAGCTTTAAAGGAACATTTAACCAGACTGAAAAAACATGATGGATGCTGACCATCCAGTTTATAATCTGTTTATTACTCTAACCAGGGTGGTGTGTTTTTCACATAGCTTACTTCAGAATTTGATAGCTGGTTGAGACCTAGTTGTAGGGATTTTGTAACACCGTTCATGTTTAGTATAAGAAGTTCACTTATACTGGGGGCAAAAAAGTATTTAGTCAGCCACCAATTGTGCAAGTTCTCCCACTTAATAAGATGAGAGAGGCCTGTAATTTTCATCATAGGTACACTTCAACTATGAGAGACAAAATGAGAAAAGAAAATGGGTTGGGTTGCAGGAGGACTCATACAACTTTGAGTAGAAGGATTGAAAAGTGGCGCTGATATCCTTAGGATTTGTTGAGATACCTCGGTCTGTGTGGATAGTAGCTCTGGATTCGCTTTGTTTTAATTGTTTTTTAAATTAAAATAGTAATTTTGCCATACTCTATGAATTATGAAATCAGCTCTCCTTCTTAGCAGATCATTCAGCTCTGTTTGACTTGTGACTAGAAGAGTATGAGTAGATTTAGAAAAACAAGTCTTAAGAGACTGCTCTAACGATTTACAGCGTTCTTCCAACTCCGCAATCTTTGCCTCTCTTTTCCTCTTCAAGTTGACCGCGAAGGAGGATGTGAAATCTCTAATAAATCCTTTAGTTGCCTGCAGGGTCAGAAACTAAGTCAGTATTAATTGATATAAATTCAGCCAGATTGGTTCTAAATTCTGCATCAAAATCAGGAATTTAGCTTATTTGATCGGCCCGTTTAGCCCCCTGATGTTAACTGAAAGGATTGAAAGCTCAGCCATCTTCAAAATTTACATGCATACATGTGTCGAGTACCCTACCGGAATTCGCTGATAAATTTCTAGCAAAGGGTGAACTGTTAGCTCTGAGCAAAGTGTGGTAAAAACATAAAAAATAAATCGCCAAACCCTCTGAGACCGCAGATCCCAACTCCTATCTGCAAGATACGTGGCCACATCAAACACAGCTCGCGCAAACTCCAGCCCACAATTACCCCTCCTGTCTAAAGTCACAGGTACGTTGAAACAGGTACAGTGGGGCAAAAAAGTATTTAGTCAGCCACCAATTGTGCAAGTTCTCCCACTTAAAAAGATGAAAGAGGCCTTAATTTTCATCATAGGTACTGACTACTTGGTTTGTGACTAAAAGTTGGATTGTGACAATTACACACCCAGGCGCCTTCCTGAAACTGTATTTATTTGCACATTCATATTTAAAAAATAAATGTTATTTCCAAAAATCTCTTGTATTGAGTGTCTTGTTCCTATTTCCCAGGTGTACTACTCTCTGTGGAGGCGTCTGTTGAAGCTCTTCTGGTGGCTTGTTGTGGCCTACACTATGCTGGTGCTGATCTCCATCTACACTTACCAGTTTGAAGACTTCCCTGGATACTGGAGAAACTTTACTGGTTTTACAGAAGAACAGTACGTTCTTTTACAAAAGATTGAGCCTGTCTTGTGTCTTCCTTTACCATGCTGAAACGTCTCTGTGTCTCTTTCAGCTGGTTCTGCTGTCATTCTTTTTAATTTTTATATTAAATAGAAAGTTATATAATATTTAAACATTACCCATGTCTAAAGGATTATTTTAACTGCTCATAGCACATACCCCAAACAACCTAAGCATAACTACAAAGCAAATGGAGGTAATTAGGCTTGTTGACCAAGGTTATTATAGTTATTGTTTTATTTTTATTTTTGACTTTTGGATTACATTTTAGTTAAGCTTTAGTTAGTTTCAGAGTGTGTTAGCTAGTTTTTGTTTAGTTTCAGTTTTTCAGAAAGATTTAGTTTCATTTTTACAGATTTAGTTTTACAGTAATCTTTGGTTTGTCAGGGCCAGGTGTAATGTCTTAGATGTAGCTACATATAAATAGAGAATACATGGTTGGAGAATAGCCAGGTGTTTAATGTTTAATACTTTAGTGTCCGATGTAAAGCAATTACGGCACAGCGCCATCTCATGTCAAGTCCGTTCAGTTTCTGTGGTTCAATGTCACAAGAGTTAACAGAAATTCATGCTCTCCTTTTTCAGTAGTGATAGCTGTATTATAGCTAAACTGAAATGATTTATGAGTTTTTTAACCTGGCAATATAGATTCAGTTTAGTTTTTCTTGAAGGTTTTAGTTTTAGTTCGTTTTAGTTTACTATAATAACCCTGCTTTTGACCCAAAAGGTTATATAGCAGGGCAAAAATAAACTGTGGGGTCCTTATTAACCCTGTGTTCCTTTCACTCTGTGAGCAATGTGTACAGTTTCACCGTTATTCCAATTGTGTGGTAACTAAACAGTAATGTTTAAAAGTTAACTAATGAAGGTGTAATAGTGCCCCCCTGTCGTCTCTCAGGCTGGCAGCAATTGGTCTGGAGACGTTTGCTCTCTCTGAACTCTTCAGCAGTATTCTGATCCCTGGCTTCTTCCTGCTGGCCTGTATTCTGCAGCTGCACTACTTCCACAAGCCCTTCATGAGAATCACTGACCTGGAGCATGTTTCCCCTAAACACAAGTAACCTACCTACACACTCCTAGCATTCACGTCCAATCAAAAACATGTTTCATATTGTGGCTTTAAACAACAGTGTTGTTTAAAGCCATGGTGAAATTAAGGTTGGATTGGATTTATTTAGCAAATGTTAAAAGAACAACAGCAATGATACATTCAATTAAAAAAAGACAAAGGAAACAGAAAACTCTCAAGGGGCTTGGCATGTTGGGTCCCCTACAATTATTCAACATTACATAATGTGAAAATAAAAATTTAAAAAAAGGGACAGAAGAATGGAACAATCAAATGAGGAGAGAAAATAAAGCGTGTAAAAAGAAAGAAAAAGAAAACTAATCATAAAAAACGAGAATCGAGGTATGAGTGTCTTCACTGTATCTTTTGGCATGTGACTTATCTCTGATTGAAACAGAATATCTGGGTGGGGTTTAGCTATGATTTAAATCACTTCTGCAGAGAAAACTTTGAGCATTATTAGTTCAGATTCAGAAGGAGGATAAAGGAGAAATGAAAAACCACAATGTAAATACAGTTTTTTGTCAGCTAAAAACCATACACACCTTGTCCTAATGATATCACTCTGCTAACCACAAGTTTAAGTTCAGTTTTACATCATGTGCAGGGTTAGCTAGTCACTCCAAATCACATTTGACTGGACAAATGTATGTATATGCCCCTGTGCTCAAGACAAGTCATTAGAACTATCATAATTTTTACAAGAAGTGAAAAGAGAGGGATTTTTGTACAAAAACAAAAAATAAATATAGAGAAAAATAAACAATTAACCTTTTTAATTGTTTTTCAATGTGTCAGAAGAAAGAAAACAGGGTCTAGAAACATGTTTGAAGCTGTAGGTTAGATGAATGGTGAAGGTCAGCTCCACACAGTCTGACGAGAAAGCGGCAACCTCCATACCCAGTGAAAGTCACCGTTTCCCTGGGTACTGGACTACTGGCATAACTAGAGTAGCTATATTTACAGTTTGAATTTCGTCACACCACTTATAACATCTACCCCAAGGCCTTATAAAGCTAAAAATGGTGTCTGATTTTAATTTAATGCATTTTTGTGAACATTAGGGGTTTCGTTAGCTGCGTCTGTCCCTCCAATCCTATGTGTACAGATCGCGGCTAGTTAGCTTCATTTTCGGCGTAATTCTAGTATATTTACAGTAAACTAACAATGGTGTCCGACTTCAATTTAATGAATTTTTTTGAAGCTACCTCACAGCAGGCCGGGGTCTGTGAAGGAAGGCAGGCCGGCGGCGAGGCAGCAACACAGGCAGCACCGGCCGCTGTACTCCGACACACAGTCGGACAAAATTTGCAATTAGACATCAATTTTCATAAAACGGCCCATATTTGACCTCTACACAGTTGATTTCTCGCATAAAAAAAGTCTCAGAAGTGAATTTTGTGGTAAAATAGCAGATTAACAATGTATACAATTTCTGAGATCTACGCGACCTATTCAGAAGACTAAGCTGACCTCAGATCAGTGGTGTAGCCTATGTAAATGTTTGGGCGTGACAAAGAAAGAGACTAGAGCCAAATGAGGAGGAGGAGCCGCCGAATTGACGTCAACTAGGCGGATTTTGAGGTTCTATATATGTCCTAGTTACCCACTAAACTGTCATTATTGATTATGTCAAGGTAAAATCGGTTTTGCATTCAATCACCCCTTTAATGATTCCCTTTGTCTTCCACACCAAAAATCCACAGGACCACTAAGTAAATTGGAACTATTAACTTACACAAAAAAATATCATTCCAGTATAACCAGACCTAATCTAAGCACAATGGAGTGCAGATCATACTGAAATAAGTACTGCATCACATTGATCTGTTCAGACTTCTGGGGAAATCATTGATAACTACATTTTGCTTCTTATCCGTTTGGAAAATGGTTGATTTTTTTGACTGATTTTCATAATAGAAATAAATCTGCAGTAAATTATTTATTAGTATTACTATTTATTATATTACTGTATTACAGTTAATAAAGAAAATGTATCTTACTCAAGTCTAGGTAATGTAATGGAGTGGTCCAGTCTCATAACATCAATCCATTTCTCCTTTAATGAGAAAGATGTCAGATTGGGCTGTGGTGACCATATTTTAAGAATATCTAGGTTAAAATCTCTGCCCTTTGTGGTGGTATTCCCTTTGTCATGTGCTACCTAGGAATTCTACATTTTTCCTTTTGCAACAACCAATGAGACAATGTGCCTCCAGGAAGAAGAACAGTGAGAGGACTGAGCCGATTGGCTCTAATGTGGGAATGAACGTTGGAGAGGAAGACCTGGTGACTAACACCGATGAGGAATCTGAAGACGAAGGTGAAAAACAACAGTGGCAGTTTATATTAAAGACATATTTTTACAGCTAAAGTGTTTGCTTATTAACACGCAAATTAGTAATTATTATATTGTTCCCATATATACACTGTAACAAATGTCCCCGTAAAATAACAGTAAAATACTGGCAGCTACATTTACCTGTTCTTTACTGTAATTTTACAGTGTTCGTACTGTAAATTATAATGACAGTTTATTACTGTAAAGTTTTTTATGGTACTGTGCTGTATTAATAGAAAGCTTTACGGTACCATTTCTCTCTTTCTCTTCTTATTTTTTGTACTTCGTTGTATTAAATTGCTGGTGTAACAACCTGGCTACCGAAAAAGAAAAAAATACTGTAGTATATTGTAAAATTGTACAGCAGCTTGCTATTAATATTTTGTTCCTCAAATGCCTCAACATTTACAGTATTCCACTGTATTTAGGAAGAACAGTCAATTACTGTAAGAAAAATCCCGTATTTTTATGGTAATTTGTTACAGTGTATGATTACAAATTACTGACTGACACCATTTTTTATTATTGCATTCTGCAAAATGGGAAAATAATCATGTTTTATTTACCAGATGTGCATTCAGGTGGTTATTATAAAAGTCAACAACTGTATTCAACTAAAAGTTTAACTGAGTGGGACCATTCCCTCCCACTATGTTTGTTCATCCATCCTCTCTTTCCTTGCTCAGGGGAGTTGATGCCCAGTAAATGGGGTCTGGTGATGGACAGGTTACTGGTTCTGTCCAGAAGGTTCTCTGACATTCTCACCAAAGTTCAAGTGTTTCTCTGGAGGCTTCTGGAGCTCCACATCCTCAAGATGGTGGCCTTCTTCTCTGTGTGGGTTTCACTCGAAGAGGTAAAGTAGAGCTGCAAAGATGAATCGATTAGATGTCAACTAGTGAATGAATCCCCATCTATTTTGATAATTGATTAATGGGTTTTTAAGAAAGAAAAGTAAAAATGTTCTGCTCTGCGCTTGTTAAATGTGAATATTTTCTAGTTTCATTACTCCTCTGACAGTAAACTGAATATCTTTGATTTATGGTTAAAAAGCCATTTGCGGACGTCTTCTTGGGCTTTGGGAAACACTGGTAGACATTTTTCCCCATTTTCCAACAGACAGATTAGATAGAGCGACACCCAGCCAAAGGCAGGAGTCTGGCACAACCACCTCCGATTGGCCAAAATTACGTTTCTGTTGACCCTGTTCTTGACTGGGTTACAGGTGCATAGCATTGGCTACAGTGACACAGGATATTAAACCTGTTTCAAGCCCTTTGAACCTGTAATTGTTTGTCCATTGTCACTAAGAGACAAGTTTGCAAACTCTAACTTGAAGCTATAAAATTGATTTTTTTTTTTAAATATATGTTTTTATTATTATAATTTTTAGGGGGGCTGAGGTGAAATTTAGGGGGGCTTGAGCACCCCCTAAAAAGGGTCTAAAATCGCCCATGGATAAAACACTGTACAGCAAATCAGATACCTCTAATTATTATTATTAACAAGCATTTTGAATCTGTGTCTTTTGTATAAGTCATGTCCCTAACCCTTAGGCTACACCTTATAGGGATTGGTGTGGCTTGAGCCCCCCTAAAAAGGGTCTAAAGTCGCCCATGGATAAAACACTGTACAGCAAATCAGATACCTCTAATTATTAACAAGCATTTTGAATCTGTGTCTTTTGTATAAGTCATGTCCCTAACCCTTAGGCTACACCTTATAGGGATTTATCGAAAGTCATATCTATCGATCTATCTATCTTTTTTGGCAAATTTGCTGGATGAGCACCTTTCAAGCAAGTAATTCATCCATGTTCAGAACAGCTTGTTTCGGTGTTTGCCTGATGATCTGCAATTAAATACTGCACAGCTGATACTTGACATAAAGCTTTTTATTTTTGAATGAGTATAATATGACCTAAATGTTGTCCTGTTTCTGTGTTTGTCCATAGCCATCCGTGATGAACCTCGTCTTGGTGGTGTTGTGGTCTCTGGCAATGCCCTACTGTCGCTTCAGGCCCATGGCTTCCTGTCTGTCTACAGTCTGGGTGTGCGTCATCATCGTGTGTAAGATGCTGTACCAACTCAGTGTTGTCAACCCTGTTGAATACTCCAGTAACTGTAGCCTGGTAAGACACACATGCACTTACACACACATTCTGCATCAACAATATGTTTCAACAGGCATAATGGTATATTTCAATTAGTCATTAATACCAACATACCGTCCTGGAAGATAAGAGAAAACATATAGACAGACAGACAGACAGACAGGCAGGCAGGCAGGCAGTCCACTAACTTTACAATATATTTTTCAATTGTGTAGTAGTGGAGTAGAACTAGAAAGTATTAGAACATTTTAATACTCAAGTAAAGTACAACTACCTGAAATTGTTTTTAAGTACGGTGCTTGACTAAATATCAACATTACAACATTATGCAGTGTAATATTGTTAGCAATACATTTTCCATAAAACAGTAGGGGATACAAATAGATAACCTTTATTAAAGATGTATTGTTGTTACACTTTCCATCAATATCACTTTGGGAAATATTTATCTTTAAAGTAAAATAATAAAAGCACATTCTGATGAGTTCTATATTAAATTAGTTTAGGGTCGAGCTGAAAACCAGGTCCTACACAAGGAATGATTTAACTGCATGGATACCTGCATATGTGAAATATTTGTGTATAAGCTGTTTACATATAGGGTCAAATGTTGTCTTATATAGGTTTTGCACCTTTTCCTGTTAAGGCTTATGCTCATTTGAATATTGAATGTATTTTTCATTGAATATAAAATTCAAAAATTGTACGTTGAATTCTCCTTCTCAAGCATCCTCCCAAACATTATCTGCTACTTTTTATGCAGTGTATATATATCTTGATATATATATCGATATATCGTTATCAGCATACAAGATTTGATATCGTCTTACATTTTTTGATATCCTATATGGCATACGTGTTGTCTTTCCCTGGTTTTAAAGGCTGCATTACAGTAAAGTAATGTCATTTTCTGAAGATACCAGACTTATCTAGCTGTTCTGTTATTTTCCTTTACTACTTAGTTTATATCCATATTACTGATGATTATTTACTACAAATGTTATTGTTTAAATATTTTGTGAAAGCACCAATAACCCTACAATATTGTTGTGATCAATATTAAGGTATTTGTTAAAAACTATGGTGATATCTGATTTTCTATCTTAACGTCATGTCTGATGAAAAGGCGAGCATTGCCAAGAGGACTGTAGCATTTTTAAAGGTGTAAGTTCAAATAAAAGAGAGAAGGAATAAGAAAGAAAAAAGAGCTGTGGAGGCAGCAGTGCATTTAGCATCATGACAATCATATGCCCTGACTGCTTCTTCTCTCTCTCTTGTTTTTTTTCTATGAGCTGAGACAGCAGGTGTTGTAGAGTAACTTGACCTGCCAAGGTAGTAATGTGATCCAGTGGGAGCTGCAGTGATAAGGTCTTCTCATTTACAGCCTCTAACAAATGAAACCAACCTAATGCCAGAAGAGATGGTGAACTCCTCTCTGTATAAGGAGCCAGTGGATCCCGCCAGATGGTTTGGCATCAGGAAAGATGCCACAGTACTGGGATACAGCAAGGTATATTCAATACATGTTTCCTCAATGAATAGCATGGATCCAGTAAGAATGCTACTGTACCTGGTTTGTAAAAATGAATACGCAATATAAACAGTTTCCAATATAAAGATTAGGCGAGTCCCGCTTGAGGGTTAGCATGAAGGGTCTTGCTGAAGGACCCACCATGGATGTGTTGCAGTGCCCTGACAGAGATTTGAACCCTGTCTTTCGTTTTGTAGTAGAGATGCACCGATTACAATTTTTAGGCCGATTCCGATTTCCGATTTTTCATTGAGTTTGACCAGACGATACCGATTTTAGCCGATTCTGATTTCATATTTTCTAATCACTTTACAGCACACACAAATATTTATTTTCTATCTTTTCTTTAATAGAAAATGTTACATTTTGCATAGAACATAGAACATTTTTTTAAAAGATAATCAATCACTATAAAATAGAACTATATCAATTAATCCTGGTGTGGGAAATTCACACACATCTAAAGTGCAATGTTATGGAAGAACCATTTCCTTCTTTTCACATCCACTAAACAACTAAACAAATGTAATATATTGTGTATATGTGATTATATTTAGCAAACTACACTTCTATGTATGAAAACAGGTAATGGCAATAAAATAATATATAAATAACAAATAAAAATAAAATAAATATGGCCTTGCAGTATAAAGATATTTCTCAAAACACACAGGCCTGTTTGAACGTCAACAGTAACGTTACCTGAAAACAGCGTGTAGTTCCTTTTTTAGCAAGTTTGCTTTATGTGTCATTGTGCATAAATATGAACACTGTCGTTGCTGTCAACGGGCTTGTCTGCTAACGTTAACTTCCGACGGTTACCTCGGAACAATCCAGCAAATAGACGGTACCCTAGAGTGCCGTTACCTGAAACAGATGATTTAACGTCACCGCTCATTTTACACACAGTTTAACAACAAAACTAAACACCGAGGGAAGATTACTACGTTTTTAATGTTTGTTTTGAGCGGTATGCATCCCCACTAACCTAGAAAGCGTTTTAAACAGTAACGTTAGTACAGCATGTCGGAGGAATACAGCATCTCTTTTTTTCTTTTTTGTCTCCTACAGAGGCAGAGGGACCACACAGCGTTTGCTAACGTTAGCTTCTTGTCTTAATAATAATAAATTCATCAAAGTCAGTGTGCCCAACGCTATTTTCCGATAAACTGTAGCTGTCATATTTCACGGGGCCCGCGTGAGTGCGGTTTTCATGTTCCAGTTTTTCAGCCTCAGAGGGGAGAGAGAGCAGCTGAGCAGACGGCTCTGCCTAGCCGTGTATAATTACGACTTTATGACATTTCATAAACAGCTGATTGAGCGGCTGTGCGCTGCTGCTACATGCATATAGGGGAAACCCTGCATGTGCACGTGTGGTGCTGATGTTGCGCGATGTAAGTCATGCGGCGCCCGAGTGAAAAATCGGCATATGTCAGACTGACCGGCAGGTCGCCGGTCATGGCCGATGACGTGAAAATCGGCCAATTCCGGTCACCAGCCGGTCAATCGGTGCATCTCTATTTTGTAGTTTTGGTAGTGTCGCATTGCCAGACCATTGTCCACAGCGCTGTGGAGTATGGTCTGGCTACACCACAGATACATTCTGGGATAGGAGAAAAAACACTATTTGAATTTAAATTTAAATTTGTAGTAAACCAAGCCTTGGGCAGCGCTCTGGTAAGCTCCAGACGCAGCGACGGTGGCTCTGCAAAAAAAGTTTCGAGAAGGAACTTGTTTTGGTGGAACATTTGCAACCCGCACAAAAAAAAAACCCCAGCACATAATATTAAATTAAGTTAACTATTCACACAATACAGTAACGTGAGCTATTTAAATTAGCTGGATACATGTTTAACATAATTTGCTCTTACCAGTGTATCGCCATGTTTACTTTGTCCCCAGCAATCCCCACCGAAATGTCCCAGTTAGATAGTAAATGCCGTAAAATATATTCTTTATACATCTTTACAATCATTCCTCGAAAGAACCAAGCAGGCCTGCCTTGTTGCACGATCCAAATTGTATTCAAAACTTGCCATTTCAGCGTGTCTAGATCGAAGGTTGTTGTTGTTTCCTGAAATGAACGAAACCACTTGCAGGACGTCAGGCTTTAATCAAAAATTAAAAATCTGAACTATAAATAAGTTCACCAGTTCCACAGACACAGTTCAGTCACTACTCAAATTATTGAGGCTACACAGCCAGCCCCTAAACGCTTTCTTTGTGTGTAGAGTCTGTTGATCCAGTAAAGGCTTGAATTAAATTAAAATTAATTGAACTCATAACTGAGTTAGTGTCCTGTATGTTTTTTGTTGCAGAACCATTTAATAGTGCTGATGTTGTTGGTGTTTGAGGCAACAGTGTATCGTCACCAGGCTCACCACTACCGTCAGCTCCAGCGATCTCCCCCCACCATCCGCACCCTGTTCCCCGGCGCTACCAGGGACACTCTAGACCAGGGCCTCATACCCTGCTTCAAGTACCTGCTCAACTACTCCTTCTACAAGTTTGGATTAGAGGTAGATGGGAGAGATCACTTCATCGCTGAACCAGGGCTTTTTGGAAAAGGAAAATTAAAAAAAGATTGTAAATAAAGGAAAAATTATTGAATGAACACAAGAACTGTTATAAAGTTTACTATTGCAATCATTTTTAGATAAGAGAGATTCCAGAGCATCAGTATTATGAATACAAAAAAGATAATCTACAAACCCCAATTCCAATAGAGTTGGGACGGTGTGTAAAATGTAAATAAAAACAGAATACAATGATTTGCAAATCCTTTTCAACCTATATTCAATTGAATACACTACAAAGACAATATATTTAATGTTTGAACTGATTAACGTTATTGTTTTTTTGCAATTATTACTCATTTTGAATTTGATGCCTGCACCACGTTCCAAAAAAGCTGGGGCATGTTAACCACTGTTACATCACCTTTCCTTTTAACAGCACCCAATAAGCATTTGGGAACTGAGAACACTAATTGTGAAGCTTTGTAGGTGGAATTCTTTCCAATTCTTGCTTGATGAACGACTTCAGTTGCTCAACAGTCCGGAGTCTCCATTGTCGTATTTTGCACTTAATGTGCCACACATTTTCAATGGGAGACAGGTCTGGACTGCTGGCAGGCCAGTCTAGTATCCGCACTCTTTTACTACGAAGCCATGCTGTTGTAACACGTGCAGAATGTGGCTTAGCATTATCTTGCTGAAATTAGCAGGGAAGTCCCTTAAAAAGACATTGCTTCAATGGCATATGTTGCTCCAAAACCTGTATGTACATTTCAGCATTAATGGTGCCTTCACAGATGTGCAAGTTATGCCATGGGCTCTAACACACCCCCATAACATCACAGAAGCTGGCTTTTGAACTTATCGCTGATAATAATCTGGATGGTCCTTTTCCTCTTTGAAAAACAATTTGAAATGTGGACTCATCAGACCACAGCACACTTTTCCACTTTGTGTCAGTCCATCTCAGATGAGCTCGGGCCCAGAGAAGCCGTTAGTGTTTCTGGGTGTTGTTGATATATGGCTTTCGCTTTGCATGGTAGAGTTTTAACTTGCACTTGTAGATGTAGCGGCGAACTGTGTTAACTGACAATGGTTATCCGGTTCCTGAGTCCACGTGGTAATATACTTTACATAATGATGTCGGTTTTTAATGGACTGTAGATAATGAAATCCCTAAATTCCTTGCAATTGTATGTTGAGAAACATTCTTAAACTGTTGGACTATTTGCTCATGCAGTTGTTAACAAAGTGGTGAACCTCGCCCCATCCATGCTTGTGAACGACTGAGCCTTTTGGGGATGCTCCTTTTATACCCAGTCATAACCAATTAACCTGTTCATCTTTGCAATGTTACAAACCGGTGTTTTTTGAGCATTCCTCAACTTTCCCAGTCTTTTGTTGCCCCTGTCACAGCATTTTTGGAACGTGTTGCAGGTATCAAATTCAAAATGAGTGAATATTTGCAAAAATACAATATAGTTTATCAGTTTAAACATTAAATATCTTGTCTTTGTAGTGTATTCAATTAAATATAGGTTGAAAAGGATTTGCAAATCATTGTATTCTGTTTTTATTTACGTTTTACACACATTCCTAACTCCATTGGAATTGGGGTTTGTAGATTATCTGTTTTGTAGTCATAACACTGATGCTCTGGAACAGTCAACAAAAGGAACACACATTAGCATGTCATCTCTTTTATCTAAAAATGATTGCAAAAGTAAACTTTATAACAGTTTGAGTGTTGAATCATTTTTCCTTAATTTACAATCTTTTTTAAAATATCTTGTCTTTGTAGTGTATTCAATTGAATATAGGTTAAAAAGGATTTGCAAATCATTATATATTCTGTTTTTATTTACGTTTTACACAACGTTCCAACTCCATTGGAGTTTGTAGTTGTAAAATGATTTGTAAAATTTTTTTTAATTTAAATTTCATTTAAATCTCTAAAAAACGTACCCTCTTTTTTTAAAGATTTGCTTCCTGATGACAGTGAATGTGATTGGCCAGCGGATGAACTTCTTGGTGATAATCCATGGCTGCTGGTTGGTTGCCATCATGGTGAGGCGGCGGCGGGCAGCTATTGCCAGGATCTGGCCCAGATATTGTCTCTTTCTGTCTATCTTCATGATCTACCAGTATCTTCTGTGTGTGGGCATACCGCCGGCACTCTGTATAGGTGAGTCCTTATATGCAGTTACAGTAAGTGCATCTAGATCGGGGGTCTTCAACGTTTTTTAAGCCAAGGACCCCTTAACTAAGAGAGAGATGGAGTAGGGACCCCCTAATACATATATCGTATAAAATTAAGTTGCATGTTAAACTTGGCCTACAATAGAATGTGGGCAGCCTAAAGCCTAAATACATATATTTTTAATTCATGGAATACTAAGCTACTAAAATAATAATTGTTGGCATGATTTTATAAATCATCTTTTGATGTTAAACATACATGTGGCACAGTGAATCCTTGAGATTAACTGTATCTGTGGAAGGCTACCATAGTGACTCCCTACCTTTAGGCCAGTAAGTCATTAATGTTTTTTTCACAAATAGGCTGATTTATATATGCTAATTATATGTGGGATTCATGTTAAGACATTTGAATTTTTGAAAAAAACTTCGAAAAATTAACAATAATTTGGTGGGCCCCCTGGAGTAAATCTGAGGACCCCCTAGTGGTCCCGGACCTCTGTGGAAGATCTCTGATCTAGATGACAATATAATAGAAAACAACAGTGTGTTCTACTATTGTAGGCAATTGCACCTGTACTCTCCGTAAGTGAATAGCACCATTATTGTTTATGGATATATGTATCTAGGGCTGGGTATCATTAAAAAAATTACCCGATACTGACACTGTGATTTTGATACCAGTTCTTGAACGATTCCTGAACTTTTTTCGATAAGAATTTCATAAAATTACAGCATTACATTTTCACCTTCTTTGAGACCTATGAGACACAGACTGAAGTCAGCCCTGCATGTCTTTTCGATGTGTAATGTTAGACAGCCAATCACAAGCTCTATTACATCTTGAGAGAGCTGAAATCCTGTTCCACAATCTTCACATGCTTTTCTCAACATATTCCCTCATAGTTTTTCCTCTGTGAAATATCATACTGGAGTTTTCTGTCCATATTCCAGTGGTTCTTGTCTGTCTCTATGTAGATAAAAATAATGATTTTAAGCTCCCCACCCCTACATTCTCACACACACACACGCAGGCACGCATGCATGCACGCACTCATGCACACAGGGTACTATTGTGAACACGGTCTGAAGGGAACTTTTTTGGCCACCAGCCACTGTAGCAGATGGATTTTAAAAACTAGCCACACAGACTTTTTACCAGCCAATTTTTTTTGGCCTCATAAAGGGGAAATACAGGAAATGCACAAGCATCGTTTTTGAACTTGTTTTTGAACTTCATTTAATTTTAAAGCGCCCATATTATGCTCATTTTCAGGTTCATAACTGTATTTTAAGGTTGTACCAGAATAGGTTTACATGGTTTAATTTTCAAAAAACACCATATTTTTGTTGTACTGCACAGCTCTCTCTCACTGCTGCAGATCCTCTTTTCACCTGGTCTCTGTTTTAGCTACAGAGTGAGACCTCTTTTCTTCTTCTTCTTCTTCTGTACTATCTTTGATTGCACTCACACATGCAGTAGCTCAGATGTAGATCATGTCAGCTAGCTAGCTCCATAGACAGTAAAAGAAAGGCTGTTTCTCCAACTTCGGTCAGTTACAAGGCAGGATTAGCTGGGAGACTTCTAAATGAGGGCACACATGTAAGTAGTTCTTTTGTATATTATGGTGAACTTGTGTGTGTTGTAGCAGTGCTTTGCTACTGAGAACGAGGTAGCATGCTAGTATTAGCGTTAGCATGCTAACGCTACGAGCTAACGTTGCGTTTAGCCAGCTCGTTTCGGCTTGTGACGTCACAAGCCGCCGATTTTGAACAGCTCACCCAGAGACTGAAGGCAGGACACATTCAGAAACCATATCTCACTCAAAACAGCATGGATGGATTTTTTTCAAAGTTGGTATGCATGTGGAAGCACCAGAGACACAAAAGAACACCCCAAATCCCAGAAAAAGTGTTTTTTTTTCATAATATGGGCACTTTAAGTTATTAACAAAATCAATATAGACAGTCACTGCAGTACATTTGTTCTGTACTGCTGTCATAAATCAGCCACTCATGAACCTTGTCGTTGTCGCCAACTGTCCTCTTACAGTTTTTTACAATCACTTTGCTACTAATTTCAGAACCTTGATGTCATTTTCAAAACTCTAGACACAAAACTCAAAACGGTCATTACTTGTAACACAGACTGTCCAATGTTCAAAACATTGCATTGTGCATTAATATCTTTAAATAAATCTTGCACTTGCACAATCATTGGTTAAAAAAAACTAATTTATTGTGAAATACCATTGAAATGTTACTTTGGATCACCCACACACAAGCTACCTATAGTTTCACTGTGTCATGTTCGTACAATCATTAAATATTGTAATACAAAATAGGTGATACATGTTTCATTATGGTACTACATATAAAGACATCCCTGTAAATAATAATAAGTAATAATAATAATAATATAATAATAACTTGGATTTATATAGCGCCTAGGGGTCAAAGGACTTAATGAAAAGAAATATTTTGAGTGCTTTTTGAACATGGGCAGGGATGGGGCAGAGCGGACGTGGAGTGATAGACTGTTCCAGAGTGTGGGAGCATTGGCAGAGTACTGCAGTAGTAGAGAGAATACTACAGACCAATGTGGTACGAGTGTGTGTATATATATATATATATATATATATATATATATATATATATATATATATATATATATAAAATCTATCACCCAATTTAAGAGGTTAAATTGGGTGACATTTGGGCAATGATCAAAAAGATGAGTGGGAAAAGAAAATCTGCTAAAATCCCAGTATTGATTGATGGTGAATACCTGGCAATTACAAATAAGGAGAAAGCTGTACTACTAGGTAAAAAGTTTGCAAGTGTACATAGTGGGAATCAGTTAGACGAAATATATAGTGATATAGTGATGTAACAAAGAAAAAAGATAATGATGGGTAACTTGTCATGGACTTTTCATTACATGAGTTAAAAATGGTCCTGGAGGGAAGTGGATATACTGCTCCTGGACAAGATCAACTACGCTACGCTATGTTCAGACAATTGCCAGACAAAGTCTTGGAAATTATACTGAAACTGTTTAATAAGATATGGAGAGGTGTACTGCCTGATAGTTGGAAAAGTGCTTTGATACTACCTTTTGGTAAACCTGGTAAAGACATCGCACATGTGTAAATCGATGGAAAATATAATATGTCCGTCTAATGTCTGTAGATTGACATATTATTTAGAGCAAAGGGGTCTGTTGAACAAATATCAAAGTGGATTCCATAAAGCAAGATCTACGGTGGACGCTTTAAAGTTAGCAATGAGGCAGAAAAGGCGGTTAGTATGAAAGAGGTCATGGCTATAGTGTATTTTGATATTGAGAAAGCTTATGATTCAATGTGGAGAGAAGAATTGTTGATAAAATTGCATGAAATGGGTATTGGCGGAAGGCTATATAACTGGGTTTTGGACTTCCTGTCTAACCGAACATTCCGTGTTAAAGTTGGAGATGCTGTGTCGGATGATTTTCGTATAGTGAATGGTGTTCCTCAAGGTAGCGCTATAAGCCCTATTCTGTTTAATATCATAATAAACAATATTTTTATAAGTGTTGGTAGAGATATTGGGTCATCACTTTATGCAGATGATGGGGCTATATGGAAAAGAGGGAAAAACATTAGACATGTGACTAATAGAATACAGAGTGCTATATTAGAAGTTGAAAGATGGTCATATGATTGGGGATTTAAGATGTCAGTTGCAAAGTCATGCTATATGTTCTTTACCAGAAAGAGAAGGATTAATAATGCCCAGCTTACATTGTATGGACAACATATGGTAAGAGTAAAAGAGTTCAAGTATCTTGGATTGTGGCTTGATGAGAAATGTGTATGGAGGAATCATGTTAAACAGGTTGAAACTAAATGCAAAAAGGTACTGAATCTCATGAGGTCCGTTTCTGGTTATCAATGGGGGGCAGATTAACACTCACTCTTTATAGGGCCTTAATACGACCGTGTATTGATTATGGATGCATGGTTTATGGAGCAGCAGCCAAGAGTATTTTAGAAAAACTAGACAGAATACAGTTCAGAGCTTTGCGACTCAGTATAGGTGCAGTGAAAACGACCCCTACCAATGCACTGCTGGTGGAAGCTGATGAATTGCCACTATATTGACGGTCTAAGTTGTCATTAGCATATTGGGTCAAGTTAAAAGGATCTGGAGAGGAACAACCTACAACAAAGGTTCTGTGTGACTGTTGGGAATATGAACAACAACTGAAAGGTAAAGGATTTGGTTGGGATGCAGTAGCAGAAGAATACAGATTAAATAGCATAGACTATGGATCAGCTATTGTATGGGGTAACGTTCCTCCGTGGATATTTCCTGTGCCCATTGTGGACTTGAAGCTACTAGAGAAGAAGAAAGAATGGAGTGAAAGCAATGTGGATAATATTGGATATTTGGTTCAAGATTATGTGAGGAGGAACTATTATAACTATATTATAATCTTTACAGATGGATCAAAAGATCCAGGGAGTGAACATGTAGGTTCGGGAGTGTACATACCTGAGTTTAATGTAGTTATATGTAAAAGACTTGATGATAAATTATCTGTATATACAGCAGAAATGGTTGCTATTAATTTAGGGTTACAGTGGATAGAGGAGGTGAGGCCAGAGAGAGTCATAAATAAATAAATGTTGATTGATAAATGTTGATTGTCATTTGTTCGGACTCTACTGCAGCCCTGCATAGTTTGAATTCCAAACAAACAGTGAGAGATGATTTATTGATTGAAATGTGTACAATACTGTTGAGAATACGAAGAGCTGGAGTTGATATGTGATTTGTTTGGGTCCCTGTTCATGTTGGTGTTGAGGGGAATGAGACAGCAGATGGGATTGCAAAGGCAGCGTTGACATTAAAGGATGGTGAAATACTGAATGTTCCCTTTGGTAAAGGAGAGGCCAAGTCATTGATTAGAAAAGCAGTGAGTGACGTATGGCAGAAGAAGTGGGACAGACACTAAAGGGAGACACTATTACAGCATACAGAAATCAATTAAGTTGAAGGGTTTTAAAAGGAAATGTAGAAGAGAAGTGTTTTTTTTTCAAGATTAAGGTTTGGACATACTGGCTTAAAATCAATGCTTTATTTAATGGCAAAATGTATGTCTGATAAGTGTGAGGTCTGTAATATTCCTGAAAATGTCGAGCATGTCCTCCTGAAGTGTAGTAAATATGATTCAGAGAGGAACATCTTACGTGACAAGATATATGAATTAGGATGGGGATGGAATTTAGCAGGGATTTTAGGGATGGGTAAGGACTCAAGGGAGTGCTGCAAAGCTCTGTTTAGTTTTCTACAGGATTAGCTCGTAAAGTATAATTTTATTTTTTTATTTTTTATTTTTGTATAAAACTGGAACCTGAAGTACTTAAGCCTTGAAATTACACACTCCGGTACAGTAGGTGGCGGTATGGTATGGTTGCGACCTGCCATTAAACGCGGAAAAGAAAGAAAGTAAAGGTGGTACATGGGACCATAGAAACAGTGTCTGATAAACAGTAGTACATTACAGTAAAGAAGGATGATGAAATATTACATCCATAGATAATGTAGTCTAATTGGTTCATGCTCCACACTAATTGGTGACAATGAATCTCGTTATCTTGAAACTTTCATGATCTAAACATGGAATATTGTTTGTCTGTTTCCATACAACTATGCATTAAGACTAATGCAATAGTTACTTATCATTTTGAGCAGTTGTATCAACTGATAGTTAGATCATTGTAATGAAATGATTAGACAATCATCTGAAATGTAATGTGTGAATTGCCTTTTGAAATAGTAGTACTTTGATGTTAAGTTGTGTCATATTGGTGATATGACACACAGGTGATCTTTGTTAAATGAACAAATGATCTTAGGTTTATGTGTATTGTATCCAAGCAATTCAAAAAAGTGTTAGAGTTTTGAAAAATGTGCATTTTGATCATTGGTTGTGAGTTTTGTGTCTAGAGTTTTGAAAAATGACGTCAAGGTTCTGAAATTAGTGCCAAAGTGATTGTAAAAAACTGTATTATTAAAGGCTTTATTACTGTAAAACTTCTTGTTTTACTTGTCTTTGAATCATCCTCATCTATTAGTTGGTTGCTTGTTTCAGCCCGCCTCGTCACGCCAGTAATGTGCCGCCTCATTTTTAGCTCAAATCCAAGGAAATGGTGGACTTGGTTAAAATGTGAAAGAACAACCGTGGCATAAAAAAAACTAATGAATCATTCAATTATCATTGACTACCTGCCAACATGGCAGGTAGATTGACAGTTTCATCTGCTAATGGCAAAATTTACCCGCATTTGGTGCATGGTCACGTGTTCATTTCAGGCCCTGATTGTGAATGCAAAGCAAACTTTAGATTATGCCCCAACACAGCATAATATAGAACTCTGCTGAAGGTAAACAACTGTATAAATGAATAATTGTAAAATTATATAATTGTTAAATAGTGTAACTACTGTACGTCTACCTACCTACCTGTCTTTCCTATGTTGTCCTGCAGACTACCCATGGCGGTGGAACACTCCAGTGTTGATTAACTCGGCTCTCATTAAATGGATCCATCTGCCTGACTTCTACACTGTGCCTAACTCCAAAAACCTCATAGGTCAGTGTGTGTGTGTGTGTGTGTGTGTGTGTGTGTGTGTGTGTGTGTGTGTGTGTGTGTGTGTGTGTATCAGTCTGATTATACTTTAGTAGGAACCCTCTGTGTTTTCTGATCTGATCACGTTTTAAATTGCTGTTGATGCTGTTTGCTGTTTTTAAACTCAACATTCCCTTAATGTTTACTGTTGTCTTAATAAATTCAGTATACTGAATGACACCTGACACCTCCCCACTAATGCGTGTCCACAGGCCCTGTGTGTGCATGTGTGTGTATTTCATACAACACTGTAAAGAGTGTAAAAGGGTCAAAGACGAATAAGGATTTAAAATTTGAAAATAAATGAAAGTGTCAAAAAATGCCAATTCAAGCACTTTCTATTTTTATTAGTGTTCTATATACATCTCAACAACAGGAATTTAAGTTAGAAATGTAACTTGTCTTTAACGAAGACAACAATCTTTGTGTGTTGACATGTCTTCGTTAAGTCAAGTTGTCATGACAAAGACATCTCGGACAATGCTAACTTTGCATTAAAAGTGTCGTAATTTACCGAATGACAATGAATTCTCAAAATGACTCCCTCAGGTTCATGACAGGTGTCATATCATAATAATAATGGTGTCATGTCAGTCTTCTGCACATCCCTTCAAATGAAGTGTTACCTAAATAACTTCTATGCTAATGTTTATTTAGAAAAATACATTATCATATTGGTGACCAAAGCAAGAAGAAAATGTTTAAGAAACTTAATGTGTCTAAACTCATTTAACCAATAAGGCAGATGGTGGGACAACGTCCTGTTAATCACTTGTCCTTTTTGTTTCAAATGTCGTTATTTTGCATTAGACATATGTAGACTATGACACACATTTTAGTTGATTGAAATGTTATTTAGTCTTAATGAAGAATGTAAGAATCACTTTAGGCCTACAAAAATGATGAATTAAAACTAAAATGTTGAAAAATAACCGTTATGCATTACCTTATAATTTTGTGTCAAAGCCAAAGATTAGCCGAAGAGCAGCATGCGGCTCCAGTTGCCTACGCCGTCTCCTAGACCTTCTGTTATTTATGTCAGTGTGACATAAACTCTACCATCAGTGGCGCCGGCAGCCGTAATCCTGTATGCACCACGCGTACATTTTTTAAAATGATGATGATCATACAGTTGAGAGTTCTGGATTAGCGGAGCCAGTCATCATCTCCCATCTCGCTGCCAATCACAGGAATGTATGGCACATGCATGGTCAGTGTGCGTGCTGGTGTTTGGTGGAGCAGACAGTCGGGCCCGTCAGTAACATAATCTCTATTGTTGTAGTTACCGGTGGGCTGTTGAGTGAGAGCGCTGTTTTCTGTGAGACATTGCGACACATCTGTAGCATTGTTTTGAGTGCTTTAATAAACCGGAACAGTACAGTGAGCATGTGCAGCCTATATGTAACAGATTTGGTGCTACATTATGTGGCAGCAGTCAATGTTCCAGGCTGACGATGATGATGTATTGTGTTGTTGTGTGTGTCCATAGCGGATTTTGTGCTGCTGATGTGTGCAGCCCAGCAGTGGAAGGTGTTTGAGTGTGAGCACACGGAGGACTGGATGGTTGCTGCAGGAGAGAACACAGACCACCCTGAACCAATGGAAGGCCGGCTGTTTAACCCTGCACCCAACTTCATCAACTGCAGGTAAATACAGCGCGTGTCTGTCTGTCTGATGTATCAGTCATCCACAGTTGAACCTGCTGTTTGTCTGCTGTGCTCCTGCCATCATTTCTTTTCTCTACTTCAGAGATCATTTGACTGTAGTCAGTGTTAAGGAAGGGAACATTTCTGATAAGGATATATCTGCCGCTATTTGTCTTTTAGATTATACATCCAACATAAACAAACCTTTGTTTATAAAGTTTATAAAGTACTCTTTAATTAAGCTATTAAAACGTGGCCAAGATATTTAATAAGCAGAACCTTTTGCAGTTAAAAAATAAACTTTTAAACATGTGTGTGAAATGGTAAATTAGGATTAAAAAAATAAGATTTAAATATTTGTATTTTGTATTAGCTCAAATCAGATGTTAATATTGGCCAGCCTGATGTGTAGTTGGGAATAATGATTTCATAATTTAGCTGTTGGTTGAATTACTATTTAAAGAAACTCTTGAAAAGTAGCAAAATGCAAATTTGAATCTTGAGAAACAGGAAGTTGGACTTAAAGGGTAATTTTTTTTATTTTTTTTTATTATTATATATAATTATTATTTTTTTTAACATTGAGCATAACTCCCTATGCATTGGTGTCTAAGTGACTAATGTGAACAAAAATCTTCGTCATTGGTTCAGTATTGATCAAGAACGCTGTAACCAGCAGCTGCGAACCAGGCTGCAATGTAATAATATTGGGCAAATGCGCATCGTCTATTTCCGTCCATTAAAAGTGCTGTTTTTGCCGCTGACAGGCTCAGATTGTTATTATAAATGTATGACAGAAAGGTCACGTGACCAGCAACCGCAATGGCCGCAGAGAACTAGAGCTCCTTACCCACCTCCGCATCATTTTATCTGTTATCACAGTGTCTCAGTGAAATGCCTGCAAGCACGAAAAAGCAGGTCTCGTTGTTGTCTAAACTATCTACTCGGACAGAAAAATCTGCTAATATGGCGGCGGCTAACAGAGCGGTGGCTAACATAGCAACTGATGCTAGCGCAGTCCCAAACATGGAGGACTTGTGTCTTGGATCACTCAGGTCTTGGAAAAGCAACAAAGTGTGCTTGAATAAGTGATCTACAACGCAGTGAAGAGAGCGCTAAAGGAAATGAATGCCTTGCCACAACACATCGGGGCAGAGCCTGAAATGCAGGAAATTGTGATACGTGATCCGATATAACCTGACTGCGGCACATTCACGATCCAGCGGCATCAGGAGCTTGAAGGGGCACAACACGAGCTACATGCTAAAGGCATCTCAGACTCGCTTATCTACCCTGAGAATGACCCACGGAGGGAGAGCGTTTACCTTCACTGCAGCCACAGATGTGGGCGTTTTCTGTCAGGAGTTGGATATGGAGGACAACACGACATCCACACGGACTGCTCCGCACTGGGGCCTGTTGCCAACGGAGGACGGCGGGGGGACTTCGCGTCTGGTGCTGGAGCCGGCAGCGGGGCCGAGGCTGGCGGACCCAGCGGCTGTGGACTAGCGGTATCTGGGCTACTGTACCAAGTTTGACTTGAGGACACTGTATGTAAGTTTTGGAGCCAAGCTTTAAAGGACCATTTAACCAGACTGTAAGAACATGATGAATGCTGGCTATTCAGTTTATAATCTATGATTTGTTAACATTTAACCAGACTGAAAGAACATGATAAATGTTGAGGACACTGTATTGTAAGTTTTGGAGCCAAGCTTTAAAGGAACATTTAACCAGACTCAAAGTTCATGATAAATGCTGGCTATTCAGTTTATAGTCTATGTTTGTTAACATTTAGCCAGACTGAAAGAACATGATGGATGCTGACTTGTAGTCTGTTTGTTACTTCAACTAGATTGGTGTGTTTTTCACATAGCTTATTTCAGAATTTGATAGCTGGTTGAGACCTAGTTCTAGGGTTTTTGTAACACCGTTCATGTTTAGCATAAGAAGTTCATCAGACCTGTTTCAACGTACTTGTGACTTTAAACAGGAGGGGTAATTGTGGGCTGGAGTTTACGCGTGCTGCGTTTGATGTGGCCATGTATCTTACAGCTAGGGGATGGGATCTGCGGTCTTAGAGGGTTAGGGGATTTATTTAATTTTTTATGTTTTTACCACACCTTGCTCAGCTCTCACAGTTCACCCTTTGCTACAAATTTATCAGCGAATTCCGGTAGGGTACACGAGACATGTATGCATGTATATTTTGAAGATGGCTGAACTTTCAATCCTTTTAGTTAACATCAGGGGGCTAAACGGGCTGATCAAACAAGCTAAATTCCTGGACTACTTAAGAAGAAAGAATATAGATGTAGTGCTTATACAAAAGTAGGGTTGGGTACCGAAACCCGGTGCTAATACGGCACTGGTGCCCAGACCTGCTCTCCGATGGTCTGAAACAGACGTTAGAGGCAAAAGAAGCATCACTGCACGTGACGCTAGTTAACACTTCACTTGACAGCAGTTAACGTTAGCCTACCGTTAGCTAGCAGCGGGATTAAACATGATTAAAATGCTGACAGCTAAACGGTGTAAAGGGTGTTTGTATTTCACTGTAGAGGATTCCAACAGCGGGACATTAAGCAGTGTGTAGCGGCCTTTGTCGGAAAAACAACACAGACAAAGCGAAAGTTATTCACCCAACATGGTTTTTTTCACTTGAAACTAGTAAGCCTCGTGGTGCATTCAAAGTTATTGTAAAATACCCTATTCCCTAATACCCTATTTTTTTAAAGTATCGGTACAGGCACTGTTTAGGCACTGGCACCGTTTTAAAAGTATCGTTTTAGCACCGGTATCGAAAAAAAAAAGATACCCAACTTTTACCAAGAGTCACATTTACGTAAAAGTGATGTAAATTGCCTACAAAATTAGTAAAGATCTATCAGGCAGGATATCTTATATATGCACCACAATAAGGAGTAGGAAAATAGCCTTTGTTTCGGTATATGCACCGTCTATGACGTAAGCTTTTTCCCGCATCTAACCAATGAATTGCTCTCTCTCAATGAATATTCACTAATTACAGGGGGAGACATGAATGCAGTGCTAGATTTAAATCAGGACAGATCAGGGGGTAACCACACAAAGGCCCAAAAACACACATCAGACATGTTTAGAGCAGTTGTGGAATCCCACCATCTTACAGATGTATGGATGATGCACAATCCTACTAGCAAGGATTACACCTTTTTTTCCACACGTCACCTCACCCACTCCCGCATTGATTATATTTTGTGTTCTAGTGAGCTTAAGGCAATGTTCTACACAATAGCAATAGAACCAGCAATTCTGTCTGATCACAATGCACTGATAACCACATCCCATTGTGATATGTAAGGAGAAAGATCTAAAAGGTGGCAATTTAATTACTCCCTTCTCCAGAACACAGCTTTTTATGCAGAGTTTAGAGCCAAACTGGCTGAGTTTATAGCAATCAATACTGACTCAGTTTCGGACCCGACATTCATTTGGCAAGCAACTAAAGGATTTATTAGAGATTTCACATCTTCCTTTGCGGTTAATTTGAAGAGAAAAAGAGAGGCAAGGATTGCGGAGTTGGAAGAACGTTGTAAATCTCTAGAGCAGTCTCTAAAGACGTGTTTTTCTAAATCTACACTCTTTTAGTCACAAGTCGAGCAGAGCTAAATGATTTGCTAAGATGAGAGCTGAATTCATAATGCACAGAGTGAGGCAAAATTATTATTTCAATGGTTGCAAACCAAGCAAATTGCTGGCTCTGAAATTAAAACAAAGCGAGTCCAGAGCTACTATCAACAGCACTCGCACAGACCGAGGTATCTCAACGAATCCTAATGATATCAACGCCATTTTCCAATCCTTTTATTCAAAGTTGTATGAGTCCTCCTGCAATCCAGATCCGACACAGTGCTAGGAGTTCCTAAAAGAGTTAAATCTGCCTCTTCTTGACCCAGAGGAGGCAGAAGAACTGGGTCAACCTATAACGTTAGACAAACTTAAATCAGCATTAAAAACAGTTAAAAAAAAAAGGGGTTGGATGGAATTCCATCAGAACTTCTTCTACAGTACTTTGATCATTTTACAAGCTTTAACCTCAGCCATAGAGATGGGTATTTTTCACCAACAAACCAACACTGCACTAATTTCTGTTATACCCCTAAAGGGCAAAGATTTTATGGCGTGCTCAAATTACAGGCCCATCAGCCTCATTGGGACTGATATTAAGCTCTATTCCAAAGTCTTGGCACTCCGCTTAGAACGCTTTATTGAGAAGCTAGTCCTCCCCGACCAATCAGGTTTTATACCAAAGCATTACGCTGCAGACAATGTACGCAGATTATTTAATGTAATAGAAGAAGCCAGAAACCTTCCAACAATGGCAGCAATTTTATCAGTGGACGCGGAAAAGGCTTTTGACCACCTAGAGTGGAACTACTTGTGGCAAGTAATGGAGAGGCTTGGTTTGGGGGCCAAATTTATTGACATGGTGCGTACTTTATATGCGAATCCCACGGCCATAGTCTCAACCAATGGCTCGCATTCTCAGCAGTTTCCCATCGAGCAGGGCTCTCGACAGGGATTCCCGCTCTCCCGTATGCTATTTGTGATCTCTCTTGAACCGTTAGCCCAAACCATAAGGCAAAATAAAATTTGTAATGTCCAGATTAAATCCAATAGCAGCTCAATATCATTATTTGCAGATGGTATTTTGTTGTACATCTCTGATCTTGAGGACTCTATTCCAAAAATTCTTAAGATCTTCAACGAATTTGGCTCAATCTCCGGCTATAAAATCAATTGGAATAAATCTAATCTTCTTTTATTGAACAACAGGCATGTGACATCAGCTATTAGTGGTACAGTACCAACTCAAAGCAAAATTACATATTTAGGCATCATCATACATGCATCACTACAGCGAGTGGTCCAGGACAACTATGAAACTATATTAAGTAATGTCCCTCCCCAACTTTAAAATGTATCACAAGGCCTTTCAGCTACAGGCCATCAGAGTGTGGATGGACCCCTCATCTACAGTTCCATGGAGAGGAATAGAGCAAAATCTCATTGGAAGTCTAAGACTGCAAGAACTGGCCTTTGCAGGTGTTTGTCCAAAAAAGTGTATGCTAACTTATGGCTCCATTATCACCAACACATTGGCCAACTTTAAACAGGTGGAGGAGCACTTGCGCTACACCAATAAGTGGCACGTGAATAACCCAATATGGCACAATACACACTTAATGTCTGGTAACAAACCTTTTGCTTGTAAGCAGTGGAGGGACAGGGGTATTTATACTCTAGACCAGTTATTCAATGAGAAAGGTATGTTGAGTTTTGAAGACATGAGAGCTAGTTTTGAGGTCCCAAGGACATCCTTTTACTTTTATGTTTGCTTAAGATCAGCCCTCAAATGTTATGGAGTGCCATGGGGAAACAGTCTTGAGGTGCACCCAGTCATTAAATGGTTCTTTGATTTCCCTGTGAGAGGATTAGTGTCCAATATTTATGCTAAGCTGTTGCGAGTATCCATAGGAGAACTCCCAATAGTAAAGAAATGGGAACGAGAGCTGAGCCCTGTCGGGAACGCAATTAATTGGGAGGCAGTTTGGGACAACATTTCCCACTGTTCCAAGAACCCACATCACCAGTATATCCACTTTAACATATGCCATAGGACATATTGGACTCCTCAGAAGAGATATGTTTCAATAGCCATTCCCTCTTCCTATTGTACGTTCTGTCAACCTGAACAAACTGGAACTTTCCTGCATATGGTCTGGGAGTGTGAACAGGTGCATGAGTTCTGGCATAAAACAACAACAATACTATCTGATGTGACAGGATGTCCAATTCCTACTGACCCGATTGTTCTGTTACTTAATGATGACTCTAAATTACACCTGCTCGAGAGACAGAGGAAGCTTTGGCTAGCCGGCTCAACTGCAACCAAGAAAATGATAGCTCAATGCTGGCTCCTCCCCCACTCGCTTTGTATAAAACAGTGGTTAGTGTATTTTCTAGACATAGTTATGCTTGAGCTCCCTAAAAAAAAAGGGGGGCGGGCCAAACCATCACCAATGAAGAAGGAACTCTTTGCTGAGTTCAATGACACCTCACACAAGACTCTACCTTAAACGGTTCAAACGGTATGAAAGGGGCGTGGCCTGAGTAAGTGGGCGTGCTTAAAGTATAGGGGGCGGCTCAGTATCACATGTAGACCACACATTATAAGTTTCATGTAAATCGCATGATGTTTGTCATATAAGGCTGATTTCCTGTTGCCAGCGGGGCTCGCTATGACCAAAAGTCAATTTTTACTAATAAATGTCCTCAGGCCTGGAGTCTTGTCAGTCGTGACAAATTTCGGCCAAACTGGACACTAAAGTTACACCAACTTCTTTGTTCATTGATAAATGCTCAAAATGGCCGCCACGCCCACACCATTGGACGAAATATTTTGCTTTTAATAACTTTTCATCATTAAGGTCTTAGATGACACACACCAAATTTGAAGTCGATCTGATGAAATCTCTAGGAGGAGTTCGTTAAAGTATATCACCTTGACTTTTAGGCCTACTTCCTGTTGCCACTAGGGGGCGCTATGACTTTCAGTAAAAATTGGCCTTTAGAGGTCCTCAGGGTTGGACTGGATCCTGAAAAGTTTCGAGCCAATTGGACAATGTACACTCAAGTTACACCCACTTCCTGTTTCGATGGCAAAACGCACAAAATGCCCTATGACGAAAAGTTTTTCTTTTAATACCTTTTCATCATTAACATCCTAAGATGGCACTGACCAAATTTGAAGTCGATCGGATGAAATCTCTAGGAGGAGTTTGTTAAAGTACGACGTGGAAATGGCCAAAATCGCTCAAATTTCAAACTTTCAATTCAAAATGGCGGACTTTCTGTTGCTTTAAGGGTATGGGTCCAATGAGCGCTCTGGCCCTAATTACTGTTTATTTAAATGGAGTCTGATGGGTTAGGCGATAGAGATTTCAGGACAGTTTAATGTTAAACAAAAAAAGGATCTTACTCTTTAACAAAAAGGTCTATCCCTGTAGGGATCCTTTCCATAATGTCAGACTCTTAAAACAATAATCTGAGCCTGTCAGTGGTAAAACAGAACGTTTAGTGTACGTAAATTGAAGGTGCGCAATTAGGGTTAGGTACCATTTGAATTTTTACGATTCCGATGCTGAACCGGTACTTTTAAAACGATTCCGATTCCTAAACCGATTCTTGAAAAACTGAAAAATGACACCAAAGAGAGGCTCTTTTATGGAGTTTTTTTTAAAATTGAAAATTATTTAAATTTAACAATATACTAACGTTTTAAAGTACTTAAATATATAATAAATAAACCTAAGTCACCTAACACATAACTACAATAAAAAAAACAAATAACAGTTACACTATTAACAAGTAACAACAAAATAAATGTTTAGCAGTTCTTTTGCAAAAACATTACCATATTTGCCTTCTCTGGCAAGATACTACACCTCTCACCACTACACCTGACTTATGGCATGTCCTGCACAGGAGAAAACTCTCTCAGATGGTGTCCAAGAGGCCTGTACACGCAGGTATGAGTTTGAAAGGGCAGACAATTTAAGGAGGCTGTCCCGCTTCCCCCACCACCAGGCTACAGGGTCTTGTCCTGAACGATGACTAGCAGAGCAAGTGTAATATGTTTACTAGCAATCACGTGCAGTGAATGGTTAATATGCCTTTACGTCCGTTTTGGTGAAAATAGTGAAAAGTGAAAATATGACATTTTAAAAGTAGCCTACATTTACGATAGCTAGCTAACAGTAGACTACAGAGAAAGTGTGATATTTTTACGTCCATTTCAGAGCGTGTACAAAAAGCCGTCTATCAGCAGTGATTGTAGCGTGCATGTCCGAGAATAGCACGGACATGCGCTTCACACCGCAAGCGGGCACGTGCGCCACTCGGCAGAAAAGGGAGAAAGAAAAAAAGAGTCTGCTGCTGTCCGGCGTGACAGAGGGAAAATATTTCAGTCGGAACCGAAATGAGGAACCGAAATTTGCGTTCTAATCCGGTCCGAATACTACCGTTTGCGTAGGAACCAGATCCATAGTGGAACTGGGTTTCGGTACCCAATCCTATGCGCAATTGCCCATTACAGTTTTTCCTAATTGTTTATACACCAAAATTGGAACTTGAAACACAATCACTGAAACCTGAAACTCGTGTACCAAATCCATAAACCAAGTCTGCAAAATTGTAAGCACAATTCCTGCATTACACTAAGTGTCCAATTCTGTAACACTGCACACATTTGTCTACATTTCAATCAGGAGAGACTTCGTTGCAGATATGCAAAGATTTATTGTACAAATGCATGATATGACATAGAAAGTCTTTGGAGATTTGACTCCATCATTATGAAATTATATATATATTTAGGGGATAAGAAAGCCAGAAGCTGATCCCCCGATGGAGTCTAGACACTGATGGTGGTGTGAGGAACCCGAAAACCGAACCAAGGAGCCAATGGCAGTCCTGTCGGAGGAGGAACCAGGAGCTGTGCACGAGGAAGACCGGAGGAGCAAGGGGAGGAGGGTTGTGCTCTTAGCCTAAATGACAACTGAGCAGCAGAGAGAGACAGGTTTAAAACAGGGATGTCATGCTGTGATTGGCTCGTGAAATTCAAGGCGGCTTCTGATTGGTTAGATAAAAGTGAATGCCTCTAACAGCTGTTCAGTTTTAGAAGAGAGAGAAATGTGATTGAATTTAGAAGTCTTCCTGTCAGAATTTACGCTGAGCTCCATTAGGCACAACATTCAAAATCTCTGTAGTCCCTTTGGAAAGCATCACCAATCACAATGCCATGCTCTATACGCCAATTGGCAACACCCACTCCTCACAGGTGTAAACACTAGTTGCTGAATTGTGTAAAATCAGAGCTTTAGCACTATAAGGCCATAGATGAGCATGTGGTGAAGTTACTGTAATGTGGGGGCTTTTGGCAGCTGGATCCGTCACTCCAGAAGATTCTTTCCCCACTGTTTAGCCAGAGAGAACATTGCTTGTAATGTGGATGAGGTGCTGTGGTGAGACCAAAATAGGAGGCGGGATGCAGCCTGATTTCTTCTGTCCAACATTTTGCATGTGTTTTTGTCTTTTTGTGTTTAGAGTTTTGAAAGAATTAGTCACTTTCATTTGTAATTTTTAGCCAGTAAAACCTTTATTTTACTGCATGTTTTCCTGGTTTTTCTCCTCTCGGATATGGAAAGTGGTACATGCAAAACACAAGTGTGGCAATGGCAATGTTTTTGTTACTGTATTGCATTTGTGTGTTTGTTTATTTATATTTGAGTAGGTATACATTACTGTGACAATCTTTTACAACCGGCTACAGCGTAACACTGAGAATGCAAAAGGCATAAACCTACTGATGGGATATTCATAGTAGTGTTTTGTGTTGAGCACATCAGTGTGCTGTTGGTTAGTAGACAGATCTATTCACATGACGCGTGTGTGTGTGTGTGTGTGTGTGTGTGTGTGTGTGTGTGTGTGTGTGTGCGTGTGTGTCATTTTGATGCAAAAAAACATTTTGGAAGGAGATTTAACAGTTTTGAATGCAGTGTTTGCTTTTGCTAGGGACTTGTAGAGTTGACCATTTTGTGTTAGGGGTTTTGTGTTTACAGTTTTGGGAAAATGAGCCAAGAATTCAGCAAACGTGTGTAACCAATTGGGAAAAACTGTAACTTTACATTGTAGCTTGTTTGTTACTGGAACATAGAGTCCAGGTTGAAAAAAATTAAGTTACCCTTTAAATCACACTTTGTCTATCTCTCTCCACGCACAGGTTGTTGATCAAATTTGTTTTTTAATGTTTGGACATGAAATGTTTCTTTTCCTGTTCCTCCTCCAGGAGTTACCTGGACATGGCTAAAATTTTGGTGTTTCGTCACCTCTTCTGGTTTGTGCTGTCAGTGGTCTTCATCACCGGGGCAACCAGGATCTCTGTGTTTGGATTGGGCTACCTGCTCGCCTGCTTCTTTTTTCTGCTGTTTGGGACCAAGTTATTGGTCAAATCATCCAGGACCCGCCTCGCCCTGTGGGACTGTCTCATCATCTACAACGTGGCAGTCATTGTATCTAAAAATATGTTATCAGTAAGTATAAAGCTCATCATTGAGTGCTAGTTTGCAGCTTTTTGGGGGCCCCTTGGTTCCTCTGACTTTTTGTCTTGGTAATTTATTAAATATGTTACTGGAAGGTGATGAAATTTTGAGTCTCATTTTACTGTAATAGTGGAAGCACAACTTGTGCAATATGTGGTAAAACTTGCAAATGCAACCAATAACTTGACTCATATCTAATTTGAAATTTGTTACCGGAAACCTCCCCTCTCTCCGCCCCCTTTACACACACTCCCAAGAAAGTGAATGCGGAGACAGGAGAAGAAGCTCTGGCTGTCTGACACAAATGTGATCTTGGTCTTGACTCTGTCTCGCCCTGCCTTGGTCTTGGTGGCTTTGTCTCAAACCCTCAAAGTCTCGGTCTTGATACACTCTGGTCTCTGTGATGACTTGGTCTCGTCGTCGGAATAATCTGAAAAATAAGTTCCTGACTGTGAAAGTTCACACTGCATCACATTGTGAAATAGGGCTTCGGCAGAGGTCTGTGCCCTTCTAGTTATCAAAATAAAAGTGAAAAATATTGTAGTACAATTACCACTGTTGATAATAACACTATTCTCTAGGATAATGGAATGCCATTGTTATAAAGTTTGAAGAGCAATCTAGACAGATGCATGCAAGTGAAAAAACACTGAATTGTGTATTTCTGTGTGCGTGTGCGTGTGTGTGTGTGTGTGTGTGTGTGATTCAGATCCTGGCATGTGTGTTTGTATTTGAGATGCAGAAGGGCTTCTGTTGGGTGATTCAACTCTTCAGCCTGGTTTGCACGGTCAAAGGATACTATGACCGTAAGTGCTTTAATAATATTAATAATATTAATACACCACAATGACCATTTATACATTAGGTATCTATAGTATCTATATATATATATATATATATATATATATATATATATATATATATATATAGAATAAAGCAAATGTGATTTCAATCAGATTTTCAATGTAAGATGTATTTTCTATCTACAGCTTTCAAGTGCTGATAGTCATGTCTTTGAAGTAACACTTCAACAATTGCATTCACATGCTGTTTTATCAGAAAGACACACCTGACAGAAGCAGTTACAGATTGTTGTGTTCTGCAGAATGCCTTTTTATTTCGGTATTAGGTATCATAGTGTGTTGGGTTCTTTCCTGACAGCGAAAACAGTGAGTGACAAGACCTGCAGCCTGCCGATAGAAGAGGCCGGGATCATATGGGACAGTATCTGTTTTCTGTGCCTGTTGCTGCAGAGGAGGGTCTTCCTCAGTTACTACTTCCTGCATGTGACGGCAGAGCTGCAGGCTTCTGCCAAACAGGCCTCGAGGTAAGACACAATAAACTGACTGTGAATGTGGAAGCTTATGCAGTGGTTCCAATGCTAGGGGGCACCAGATTATTAAAGGAAAATATATGAGTTACCAATGGAGTAGTCAGACTCAAGTACCACTTGAGCATTAAAAACTTGAAAAATATTCCTTTTAAAGTACATTTAGAACGGATAAAAAATATGCAATTGCTTTGTGATCAATCGCGAATCAACTATGGACACTCATGCGATTAAGCGCAATTAAATATTTTAAATGATTGACAGCCCTAATTTAAACCAAATCAGAGAGAAAGAAATGTATGTCTCACAACTCATGTTCACACCAAGAACCTAAACTGTGATGAGGCATCACAAATAGATATGACTTAATTTTTTTGTTTCACAAGCCAAAAAGTTTAGGGTGAATGAACATTTGGGGACAGTATATGTAAAAGAAAAAAAATCTAATTATTTTTTCAGGGCTTTAATATGCATGCCACCGACTCCTTCTGAAGCTCAGGTTTGACTTAACCTACTTAACAAGAAAAGGTGACATTTATTATACTGCATGTACCCCTGGATGTTTTTGTGCTTTATTGTTTAATCACATTGAATCAAGGTAGATTAAATTTGGCTTTATTGACATCATTTTTGCTCAACAGAAGAAAAAAAACCCTTTAATGTCAAAGTGAAAACAGACAGCTCTCTACAAAGTGATCTTAATTCATTACAAATATTCATTACAAAATATATGTTTGCATAAGGGGGGGCTTTTTTTGGGGGATCTGCCCAAGTTACTTTCATAATGGACAAGAAATGTTTGTTTTGTTTGTTTGTATCAGCATCAGCATCAGTGAAAACCACATCTGATTATTTCAGATTACAGGTGTACAAAATGAAAATAGGAACATTCAAAATGTTCATTATTAACATTTCAAGAACAGGTAGACCATTGTTTAGTCCCACATTTACAGGCTCCTATTATGAATTTGCCACACTTTCTTTGTTAATTGAAATGAAGCTGCTATAGATGTTGGCTCCCCAGTTACTTTCTAATGGTAGTACATGGCTAACAAATGCAATGACAGCTGTTTCTTCCTTCCAGGGGGTTTGAGCTCTTTAGAGCCAGTATCGTGAAGAACATTAAATTCCACCAACAAGCTGAGAAGAAGTCTCTGTCACAACTCAAGAGATCGTAAGTATTGAATTCAGGACAAGGAGAAAACATTTCTCTTTGCTTGATAACATTAAAAGTAAAATTAGGCTTTGCTGTCAGCTTCCAAACGGAGAAAAAAAGAGAGCTCTGAACTGCCGGCCGTGGAGATGTTGGCAGCGAACTTGGGAGAGCTAAGAGAGATAGTGGCGTAACAGTGCTGTGAATCAGAGAAATAAAACTTTGTTTTCTGAGCGTTTCACAACAGTCACAATCTAAAGCACAGTGAGACAAAATCTGTTTTTTTTTTTATCCAAGTGTTATTTAGATGAAATGGACGGGCACACTGAACTGCAGGCTGCAGAGTGTGTTACCCCTGCGACCACCAGCAGCCCTCATCCTCTCATGTTGCTTTTTCAAACATCAGCTGAATCATTTGCCTAATCTTTCACGGGTCTTTAGTGGAAACGCAGACAACAATAAGCTGAAGGGCAGCAGGGCTGTGGAACCCTATTGTTTTTGTAGAGATTATTAGGGCCCGAGCGCCGACAGCGGTGAAGGCCCTATTGAAACTGAAGGAATTATTATTTTTCTTTTTTTTCGCGCAATGAATCGCCTATTTGGGGACCTTATCATAAAAACTCACCACGCATCAGGCCTGGTGAAAGCTAATGAACTAAAACTATATTTCAAGGGTTTCGTAGATGGGCGTAAAAAAATGCCTCACTAGTGCCCCCTACAAAACTTTAAAAATTGAGCCCCTGCAGTACGTTTGACGTAGAGTCACGAAATCTGGTGTGCATATGTATCATGTCAAGACGTACAAAAAAAGCTCATTGGATTAATACCCTAAACCCAACAGGAAATCTGCCATTTTGAATTGAAAGTTCGAAATTAGTGTGTTTTTGGCCATTTCCACATGTCGTACTTTAACGAACTCCTAGAGATTTCATCCCATTGACTTTAAATTTGGTCTGTGCCAATTACGCACAAACTAATTTGTGTAGCTAGCTATGAAAACTTTGCCATATATCGAACAAAATAAATGCTACCAACGTGAAACTTTAGATTCTTGTTTGGGGGGTCCCACCCATTTTACGTAAATTGGCCACTAGGGGGCAAGTACAAAAGTTTATATCTCATAAACAGCTCATCTGATTTTGACGAAATTTTGAGGGTACCATCTAGGGCCACTCCTAAGGCCACCCCTACAGTGGGGTACTGATTGGTCAAAGTGGACGTGGCCTATGGGACCCACGTTTGATTCACCACTTACACTAATGTGAGCAACTTTAAATTTACAGGGTAGATGTTTAATGGGTCATAGACCTCACCTACCAAAAATTACACATGTGGCACTATAATGTGTTATTGACTTTAACTCCCACATTACACATTAGAAAACCTTACATCCACGTGTTCCTTGAATCAAGCTGAATCACATGATTTTGGCCACACCCAATTCCGCTAAGAAGTTTTTTTGCAATATCGCGCAATGTGCAAACCCAACTTTTCCAAACTCCTCCTAGGCTGTGTGACCGCTCAGCACGAAACCTGGTACCTAGCATCTCCAGATGGACCTGACTAAAAGTTATTAAAATAATTTAGCTACGTTAAAGTATGCACATTTTACAACCAAACTAATTTTCCTAGCTAGCTACCAAACACAAACTTTATCATATCTCGGCCAAATTAAATGCAAGCAAAAACTTGAGATTATTGTTCAACATCCCACTACGATGCTCTGTACCAAATTTGGCGAAGATTGGCCATTAGGGGGCGCTATAATCAACGTCTATGTGTTTTGGCAAATAACTCAATGCATATAAATGGGACATTTGCAATTGCAATTTCTCTGCCGTAGTAATTGCTATCAACATGAAACTTGTGATGCTTGTTTGGCATGCTGCGCTGAGGCTCTGTACCAAATTTGGTGAAGATGCTATAGCGACTATCTGTGCTTGTGAGCTGGTTTTCATTTTGGCCTTGCATTCGTGTGTTCAGTTCATTCAGATGCTGAAATATATCTGCCTTGCACACCACTCATCAGATGCAAGCAGCTTTGCGTCATCGCACCTCTCATCAGTCAAAAACACTTTTAAGTTCCTCCTGCAGCTCATACACACGGCCCAACACTTTGCCGCGCAGCAACCATCGGACATGTAGAGCAATAAGACTTTATGCTCTGCTCCCATTTCCTCACATAAAGATGCAAATATGCGACTTTTCTGAAGTCTCTGGTCATTATGAAGTTTACCATGCGCACGACATCCTCCAACACAGGAGCTAGGTCTGCTGGTAAAGTTTTGGCAACAAGTGCCTCACGGTGCAAAAAACAGTGCCTAACAATAACATCTGGGTGTCTCGCTTTCACTCTGCTAACGAAGCCTTTGCAGCGCCTGACCATGGCTGCTGCTCCATCAGTGCAGACATTCGTGCAGTTTTCCCACTTAAGTCCTCCTTGTTTTCGATATTCTGTTGTGACCCAAAACATTTCCTCTCCTGTTGTTTTTTCTGGCAATTTTTTGCAAAATAGGAAGTTTTCTCTGATGGCTTCTCCATCTACAAAACGCGCATTGGCCAAGTGTTGAGCATGTCCACTAATGTCCGTAGACTCATCAAGTTGCAATGCAAATTTCCCACTGATGCGTATCTTTTCCAAAACAACACAGTCTATGTCTGCAGGCATGTCAGAAATACGTCTGGCAATTGTGTTATCTGAGAGAGGGACTGGCTACTTCTTTAACCGCGTCAGGGCTGAGCATCTCATTCACAATGGCTTTGCAGGCAGGTAATATTAATGTTTCTGCCACAGTGTGTGGCTTTTTTGATTTGGCTACTAGTTCAGCGACTAAGTAGCTAGCTTGAGAGCTCTCTCAGACACCTTTGTGGTTTTTCTCATTAACGTTACCTGTTTCTCAGTGTGTTCACGCAGGTGGACAAAATAGTCCATGTTCTTGTTTTGAAATGAGGGTGTTTCGTTTGGAGATGGCATTTAAGCTTGCTTGGGACCATGGCACTGTTGGATAGCTTTTCCCCACACACCTCCAACAGGTGCAGTTAATACAGGTAATGAGTGGAGAACAGGAGAGCTTCTTAAAGAAAAACAAACAGGTCTGTGAGAGACAGAATTCTTACTGGTTGGTAGGTGATCAAATACTTATGTCATGCAATAAAATGCAAATTAGTTATTTAAAAATCATACAATGTGATTTTCTGGATTTTTGTTTTAGATTCCGTCTCTCACAGTTGAAGTGTACCTATGATAAAAATGACAGACCTCTACATGCTTTGTAAGTAGGAAAACCTGCAAAATTGGCAGTGTATCAAATCTCTCCCCACTGTATATGCAAAAGAAATTACCTCACAACAAGAATAGGTTACATTTGGCTTTTATTCTATTAACACATAAATCAATCATTCAAATGCCCAGTCCACTTTTTGAACTGAAGAATTTGTCATCACGTGATGTTGTCACCCTGAGCAGTCCACCGTTGCCGAGATCCCGCTGCTACTGAGCTATATCTTACTATTTACTTATTTAAAAAGAAAGTTACAACCTTAAAAGTTTGCTTAACAACATCCAGACAACATGCCTAACACTAAAGCCTCCAAACCCGCGGCAAGTAAGCCTGCTGAGGAGTCAGAAGCAAAAAAGACCGTGCCAGCTAGCAAAGGTGCTACACCACCTGGTGTGGATACTGAGACCCTCGTTATGGAAATATCCCAGAACGTCGCTGAGAAAATATCTACTATGATGGAGAGGAAATTTGAAGATCTCTCAGCCACATTGGACAATATTACAACACGACTGGAGTCCAACACAAGTGGCGGCTAACATGTCGGCCATGCTGTCCAGGTTAAAGGGCTTAGAGACCAAAGTGCGCATCCTGACGGAGAGGAGCATTGACATTGAGGGACGTAGCCGCAGAGACAACATTTTAATTTACAACCTCAAAGAAAATGTGGAGGGCCGACAGCCGGTTACGTTTTTCGAGAACTGGCTACCCACACTACTGAGCCTGGAGACCAAGCGGGATATCATTAAAATTGATCGTGCCCACAGGACCTTCGGCCCGCCAAAGCCTGACCGGCCCCGCGCAGTGATCATCAAGCTGCACAACCCGAGGAACAAGGTGAGGATCCTCGCCGCGGCCAAGGAGAAAGGGCCGCTGACACACAAGGGACACACCATATTCATCCGACAGGATCTGGCGAGCGGAGTCAAAGAAATGCGACGTGCGTTTAACGGTGTGTGCCAACAACTTATTAACATGAACATACGGTTCTCCATGCGCTTCCCCGCTACTCTGAGTTTCTCCCACGGAGGGAAAAGTCACTCTTTTCACTCACCGAAGGATGCGCTTGCCTTCCTGCAGGGACTGAGCTGAACTGGAGGTGATGTGGAATTTCAAAAATACGTAATGCCTTGCTGATTGCAGACACTGCCAATCCTCTGATAACTTTTGTAAAGGTATGTAACGTTAGATAAACTTCCTGTGTGGAAAAGTCAATTCCTATTGTATTGTTATCTCTTTTTTTTTTTTTTGCCACTTCAGCACGCTGCAATTAAGGCTGGTGATTGGTTCATGTTAAGCAGGTTGTTAATATATAACCATGTTTAGTTCAGATGGTTGTGATCATATTAGCTCGTGGTGAGCGGGGGAAATGGAGAGGAGATATATATATTTATTTATTTTTTTTTCTCTCTTTTTCAGTGATGTTTTTGCTCGGTTCCACGTGCCCCGCTAGTTTTTTAATGGGCCACACTGCTGGCCTGTACCGGGATACGGGGAGGTGGGGTGTCCTGGGGTTACTTTTTCTGGCCGTTTGCTGGGATTTCATCGTTTGGGGATGAATACTTTGTTCGTGACGTTCCGTCATTTTTATTTCTTTATGCCATCATATATTTGAAGCCTTCCATACTATATTTCACAGAGCTGTCCATGTATCCATTTGTCTGTGGTAAAAACACTGAGCCCCTCTTCTGTGCCATAAAGCTTTTCACTGGATCACACAATACTTATTTTTATCATGTTATGAGTGATCTTAAAATAGTCTCCCTTAATGTTAAGGGATTCAATAATGTCGTTAAAAGGCAAAAGATCCTTGCTTTTCTAAAAAAGGAGAAAACTCAAATAGCCTTATTGTCAGAAACTCACTTAAATGACTTGGAGCATCTCAAATTGAGGAGATCCTGGGTGGGACAGGTATCTTATAACACAAATAGCAGAGGTGTAGCTATATTAATCCACCGCAGTCTCCCATTTACCTTAGAGACAACTATAAAAGATAATGATGGCCGCTATGTCCTCATCTCAGGTTATCTTTATGGGGAACAGATTCTCATTGGTTGCATATATGGCCCAAATTCATATGATTCTGCCTTTTTCCCTGAGCTTTTGTCTGAGGTCTCATCAGTATCGACCCCATATGTTGTATTAGGGGGCCCTGACCCAAGCGTTGACCAGTCCCCACCTAAGTCTAACCCAACCTCTCGGAAGAGCCTTAGGCTGAAAGAGTTCATGATTTAGAGCTGTTTGACACTTGGAGAATAACTAATCCCAGGGGGAGATACTATACTATACTTTCTTTTCCAATCCCCATCAGACGTCTTCATGAATTGATTTCTTCCTGTCGTCCAGAATGGTTTTAGATAGGGTAAGGGAGTGCTCAATTGGCATATGCTCACTTTCTGACCACTCTCATGTAAGTTTGAGCATCTGCCCTCCTTACACTGATCCCCCCTCTCGCCACTGGAGGATGAACCCCTCTCTATTGAGTAGTCCACCATTCATTAACTATATTACTGAACAGTGGAATGTTTTCATTGCTGCTAATAAGACTCCAGACATCAGCCCTTCTCTGCTGTGGGAAACAGCTAAAGCTTATCTTAGGGGGAGTATTATTTCGTACACCACAGCTCAGAAGAAGGCTGCTATGAAAGAACAACTCAGCTTAGAGAATACAATACAACAGCTAGAAGTACAACTTAAAGGTGCACCTTCTAGAATTTTGTCTAAAAAATTGGAGGCAGCTCGTTCAGCCCTTAACCAGCTGTTAACTAGAAAGGCTGAATCGGCCATCTTCTTTGCTAAGCATAGGCTTTATGAGTCAGGAAACAAACCTGGTCGTCTCTTAGCAAGATTGGCAAGAGGTAGAATGGAGACAAATACGATACCGTCACTGCTGGATGACAATCAGGTTAGACACTACAAAACCAAAGATATCAATACAATAATGAGGCAATTTTACCAAAAGCTTTATTCATCTGAATGTGAATTATCTGAGGGGAGGAGAAGGGAGTTTCTCGATAGGGTGTCCCTCCCATCCTTGTCGGAGGAACAAAGGGAAAAATTAAATGTACCAGTGACTGAGGAGGAGGTCCGTGCAGCCATAGCATCCCTCAAGGGTGGAAAGGCACCAGGACCTGATGGGTTTTGCCCGGAATTCTACAAGAAATTGAGTCACCTGATAGCCGGAGCACTTACTGACATGTTTTCAGATTCCTTTAAGATTGGTCACCTCCCTCCAAAGCTTAATCTAGCAAATATCACACTTATCCTTAAGAAAGATAAACCACCTGATATCTGCGGCTCATTTAGGCCCATTAGCCTTATCGGTGTGGATAGTAAATTGCTATCAAAACTGCTCGCAACAAGACTGGAAAAGTTCCTGCCGTCTTTAATAAATCCAGACCAAACTGGATTTATACAGAACAGACTCTCCCTCACAAATGTGAGGAGACTATTGAATGTGATACAGTACTCAAGTCAGACAAATTGTAGAGGGCTTGCTGTATCTTTAGACGCCGAAAAGGCGTTCGATAGGGTAGAGTGGGAATATTTGTTTGATGCACTGGAGAGGTTTGGGCTGGGAGGAGAATTTCTCAAATGGATTAGGATACTCTACAACTCTCCACAGGCCTGCGCGGTAACCAATGGCACACAATCATCGCCTTTCCCGCTGTGTAGGGGGACGAGACAGGGCTGCCCCCTGTCTCCGCTGCTCTTTGCGCTGGCACTTGAGCCCCTGGCCGAGATAATTAGGCAACACAAAGACGTGCATGGGAGGAACAGTTCATAAAATAGCACTTTATGCCGATGACATCTTGTTGTTTCTAACAAAACCTGACATATCAATACCAACTATTCTCTCTATTATTCAGGAGTTCAGCTCCTTCACGGGCTACAAGATCAACTATGGCAAATAGGAGGCCATGCCATTGGGTTGGGCCGGCTGATCCGTCTCTATCTACCAGCTGTCCCTTCAAACTGTCTCCCACAGGCTTCACTTACCTTGGGATAAAAATTTCACCAAACTTGACAGAGCTATGGGAGCTTAACTTCTCTCTCATAGCAACTAAAATAAAGAAGGACTTAGATAGATGGCACAATCTCCCCTTATCTCTTATGAGGCGCATTAGCTTAATCAAAATGAATGTATTCCCCAGGTTATTATATCCCCTACAAATGCTACCCTTAAGGATCTCCAAGAAGGTTGCTCATGATATAGAGAGAGCATTCTCTAGATTCATATGGCACGGCAAGAGACCCAGACTGAAAATGAAAACACTACAGCTGTCCTCCGACAGGGGAGGCTTGGGCCTGCCGAACATAATTCTTTACAACTGGGCATGCCATGCTCGCTTTCTGTGGGAATGGTTACATGCTCATCTTGAGTCCAAGCCCTGTCTAGATTCATGGTCCTCTCTGCCATCCTCGCTATGGAGCTTGGTCATGAGTGATATGAAAAAGCTACACAAGGATATCAAGAATAACCCGATTATATACAACACAATTAAGAGTGTGGCAGGAAATTTGTAAATACTTAGACAGGAAGTTATGCCTCATTCTTAAGCCCTATTACGAGGAACCTGGATTTCCCCCCAGGTCTCCATCCCAATATTTTTGATATGTGGCATGGCAATGGGGCTCGTGTGATTGGAGATTTGTACCACAATAGGATATTAATGACTTTACAACAACTGCAGTCCAAATTCAGTATCCCTAAAGAACATCATTATGGTTTTCTCCAGGTCAGGCACTTTGTTGGATCCAAGACCTTACCCCCTCCTGATCTAGTCATGTATAGTGATGTAGAGAGGTTCCTTATTTCCCGGAGAGGCATCATGCCTTTTATCCCCTCCTTCTATGCATTGCTATACTCTCTTAGTCTAGGTGATATTACAAGCATTGCACAGAAGTGGGAGAAAGCTCTCGACACGGAGTATATTGAGGATGACTGGCAGGAGATCATTGAAGTATTTAAATCCGCCTTTACATGTAATAGATTGAGAGAGACACAGTATAAAATATTATACCGTATACACATAACTCCTTACATACTAAATAAGATGGACCGTCAGGTCTCACCTTTGTGTAACAAGTGTCATAGAGAGAACATATTATCATTACTTCTGGCAATGTAAATTGATAAAAAGATTTTGGGGTACGATTTCACAGGAACTAAGTGGCATCTTTCATGCGAAAATTAAGAGGGACCCAGGCCTTTTCATTCTTGGCCTCCCCTCAAGGGAGGTGACTCTAACCCGTTTAAAGTTCAAACTATGCGACAAATTGCTACTATTGGCTAGAAAATGTATTTTAATTAATTGGATCAATGATAAACCACCTACTGTCACATTATGGTATAGGGAAATATTCAGGGTCCTCCCTCATGAAAGACTTGGTGCAGTTGCGAAGGGTAATGAGAGGTCTTTCAATGAAATGTGGGCTCCTCTGTTTAACTACCTACCTGAGGATTTGACTCGGCTAGTGATGAGGGGCCAGTTTTCCCTAAAATGGCCACGCCCACCTGGGATAAATCCATAAGTGCCTTCTCTTGTACTGTGTTTTTTTTATTTTTTATGTTTTAACTCCGCTTGATGTATGTCTGCTTACTTTTGTAGAATATGGGCGCCGTTGTGATTATGGCTACACGAATGGACAATGTGTGTGTATGCAGAGCAATATGGAGAGAGGCTCTAATATGTACTGTGAAGATGAAGGGGGGGCAGTAGATTGGGACATTTTCCTGCTAAGAATAGATGGATGGCTATATATATGTGTATATGTGTGTATGTATGTATATGTATGTATGTGTGTGTGTGTGTGTGTGTGTGTGTGTGTGTGTATATATATATATATATTTATTTATTATTATTAATTTTTCTTTTTTCTTTTTTTCTTTTATCTATCTCTGTTACTGACATGATGGCAACATGTATAACTTGTGTTTCTGTTGAAAACCAATAAAAAATTTGTTACAAAAAAAAAATCAATCAGAAATCAATCTTCCAACATAATGTAAATGTGGCTCCTTGCTCTGGGCCCACCTGGCTTCTAAACAAAATACCGCTTATCCTAACCAAATTAAATTTGTGGATTGGATGTGGCACCTGACCTAAATATACCATGGTAGGCACTAGGTAGATATAGATAGAATACATTGCTTTACATTAGCCCACAGCAAATATTACTTACGTTAATAAGTTTAATAATTCTGTCTCCTGCCCTTTCTTTTCCTGTCCTCTTCTCTCAGGATGCGGAGAATTCGCTCCAAGCAGCAGAAGTACAGAGGTGGACACAAAACAAGTGAAGATTCTCACAAGAGCCAGACTGCTGGTAGGACTCACTAGTTTACTCGTTGACTGGGAAAATATTCGGCAAGCAGTTAGAAAACAACTTTACAGGCAGTAAACATGTCGCTATGTCAACCTGTTTTTAGCTGTAGCTGCAGGGGTTGTCATTGTCATTTAAAAAACACTGAACCCAGCAGTGAAGTGCATCATTCGTCAAGTATATTTATATTTTACACTTAACGCGACATTAACTCATATAATATAATTTATATGATTTTCCAGAGCTGATGATGGAAGTAGCAAACAAGTGAGCCATCTCGCTTCCTTGTCATCTCTGCTGAGGGTTGCACATACTTGCAAGCCGTAGGGATGGGACAGGTGGCCGGCTAGCGTTAGCTTTCCAGCTAGCTCGAACTCCTGCCCTCGTCCTGCTTTTCCGCTTTCACGCACACCGTTTTCGAGGTCCCTTTCCCCGGCTAATGGCATTGAGCGACACCGCAGGCTGAGGTGCTGGTCTCCGTAGCAGGCGAAGCTCGCGTAGTGTGTCAAGCATTCCGTCTGTAATAAAGTTTCCAGCATATTCTCCGATCTGTACCAATGTATCCTGGTGGTACATGTGCAGTAGTTTGAATGCACATAATTGTTGTAAAAGTTTGCTGCTGAAAAGAGAGAGCCTGTTTAGCGTAGCTCCAAGATGGCTGACACTCGACTCGCATTGATAGTGACAGTCCCACCCCCTATGGGCGGGTTGAAAACATGCGGAACTAGCTGGCTGTAGTCCATAGCCTCTGGGCAAAAATGCCTCACTAAATGAGGATATTTGCGTTCTTTGTCACGCCCAGGTAGATGGAGCTTCAAAATATGCATTAAATTGAAATTGGACACCATTGTTAGCTTTATAAGACCTTGGGGTAGATGTTATATAAGTGGCGTGACGAAATTCAAATTGTAAATATACTCGAATTACGCCGAAAATGAAGCTAACTAGCCGCGATGTGTACACATAGGATTGGAGGGACAGTCGCAGCTAACGAAACCCCTAATGTTCACAAAAATTCATTAAATTGAAATCGGACACCATTATTAGCTTTATAAGACCTTGGGGTAGATGTTATATAAGTGGCGTGACGAAATTCAAACTGTAACTAGAACTGCAAGCAGTTATGACGGGGCCCAACACGGATGATATACGGATAGGATTTGAGATGAAAAGTTAAGTATTGGTATTGAAAAAAAGTAAGTAAAAGCATTGAGTAACTTTTGGTCACGTCCATCTGGAGATGCTACTTACCAGGTTTTGTGCTGATCCGTCGCACGGCCTAGGACGAGTTCGAAAAAGTTGGTTTTGCGCATTGCGCAATATTGCAGAAAGAAATTTAAGCGGAAATGGGCGTGGCCTATATCATGTGATTCAGCTTGATTCAAGGAACACGTGGATGTAAGGATTTTTAATGTGCAATGTGTAATGTGGGAGTTAAAGGCAAAAAACCGGACACCATTGTTAGCTTTATAAGACCTTGGGGTAGATGTTATATAAGTGGCGTGACGAAATTCAAACTGTAAATATAGTTACTCTAGTTATACCACAGAGCCCCGAGTATTCCAGTAGTCCAGTACCCAGGGAAACGGTGACTTTCACTGGGTGTGGAGGTTTTCCGCTTTCTCGTCAGACTGTGTGGAGCTCCTAGCTAAAGTCCGACACGTCTTACCAAATTTGCAATTAGCCATCAATTTTCGTAAAACGGCCCATATTTGAGCTTTATATAGTTGATTTCTCGCTTAAAAAAGTCTCAGAAGTGAATTTAATAACGAAATAGCCCGACAAACAATGTATAACTTTGCAGTGTCTGAAATATGAGACCTGCTGTCTCGTCTCCGATGTGTTTCTATGGGATTCGCTCAAACCAATCAGTGCGCAGCTCATCTAAATATTCATGAGCATACCATATTTGGAAGAAAAGCTCTTGTTCCAAATAGAGCCATATTCACAGGGTAGTTAAGGGCCTAATAAAATAGCATTCGGGCAATTTTCAGCCCAACCAATGTTACATACCCTATTAGGAGACCTTAAGGAACAGTGTAAAATACCCTATATAATCATTCAATCACCCCTTAAAGATAAACCATTTCATTTTATGATCCAATGGCCTTCACTCTAGCGCCACCCTCTGGTTATATTTATGTATTTATGTATTAGGTGTGTTCAGTATTTTCGGTCGGCACCAAGGTGCTTCTGGAAAACCGTTCGCCACCTCAGGAGGGGGAAGCGAGCAACCATCCAAGCTGTGTACAGTAAGGATGGGACGCTGTTGACCTCAACTGAGGAGGTAATAGGGCGGTGGAAGGAGCACTTTGAGGAACTCCTAAATCCGACTAATACGCCCTCTATGGTAGAGGCAGAGCTGGAGGATGATGGGGGATTGTCGTCAATTTCCCTGGTGGTGGTTGCTGAGGTAGTTAAACTCCACAGTGGCAAAGCCCCAGGAATTGATGAGATCCGTCCGGAAATGCTTAAAGCTGTGGGTGTAGAGGGGTTGTCTTGGTTGACACGCCTCTTCAACATTGCGTGGAAGTCTGGGACGGTGCCTAAGGAGTGGCAGACCGGGGTGGTGGTTCCCCTTTTTAAAAAGGGGGACCAGAGGGTGTGTGCCAATTACAGGGGTATCACACTTCTCAGCCTCCCCGGGAAAGTCTACTCCAAGGTGCTGGAAAGGAGGGTTTGGTCGATAGTCGAACCTCAGGTTGAAGAGGAACAATGCGGATTCCGTCCTGGTCGTGGAACAACGGACCAGATCTTTACTCTCGCAAGGATCCTGGAGGGTGCCTGGGAGTATGCCCAACCGGTCTACATGTGTTTTGTGGATCTGGAGAACGCGTATGACCGGGTGCCCCGGGAGATACTGTGGGAGGTGCTGCGGGAGTACGGGGTGAGGGGGTCCCTTCTCAGGGCCATCCAATCTCTGTACGACCAAAGCGAGAGCTGTGTCCTGGTTCTCGGCAGTAAGTCGGACTCGTTTCAGGTGAGAGTTGACCTCCGCCAGGGCTGCGCTTTGTCACCAATCCTGTTTGTAGTATTTATGGACAGGATATCGAGGCGTAGTCGGGGTGGAGAGGGGTTGCAGATCGGTGGGCTGGGGATCTCATCGCTGCTTTTTGCAGATGATGTTGTCCTGATGGCATCATCGGCCTGTGACCTTCAGCACTCACTGGATCGGTTCGCAGCCGAGTGTGAAGCGGCTGGGATGAGGATCAGCACCTCTAAATCGGAGGCTATGGTTCTCAGCAGGAAACCGATGGAGTGCCTTCTCCAAGTAGGGAATGAGTCCTTACCCCAAGTGAAGGAGTTCAAGTACCTTGGGGTCTTGTTCACGAGTGAGGGGACAATGGAGCGGGAGATTGGTCGGAGAATCGGCACAGCTGGTGCGGTATTACATTCAATTTATCGCACCGTTGTGACGAAAAGAGAGCTGAGCCAGAAGGCAAAGCTCTCAATCTACCGGTCAGTTTTTGTTCCTACCCTCACCTATGGTCATGAAGGCTGGGTCATGACCAAAAGAACAAGATCCAGGGTACAAGCTGCCGAAATGGGTTTCCTCAGGAGGGTAGCTGGCGTGTCCTTAGAGATAGGGTGAGAAGCTCAGTTATCCGTGAGGAGCTCGGAGTAGAGCCGCTGCTCCTTCGCGTCGAAAGGAGCCAGTTGAGGTGGTTCGGGCATCTGGTAAGGATGCCCCCTGGGCGCCTCCCTAGGGAGGTGTTCCAGGCACGTCCAGCTGGGAGGAGGCCTCGGGGAAGACCCAGGACTAGGTGGAGGGATTATATCTCTAACCTGGCCTGGGAACGCCTCGGGATCCCCCAGTCGGAGCTGGTTAATGTGGCTCGGGAAAGGGAAGTTTGGGGTCCCCTGCTGGAGCTGCTACCCCCGCGACCCGATACCGGATAAGCGGACGAAGATGAATGGATGGACAGTATTTTCAGAACTTTCAGTCCTATGGCTTCGCTCACTTTTCTCCAAGCCTTCTTGCTTTTTGTTCTGTCCTCTGTAAAGTACTGATCTTAAGTCATAGAGCTCTGGGTGCCCACAGACAACGACAAATTAGTTTGTCAATTAGACAATTAGTTCTCCATTTCTCTGCGACAACAGGAGAATCTTAACATTGATAGGCTTTTGTGACACAGCGTCACATGAATCTTTTGCCCAAGTTGAAACATTTCAACCCAAGCGGACACGTATTTGCGCAAATTTGCGTCTATTGCGTAATTGATTTTGCATGTATTTGCTGCGCGAGGAAAATGTGCTTCACCTTTATGTTGAACACACCTTAAGATTAGCAAATCATTAGGTAGCACTTTTTCTATCTAATCTAAACCTTATCTTGATTCCTTCCAGACACCCAGACAGACAAGAAGAGTTCCAGGAAGAAAAAGTGGCACCAGCCATGGTTGGACCATGCTAAAGGTATGACAAGCACTCTGTTTTGTCTTGACTTACAACAAGTACAAGTAGTCCTTCTGATCTAACTTCAGATCATCTTCATATAGTGAGATAGATGACATTGTTATGTGTTTCTTCTACTCACAGTGCTGCACTCCGGAGAGTACTACCTGTTTGAATCAGACACTGAGGATGAAGAGGAGTCTGAAGAACAGAAACCTCAGAAACAGACTGCCTCTCAGGTGAGACACACAACTGACTCACAAAATGTATTCATTTATATATAATATATCCATGTAGCATTTCTATGGGAGTCAGTTTTATATTGACATGTTTGTCATAATGCATGCCAATGTGCAGTTTACTACCAGCTGTAATGTAGAGTGTGTGGACAAACACAGCAGTGGACCTACAACATAGACAGAGACAGTCCATCATCAGGTTGCTACAGTAGACAGTTGTATGTGCAGTCACATGTCCTCAATATCTGTTTTTAAACAATTAACTGATGTTGTATACTGCATACAGTTTCAGTTGTTCTAAAAAATGTTTATAAAAAATTAGGGCTGTCAGCGATGCAATTAAGGGCTGAGCATAACGCATAATTAATTTCTTTTAATTGCATGCCGCCATTTATTAATTTATTTTACACTTCACTCGGCTTTGCGTCGTGCCTAACAGGCTACTACTTTGACCCTTTGCCGCACCTTTACTTATCATCAAGCTGCCATACTTCCTTGTAACACATCTTGCTACTGCAGGCTGCAGGCATGATGGAGAAAGACAGCAGAAAACACAATTCTGAATGGCGCTTTTTATTTACAAGGAATTGTGCAATAATGACAGATTCACACATTTTTCTTTTGTTTACAGTAAATAAATAATAAACAAATATAAATCTTAAAGTCAGGTTCATAAAGTAACTTTCTTTGCATTCATTTGATTCCCAGTCAAGATACACTGGTAAGAATTGCTTTCCATTGTTAAAATGTACTTAAAAACAGTTCTGAAATGCAAAATAATAGAATTGTAATCACGTGATAAAACATGCGATTAATCGCAATTAACTATAGAAATTCAGCGATTAAAAAAAATTAATCGTTTGACAGCCCTATAAAAAATATTTGAAATGTTTAACACTGCTATGGTGAACATGCTTTGTTGAAACTCTAATTTTCATATGTTTATTGTGCCGTTTCTTCCCCCCTCAGTTGGCGTACCAGGCGTGGGTGAGCAGTGTGAAAACAGCTTTGAGAGAACGTCAGAGACACCAGAAACAGTTGAGGAGGATTGAGAGAAAAGAGAAAGAAGGAGAAGGAGGAGTGGATTCACAACAGGAGGCTTATTCTGTGACAGGTTAGATATTCTTACATCCCTCCCTTTTTACGTCTCCGTGCTGGCGACCGCCGTGGCCGGAGGCAGTATGTTTTCAGTTCATGCTGGTTTGTCCATCCATCCGTCCATCTTCAGTCTTCTGAACGCAATATCTCAGGAATGCCTTAAAGGACTCTCCTCACATTTGGCAAAACTGTCCACTTAGACTTAGGAATGAACTGATTAGATTTTGGTGGTCAAAGGTCAAGATCTGTTTTTGGCCATAACTCAAAAATCCGTACACTAATTATGATAACTTTTCACACAAATGTCTCATACGATAAAATAATGAAGTGATGACTATTTATACCCAAAAGGTAACTTCACTGTGACATCTGAATGTTCTGCCAAAATGCTTTTCTGGCCGTTATTCAAATTGGTATTGCCTCCTTTTCTTCGATCACAAAAGTTTCAGCTATTGTCTTATGTTCCACAAATTAGTTCACTTTTAAGAGACTGGTATGGGTCCCCTAAAACTTTCTGAGGTAAATGGTCACTAAGGACCTTCTAGCAACGCATAAGGGAATACTTGAGCAGCTAAGGGCAAACACTTCAAGATCAAGGGGGTTTTTCCTTACAACATCCTAAGGAAGTCTAAGGCGTTCTTGGATGAAAATTTAAGGGCAACCTTAGCCTAAGTAATGGGTGTCAAACTAATTTTAGTTCATGGGCCACATACAGCCCAATTTGATTTTAAGTGGGTCGAACCAGAAAAAACATTGCATAATAACTGATTAATAACAACTCTCCCTATCTTTCAGTGTAGAAGGGTACCAGTACATAATAAACAATCTATTTACAATACAGATGATGAACAGCCTGAGATATCTTAAGAAAAATAAGTTAAAATTCAACAATATATCTCAGTTTTTAACTGTATTCTGGCAGCTTCCAGGTATGAGCAGTGGTGACCTAGGGGTTAAGGAAGCAGGCTTGGGACCGGGAGGATAAAATCTGGGTGGTGAAAGTGAAAGAGCAGCGCTTGTCCCTCCCTCATTACCACCACTGAGGTGCCCTTGAGAAAGGCCCTTAACCCCAACCGCTCCAGTGGAGCTGCTCAGTGGCCAGCAGTTCAGACTGTGGGTACTGGGCAGCTTCCAGGTATGAATGTGTAACTGTGTGAATGTGACAGGTCGTCGTTGCAAATAAGAAATTGTTCTCAATCGACGTACCTGGATAAATAAAGGTTAAATAAAAAATAAAAATAAAAACAAATTTAGGCTACCTCTGTAAAGAAATAGAAACTGGTCAATTTATTTTGGAAAAACCAAAACTCTGTGTCCACTTTTTCCCCTTTTGACAAATCAGCCAGCAGCTCCTGCATGAACAGTAGCCTATGTTTGACAGTGTATAGTCTGTACGTAAGCATGTGGGATCTATAATATCGTATCCAGCATTGGGTATAGTCTATGGGGACACCTCACTCCAACCACAGACTGATTGCCAACCTTCCCTCTGGGAAGCGCTACAGAGTTCCTTCTCACTTCCCTTAAATTGCATCCCCGGCTCCTCCACTTGTCTCCCTTCCTTGCATCTTAGTCTGTCTAACCGAGGAAGCATGGGAGAGACGCAAGGAAAACATGCGAGGAGAGAGGAAACGAGGAAATATGTTTTAGAGGGATGAGACATCCTTTCCTCTGAAGCGTCACATCACTGTGAATTGGTCAGTTGTATGGGTGGAGTTAGCAACGGCTTTCAGCTGCACAGCTTCAGGAAGGCTGCTCTTGTGTATCCTTGCTCATAGCTCCTTGAAGATCCCTCCTCGGTGCTCGCTCCTCATTCCGCAGGGCAGGAATGAGAGCTTTGAGACGGCCTTCACGAAGGAGGGCCAGAACATCTCCGGTTTAGCCGAGGACCGAGAAGCTGTCAAATAAGGGATGTGAGATTCAGCCCAAGACTCTCTGTTCCAGGACCAGCAAGCACAGATGCATCTTCTTCCCCTCAGCTTTCACCTTGCTGAACTCTGCATTACAGTTTTTGCACTTCTGGTTAGATGCTACAGCAACTGCATTTTGTTGTCTCAGTGGGCGATAACAAAGTTAAATCTAATCTAAATGCATATATACCACTTAGTAATCATAAAGACTAACAAAAATGTCTAAAAAAAGAGAAGACAAAAGGCTTGCTTTGCCCCTTCCATAAACCACAAGCCCTCTTTCAAAATATATATTTTACTTTAGTTACTGAATAATTTGTTTAAAGTGTATGTTTTATATTAATATGTGCAGGTTTTGGTGACAATGATGTGTTTGAGCAGCCTGGGCTTCAGGAAGAGGAGCCAGAGGAACAGGAGTCTGGTTGGTTAACATTTCTTAACTTTCACCATCACAACATGCTGTTGTTTCCATTTTACAGTGTGTAGTGAATGAATGGCTTTATTTGTGTAACTAACAGATACTTTGAGTATATTGATTGTGTGTTCAGAAAGCATACAATCAGTCTAAAAGCTACCTTCACAGGGCGGCCTCTAGCTCACCCAGTAAGAGTGTTTGCCCCATGTTAGTTGAGTCCTGCAGCAGCCTGGATTCGAATCCGACCTGCGGCCCTTTGCAGCGTGTTATCCCCTATCTCTTTCTCTCCCCCTTTCATGTCTATCCACTGTCACTATAATAAAGGGAAAAGCCCCAAAAAAGTTATCTTTTAAAAAAAAAAAAAAAAAAGCTGCCTTCACATGATCTGCGGTAAAATCACTCTGCGCTGGCTGTTCCATTGATTATCTTTGAGGAGAGCAGTGGAGACAACTTGGAGGAAGCACTACCCTTGACGGGAAACACTGCTTTGAAATTGTGGCAGAGCACTGCGCTCAAACTTTAAATTATTTCAACTGGCAGAAGCTTTAAAGGGTAATTTCGGTATTTTTTAGACCTGGTCTAAGTGATTAATGTGAACAAGAATCTTTAAAATTGGTTCAGTATTGAGCAAGAACGCTGTAACCGGCAGCCATGAACCAAGCTGCAATCTAATCATATAGGGCAAATGTGCGTCATCCACTAAAAGTGCTGTATTTACCACTAACATGCTCAGATTATTATTATCGGACAACATTATGGAAAGGATCCCTTCAGAGATACCTTTTTGAAATTGCTATCACCAAACCCACCAGACTACATTCAAATTAATAAATTAAACATTAATTTTAGTGTGTATAGAGCCATCATATTTTCAAATGTAAATGGGTGAATTAAGGGTTTCTTTCAACCAAATCAGGGTGGTGATTGTTGGAATAGTGAAAAGACGAACCAAGACAGCTTTTGATGGTTTCATTTAGTTTCTATCCACTTTGAATGGTGTATTTTATGATGATAACATTACTGTTTGGTGGGTTTGGCTATAGTGGTTTTGGGGATGTTTCTGGTTAAACAAAAAGGATCTTACTCATTAACAAAAGGATCGACCTCTGTAGTGATCTTTTCCATAATGTTGTCTGAGACTGAACATGTCTGTGGCAAAAATGGCACGAATTTCAAAGATTGTTGTTCCCATCGGTCACTTAGACACAAAAAAATAGGAAAATATGTTCCAGGTTGACGAAGTTATAATTAATATAGTATAGAAAAAGTACACACAGTAGATGAAGGTTTCTCAGAACCTGCTAAATGTACAGTCAGTCACAGTTTGCTTCCTTTACTGTATCACCTGCCCTTCTCTTCTCCTTTCCTGATCTCTCTGTCTGTGTGCTGCAGGTCACGGTGAGATGGTTCAGAGGATCTTGGATATCCTGCGCTTCTTATTGGCCATAGTTCTGGCCATGGTGGATGGACTGACTCATTGGCTCAACCTCCTGACTAAACAGTACAGAGAGACATCTACTGTTCTGTGCAATGAACGCTACTTCATCATACACAAGATACAGCAGGTAAACACAACACATAGATGTTTGTTGAGCAAACACTGATCTTTGGAATTGAACATTCAGCACAGAAAAACACGGACAATCACTAACTTCGGTCTGTCTCCCTCTGATTGGCAGCATCTTACAACAGCAGACTCCACAGACGACCAAGTATCTCAGGGCAGTGAGAGTCCCACACTGGAGACTTGTTTGGATGAGACTGATGTAGACTCCACCAGATACAGGTTAGTGTGGAAAAGAGTGTGTGCCACTTATATGCCACCAAACTTTGATACTTTTTAGGCACCGACCCAAACAGCCTCCATAGTATCGCGTGTCAAAAAAATGCCTTGTCATTCAATACCTAATTTCAATACCTAAGGAGTAAATCTCATCAGCGCCAGTGACCCAATAAGCATACAGCATGCTTGTACCAATATATAACAATGCTGGTGATTGGCTGTCTACACGTTGTAGAGGCAGGCAGGAAAAACTCTACGTTACGCAAAGACACAGGGCTCACGTGTGTGTGTAGTTGAGTTTTTTTGTGTCACATAGATGTAAAGGAGCTGAAAAAAAGTAATGGAAATTATATCATAATTGTTGTAATTTCTTCTTGTTAAAGTGGCTAAAAGTAACTTTCAGTTTGTGTTGATTCTTGCGGCCCCTTTGGACAAAAGCAATAGTGTTTTACCACACCTGCTGTCGTAAAAATCTTTACCCACTGTATTACTGAGTTAGCGTTACCGGGAGGTCATATAGTTACGATGAATGTTTTGCTCAGACAGAAAATCATTCAGTTACAATAAGAGAATACGTTACCGATGCATCGTTGCATTTCAAGTGTTGCATACGGTAACTTAGTCTACTTTGGATGTATTGTGAGCTAAACTGGGTATCACTGTCACTGTTTAGTGTGTTTGTTATGCCCAGCTGTTTCATAGGGGGCAGTTAGGGGGGCTTTCGATCCTCAGTTTTTATATATTCATAATTTTATCTGTATGTGTTTGAATCACTTTTTAAGCTGCCTTGAGGTGGATAGCAGGGGTGTGACAGGCCGGTCTACCCCCAGGCCAAGGCTCAACAGTACTGGGAACCTCTTGAGTCCAGAACCTCCATCCAGCAGCATGGATCTGGTACCAGTGCCATCCAAACAACAACACAGACATTCCAGAACAGCCAGTGAGCTGCTGGGAGACAGGTAGATACTGTGGTATTCTGGATCAACCAAAGTACATTTCCAGGATAATTTTCTGACATGACGTGAGCCACATGTTGGATGTCCCTCACTTCCCGCTCTCTGTGTGTTGCCATTCTCAAACTTTGTTCGCTTCGGGAAACGACAAACTTTGAGCTAGAAAGCTACATGCTGAAAATGGCAAGTTTAAAAAAAAAAAAAAATTTAATCACACAACAAGGCTGGCCTGCTTGGTTCTTTTGGGGAATATTGAAAAGATTTAAAAATAACCTGTTTATGGCATTAACTATTTAACTGGGACATTTTGGGACCAATTGGCGGGGATTGCAATGGACGAAGTACACACGGTGATACACTGGTAAGAGCAAATGAGGTTTAACCATGTATCCAACTAATTTAAATAGCTCACATTACTGTATTGTGTGAACAGTTAACAGTTAATATTGTATGTGGCGTTTTTTTTTGCTGGGTGCAAATGTTTCACCAAAACAAGTTACTCCCTGAGACTATTTTGCACAGCCACCATCACTGTGTCCGGAGTTTAGCGCCTCCCAAAACAATTGTGATTGGTTTAAAGAAATGCAAACAACCCAGAGTGTTTATTTCTTCTATCCCAGAATGTATCTGTGGTGTAGCCAGTCCTTACTTCACAGCGCTGTGGAGGTCTGGCAATGCGAGACTAATAATGTGAATACTCATGTCTTAAGAAGGCCAACACTGATCTACAGTGACAGTGGCTACTGGTTTCATTTGACCACCTTGGTTTCACAGTGTTTTGTGTGTAGTAGCAGTAATACCACAATGTTTGCATTTTGAATGTGTTAAAAGGAACTATATTTTTTTTTAACTTGTATTTTACTTTATAGCCCCCACCATTGGTTCTTTCCGGTATTAAAAGACTGGTTATGTACAATACAATGATAAATGAATACAAATTGATGGTTGTGACTTCCCCTTCTCTCTTTGCAGGCAGTTCTTCATTGAGGAGCTAGAACAGAGCAGAAAGTTCTACAACAGCCAGAGCCGTCTGCTGAAGCTGCTGTTTGCCATGTACAACCTGCTGGCAGCCAACTCAGAGCTAGTCTGCTATTTTATCATAGTGCTGAACAATGTGGTCAGTGCCTCTGTGATATCACTGGTGCTCCCAATACTGGTGTTCCTATGGGCTATGCTGGCTGTTCCAAGACCAACCAAGAGGTTTTGGATGACTGCTATAGTCTACACAGAGGTATGAACCCTGAGAGGAGAAACCCACTTCACAAACTTATATGCCATGAACCTTCACAGTACAATTGTGCAATATTGTTTATATAGTTTCACTGCATGAGTGAAAAAATAGCATCAGTGGCTCTGAGGTGCAAAACTGAACAATATGGATTTGTGAAAATTTGTGGAATGATGCTGTGACAAACTCACAAAAAGGATCATCACCAATTCTGCAGCTCGTCCAAGATATGTTAATTCTCTTTTAGCTCTTTTTTTGGTTTTACAGGGCACATAACCTGCTGAAGCAACAACAGCAATGCCACTGTGTGATTGCAAACTGCAGTGTCTCGATGCTATCACATCAATTTACAGTTTGATTTGTCAAGTGTTGTGTTTACAGCTTGTTTTCCTGCACCCAAGTGGCCAAAAATACAAATTGATACAGCTATTAAAAAATAACTGAACTGATTTAAATTTATAACTGCTTATAACTGATTTTATAATGCTTTTAGGGTGAGGATGTGCCTAAACTTTGAGAACAAGCAGTAGTTAAAAGAGATTCATTTGATTTCAATAACAATCAAGGTAGGTTGCTTTAAATAAATAATTATAATAACAAGTTATACTGTAAATAATCTAAGAATTGCATTCAGGGCAGTCTGCTATGACATGGTGAAAAGCAGATTTGCACTCAACCATACCCTTTTGATCTCATTATCTTAACCTTTAAAGCATCTCTTTTAATTTTTTGGTCATCATACAAAAGTCATATTACTGGTGATTCCTTATTAACTCGGAAATCTCTCACCTTTGAATTACTGAATTACAGTAATGAGTCCAAGAGAGGTGGGAATATATACAGGTCACAACAAGCACAGAGATGTTGCTGACTGGTCTGATGGGGAACAGCATACTGCTGCCTTCTCTGTGTTCTTTTCTGGTCTGACTGGGGGTACTGCTGTTGTGTTCTCTTTCCAGGTGATGGTGCTGGTGAAATACCTTTTCCAGTTTGGATTCTTTCCTTGGAACAGTGTTTATGAGATGACTTTAAATGAAGACAAACCTTTCTTCCCACCTCGTATCCTGGGCCTAGAGAAGACTGACAACTACATCAGATATGATCTTCTTCAGCTGCTGGCTCTGTTCTTCCACAGATCCCTGCTCATGGTCAGTTAGTATTTACAGTGATTATAGTGATGTTTAAGCTTGACAACCAGTAAGCAAGGACACATTAAAGTTGTGTTATCTCTGGCTGACTTTTTTGGTTTTCCCAATGACTCATATTAAAAGAGAGGAGCTTTAGAGTATGAATATGATGGCTACATACATGATATCATGCAAAACTCCAAAGTAAACTGACAAAATTGTGTCAAAGGATGTCCCTCGGCAGTCTAAAACTATAGCAGTATAACCAAGAGCTGGTACAAGGCAAACCTTTGGGGTTGGTAGAAGAATCCGACATCAATGAAGAGAAGCAGAGATGAGGAGGGGGCACCGTGTCTGCAGCTACACACTGCCTACTCTTAAGCTTTGACCAGTGCAATGTATTTTTACCACCGCCAAAGGGGGTTCCACAAGGTTCAATATTGGGTCCTGTCTAATAATAGTACATCCTTAATAACAAATTGTAATGCCCATCTCTATGCAGATCATACAGTTGTGTATTGCCTTGTTAATACTGCACACTCAGTCACTAAAATCTTTAAGAGCCCTGAAACGCAAGGTGAACAAAGTTTATCTCCTACATGCAGGTTTATCTCCTATGTGGGGTGACATTTAAAAAGAAATGACATGAGCCAGTTACTTGGTGTTTAGGATGGAGACACAGGGTGAAAGACTGGCGGAAACGAAGGTCCTGAGAAAGGTATGAGTGAAGCAAGAAGCTCTAAGTGATTCACATTTTTTGTGGATCTGTATGAACTGAGTCTGTCTCCAACAAACTGCAAAAAGAAAATGTGTAGGATATCCGAGATATGTGTGGATTGCAGTAATATCCTCAGCCCGGTCGGGTCAGAATGAACATTCTGATTAATAGCGGATGGGTGTGGTGGGTGAAATAATGTGTGTGTGTGTGTGTGTGTGTGTGTGTGTGTGTGCGTGCGCGCAGCGTTATGGCCTGTGGGACCACGAGGGACCCCTGGAGGAGCAAAGCCCCTCACCAGAAAGTTGTAAGGATGAAGGAAAACCTAGAGATGAAGATGGAGGGAGGAAGGAGGGAAGAGAAGAAGAGGAGGGGGGCGGCAGAGTGAGCTCAACATCTACCCTGGAAAACCTGGAAATTACTGAACTGGACCAACTTGAAAAGGTTGGTTCAAATACTTATTTGTTGCTATTGGTTACTGCCCTGTCAATAACAGTTTTTAAAGAATGTGTTCTTAGCCGTAGACTAAACAGTGACATCATGTAAAAGCATATTTTTGAAGATAGTAGTCTACTTTCCTACTTTTTTTTAAATCAATTGTTTGTATTCATTTAGGATATTGTGGACTATGTTGAACCGAGTACCAGCTCTGCTGCTGCTACCACCACACAACCTCCTGCAGATGAACCAGCACCAAGTGGTTCAAAAGATGGACAGGAAACTCCGTCTGGGCTGAAGGACATGTTGAATCTTCCCAGCAGGCCAAGGGAGGATAAGATGGAGGGAGACGAAGAGCAGGTGATAGAGGAAGCCCCAAAGAAAAGCAGTGGTATCCGCTTCCGCAAGAAAACAAAACAACCCAAACAACAGTGCAGCAAAGGTTTGTGGCTTCATTATGTGTGGACTGTGATGTTAGAGGTGTGACTCATAACATTAACACTGGCGGCATTCCATTAAGGTGCACCTCATTCAAGGACCTGGTATTGCACAAGCAAAAAGCTACTTACTGCCAGCTTTTTATCCATCCATCCATCCATCTTCATCCGCTTATCCGGGTCGGGTCGCGGGGGTAGCAGCTCCAGCAGGGGACCCCAAACTTCCCTTTCCCGGGCCACATTAACCAGCTCCGACTGGGGGATCCCGAGGCGTTCCCAGGCCAGGTTAGAGATATAATCCCTCCACCTAGTCCTGGGTCTCCCCCGAGGCCTCCTCCCAGCTGGACGTGCCTGGAACACCTCCCTAGGGAGGCGCCCAGGGGGCATCCTTACCAGATGCCCGAACCACCTCAACTGGCTCCTTTCGACGCAAAGGAGCAGCGGCTCTACTCCGAGCTCCTCACGGATAACTGAGCTTCTCACCCTATCTCTAAGGGAGACGCCAGCTACCCTCCTGAGGAAACCCATTTCGGCCGCTTGTACCCTGGATCTTGTTCTTTCGGTCATGACCCAGCCTTCATGACCATAGGTGAGGGTAGGAACAAAAACTGACCGGTAGATTGAGAGCTTTGCCTTCTGGCTCAGCTCTCTTTTCGCCACAACGGTGCGATAAATTGAATGTAATACCGCACCTGCTGTGCCGATTCTCCGACCAATCTCCCGCTCCATTGTCCCCTCACTCGCGAACAAGACCCCAAGGTACTTGAACTCCTTCACTTGGGGGTAAGGACTCATTCCCTACCTGGAGAAGGCACTCCATCGGTTTCCTGCTGAGAACCATGGCCTCCGATTTAGAGGTGCTGATCCTCATCCCAGCCGCTTCACACTCGGCTGCGAACCGATCCAGTGAGTGCTGAAGGTCACAGGCCGATGATGCCATCAGGACCACATCATCTGCAAAAAGCAGCGATGAGATCCCCAGCCCACCGAACTGCAACCCCTCTCCACCCCGACTACGCCTCGATATCCTGTCCATAAATACTACAAACAGGATTGGTGACAAAGCGCAGCCCTGGCGGAGGCCAACTCTCACCTGAAACGAGTCCGACTTACTGCCGAGAACCCGGACACAGCTCTCGCTTTGGTCGTACAGAGATTGGATGGCCCTGAGAAGGGACCCCTCACCCCGTACTCCCGCAGCACCTCCCACAGTATCTCCCGGGCACCCGGTCATACGCCTTCTCCAGATCCACAAAACACATGTAGACTGGTTGGGCATACTCCCAGGCTCCCTCCAGGATCCTTGCGAGAGTAAAGATCTGGTCCGTTGTTCCACGACCAGGACGGAATCCGCATTGTTCCTCTTCAACCTGAGATTCGACTATCGACCGAACCCTCCTTTCCAGCACCTTCGAGTAGACTTTACCGGGGAGGCTGAGAAGTGTGATACCCCTGTAATTGGCACACACCCTCTGGTCCCCCTTTTAAAAAGGGGAACCACCACCCCGGTCTGCCACTCCTTAGGCACCGTCCCAGACTTCCACGCAATGTTGAAGAGGCGTGTCAACCAAGACAACCCCTCCACACCCAGAGCTTTAAGCATTTCTGGACGGATCTCATCAATTCCTGGGGCTTTGCCACTGTGGAGTTGTTTAACTACCTCAGCAACCTCCACCAGGGAAATTGATGCCAATCCCCCTCATCCTCCAGCTCTGCCTCTACCATAGAGGGCGATTAGTCGGATTTAGGAGTTCCTCAAAGTGCTCCTTCCACCGCCCCTATTACCTCCTCAGTTGAGGTCAACAGCGCCCCATCCTTACTGTACACAGCTTGGATGGTTGCTCGCTTCCCCTCCTGAGGTGGCGAACGGTTTTCCAGAAGTACCTTGGTGCCGACCGAAAGTCCTTCTCCATGTCTTCTCCGAACTTCTCCCACACACGCTGCTTTGCCTCTTTCACGGCAGAGGCTGCAGCCCTTCGGGCCCTTCGGTACCTTGCAACTGCCTCCGGAGTCGCTCTGGGATAACATATCCCGGAAAGACTCTTCTTCAGTCGGACGGCTTCCCTGACCACCGGTGTCCACCACGGTGTTCGTGGGTTACCGCCCCTTGAGGCACCTAAGACCCTAAGACCACAGCTCCTCACCGCAGCTTCAGCAATGGAAACTTTGAACATTGTCCACTGGGTTCAATGCCCCCAGCCTCCACAGGGATGCACGAAAAAGCTCCGCCGGAGGTGTGAGTTGAAAGTCTGTCGGACAGGGGCCTCCTCCAGACGTTCCCAATTTACCCGCACTACCCGCTTGGGCTTACCAGGTCTGTCCAGAGTCTTCCCTCACCCCCTGACCCAACTCACCACCAGATGGTGATCGGTTGACAGCTCCGCCCCTCTCTTCACCCGAGTGTCCAAAACATATGGCCTCAGATCAGATGAAACGATTATAAAATCGATCATTGACCTTTTGGCCTAGGGTGCTCTGGTACCAAGTACACTTATGAGCATCCCTATGTTCGAACATGGTGTTCGTTATAGACAATCCATGACTAGCACAGAAGTCCAACAACAAACAACCACTCTGGTTTAGATCAGGAGGCCGTTCCTCCCAATCACGCCTCCATGTGTCTCCATCATTACCCACGTGCGCGCTGAAGTCCCCCCCAGCAGAACTATGGAGTCCCCGACTGGAGCCCCCATGCAGGACTCCACTCAAGGTCTCCAAGAAGGCCGAATACTTGAACTCTTGTTTGGTGCATATGCACAAACAACAGTCAGAGTTTTCCCCCCACAACCCGCAGGCGTAGGGAGGCGACCCTCTCGTCCACCGGGTTAAACTCCAACGTAGCGGCGCTCAGCCGGGGGCTTGTGAGTATCCCCACACCCGCCCGGCGCCTCACACCCTGGGCAACTCCGGAGAAGAAAAGAGTCCAACCCCTATCCAGGAGTATGGTTCCAGAACCAAGACTGTGCGTAGAGGTAAGCCCCACCAGATCTAACCGGTAGCGCTCCACCTCCCGCACAAGTTCCGGCTCCTTCCCCCACAGAGAGGTGACATTCCACGTCCCCAGAGCCAGCCTCTGCTGCCCGGGTCTGGTCCGTCGAGGCCCCTGACCTTCACTGCCACCCATGTGGCCAGCTTTTTATATATGCAGTTATTGAAGTAGACTTATTATGCTTTTCTGTATTTCCTGTCATATCTACAATGTTACAATGTCGGATGTTCATAGTTCACGTGACCAAAGTTTCAAATAATGAGGCAATTGTTTTTTGTTTTTTTTAAGATTGTTTTTATTGACGTTTTATGAATATGAAAAAGAATATATATCACATGCATACTAATACACACACACACACACACACACACATACACACACACACACACACACCCACCCACACACACACACACACACAAGGGGGTAGAGTAAATTCATGCCCATTTCATCTTACCCCAATTCAAGGAAACAAAACCCATAAATGTCTAGTAGTATGCATACAACAACAAAACGGCAAAAACAAAATCAGTGCATAAATGTATGCATAAATACAAGTAGAATCAAATTGGGTCCATATATTGCAAAAGGAGGCCCCAAGATTCTTCCCCTTTATGCTGATGTTTTAAATACTTAGTCCGCAGTTTCTCCAGGTGGATCACTGAAACAAGTTTATATAGCCAGTTTCTGAAACAAGGTGGATTTGATGTTTTCCAGTCCTTAATTAGTTTTTTTGCCAGAGCCATGCCCATCAATAAAGCTGTTTGAATGTGTAGAGGGAGGATTAAAGAGTCCTCTGAGCATCCAAAAAAAAGCCAAGTCTCTGTCAGGAGAGATAGTCTTATGATAAACATTGGAAGAAATGACAAATATTCTTGACCAGAATGGATAAATTAATGGGCAGCTCCAGCAATGTACCATTATCTGATTTACATTTGTCACAAATTGCAGAAACAATGGGGTAAAGTTTATGTTAGAAAATGAAAAAGGTGCATCACTTTAAACTGAATTTACCTATGTCTGCTGTTTATTGAGCAACTATGATTACAGGAAAGTGCAGTCCTCCATAGTGTTTCAGGCAGTACAACATTTATTTCCTTTTCCCGAGCCTTCTTAAAAAAACATTAGGAACCTTATACAAGCGTTTGATTTGAATAAGGATCTTCAGTGAATCTCTGACAACGAAGACTTACTGATTTGGTATCAGATGTAGGATTTGTAAAAAAGTAGCAGTGAGGCCAATGGTTTTATTAAAGAAATAAACTCTAGTTTTAGCTAGAGAGGGGCAGAATTTAATGATTCATGGTCCGGAGATCCCCATTGCCAGTGCCCTGGCATTCGCTGGCCAATAGTAATCCTTAAATACTGAAAGACCCAGGCCTCCGTCCCAGATGGCTCTAAATAAATATTTTGGCGTTTACTCTGCCATTATGGATAGGGGTAAGGTCCTCCAATATTCTATACTGCATTTAAGTTTATCAATACCCTCTAACAAATTTAATTTGAGCAAGTGTTTAGGATTTTTTTTGATTTTAAGTCCTAAGTATGTGATATAATCGTTAAAGGGCAACTATTATATAGCATTTTCAGGATAATACTTGTATTTTGTGTTTGTACTAGAACATGTTTACATGCTTTAATGTTAAGAAAACACTTTATTTTTCTCATACTGCCCATGGCTGCTGCACCTGTATTCACCCTCTGTATGAGATGCTCTGTAGGAGCACCTGTCACTTTAAGCCCCCCTCTCGAAAAAACCTGCTCTGATTGGCCAGAGTGTTTCCTGGAATCTGCGCTCTGCTCCGCCGCAGCCTCCACTGTTGTTTCACTAGTTGATAGTGGTGTGCAATACTGCAAAATTTGGTATCGATCCCATATCAAGTAAATACAGGGCCAGTATCGCCGGTACCAATACGATACCAATACTTTTTAATAATTAAGGTGGATGCATCATGAAATTGCTAAATCAGAATTCATTTTCATGACCTTTAAATGGTTTTGTGATTTTTCCTTTGGACTATTAATAAGTTAAAACCCAGGACAGAATTATTATATGCTTGTATAAATTTGTTGTGTTACCACTGTATCTTGCAGCCTTTTTACAAATTATACAGCTTGCCGTTGTTTGATTTTTGCCCTGAAAATATAGTCACACAGCGCTCCTCTTCCTCTCGGCCTTTCTTCTGCTCCGTCTTTGTCCTGCTTGTATGTGTGTGCTGCTGGCCACTGCCAGGCCTGGCTGCTTGCTTGCTTGTTTGCCTGCCGCCGCTGAGTCACGTGACGGTACAACATCAAAGCACAAGAGGGGGGGGAGGAGCAAAGTGTGTCTGCTCTGTACTGTGACAGCATGTGTGACAGGCGCGGCACTTGAAAACAGCGGCACTTATCTGTGTAAGGTAAAAGAGGCAACCTGGCTGTCTGTGTCTGTACACAGACAGCTAGGTTGCCTCTTTGATGAAACCGCAGCGGTGCATACTGGAGAGAAACTAAAACTAAAGTATCGATCTCATTACACTGGTATTGATCAATATCAATACCAACGTTGGTATCGATATTATTGACATTTGGATCGATCCGCCCATCACTACTAGTTGAAGCTGGAGCTACTGCCACGGAGTATATAGCAGGACTTTGTACCGTTAAAAATCACAAATAAAGGCTTTTGAACTAAACACTACACAATCGGACATGTTTCAGCAGTAATGCGACCCAAAATTGGGGAGAATTTAACAAATTGGTGCGCCAAGATGACATATTTTACTGCCGTTAGCATGTAGCTACAGTTGTATTCAAAATAATAGCAGTTCAACATCACTAACCTCATAAATCAATTTTTTTTGGTAGAAGTGATATTTCTACATGGCAAATAATTTACTAGTAAGTGTTGTAGAGTCATAGAAAACCAACAGACCCAACAGTCATGACATGCATGCGGCTCATTCTGTGTAATTGAATCTATAATTGAAAGGGGCATGTTCAAAATAATAGCAGTGTTGTGTTCAGTTAGTGAGGTGATTGATTCTGTGAAGAAACAGGTGTCAATTATGGCCCATATTTAAGGAAGGAAGGAAGCAAATGTTGTGCATGCTGGTTATAGTGCATTTCACACTGAAATACTCAGAAAAATGGGTCGTTCCAGACATTGCTCTGAGGAACAGGTTGATTAGAGAGGGGAAACATATAAAGAAGTGCAGAAAATTATAGGCTGCTCAGCCAAAATGATTTAAAATGCCTTGAAATGGCATCCAAAGCCTGAACAACGTGGGAAAAAACGGTCAACTACCATTCGAATGGATCGAAGAATAGCCAAAATGGCAAAGGCTCAACCAATGGTCAGCTCCAGTTAAATCAAAGAAGACTTAAAGTTACCTGTGAGTATTGTTACGATCAGAAGAAGGCTCTGTGAAGCAAAGCTATCAGCTAGAAGCCCCCACAAAGTCCCATTGCTGAAAAAAAGACATGTACTGAATAGGTTGAAATTTGCCAAAGGACACATTGACAGGCCAAAGGAGAAATGGGCAGTGTTGCCACAGTTACTTTGAAAAAGTAACTTAGTTACTTTACAGATTACTTGATTTTAAAAGTAACTTAGTTACTTTACAGATTACTTGATTTTAAAAGTAACGAAGTTAGATTACAAGTTACTTTATTAGTTACATTCAGCAACTACCAACAACACCCCCACGCCTCAATATAAAAATGACAACCGGTTTACTGTTTCTTCAAATTTGACGGTGTTTTTGTAGCTAGATAGCACTTTGTGTTGGGCCTATTTATCGCATACCAGGGATCATGGATCAGTTTCAGTACATCAAAATATTTGAAGAGGTCATGTTGCCTTATCCTGAAGAGGAAATGCCTTTGAAATGGGTCTTTCAACAAGACAATGACCCAAAACACACCAGTAAGCGAGCAAAGTCTTGGTTCCAGATTAACAAGATTGATGTTATGGAGTGGCCAGCCCAATCCCCAGACCTCAATCCCATAGAAAACTTGTGGGTTGACATCAAAAATGCTGTTTCTGAGGCAAAACCCAGTAATGCAGACTAATTGTGGAATGTAGTTCAATCATCCTGGGCTGGAATACCGGTTCACAGGTGCCAGAAGTTGGTCGACTCCATGCGACACAGATGTGAAGCAGTTCTCAGAAATAATGGTTATGCAACTAAATATTAGTGCAGTGATACAAAGTAAAGCAAACCCTTGAGACATTTTTCAGTTTATACAGTAAATGTTTGAGTTTGTAAAGAAAAATGCAAATACTGCTATTTTTTTGAACAGCCTAATATTCATTTTTCTTCACTTTCTGTAAAGGTATAACACAAACTTGATCAATTTTGGTCATGTTTTGATTTGGAATTGAATGTGCAGTGATATTATGGAATTAAAAGCTATTCTAAGAATTTTTAGCATTATTCACTTTAAACGCATTGCTATTATTCTGAACACAACTGTACATGCAACAATGTTAACACCACAGTAGCTTAAAAAAAACACTCCAGTCTTGCCTACCTGGAGCAGATGACCAATCAGAAAAGGCCGGCTTAGAGTTGCTTAACACTTAGCCGAGAGTTGAAAAATCTGTTGAAACCGGAGCGTTCAGATCAGTTGGCTATCTGAACGTTTTAGCTCACTGGGATTTCTTTAAAATACATTTACATTATTTGAAGTTTTGGCCACGTTTAACATGAAAATCCGACATTATAACATTGTAGATATGACAGAAAATACGGAAAAGCATAATATTCTTACTTCAGTGTCGGATGTGAGAGGACGCTGGCGTTGTTTGTTCGCCACTTCTCCATCCAAACTCTATCCTGTATCTAATCCTGTACCCCTCCATCTGTACATGGATTATACCCACTTGGATGCCAATTTACCTGCCATCACCTTCATCCTACAACGGCATCTACCCCTGACCAGCACCCCTGTCGCTGCCATTCGGACTTCCTCATGGCAACACCACCGCCACCGGCAGCTCATCCCTGGGTAACTCCACAAACTTCTTGCCCTTCTCAATGGGAAATGCTAGCTGGCTCAGCTAACCATTACCACTTAAATCGCCCGCTGCCGGCGATCACAATCCTGAACTTATCCATCTGTGCCCAGCGCTACTACTGTGCGGTAGACCCCTGGACAGAATCCCCTTCTGTCCCGGTGTGGTTAAACCTTGTTGTTTGGGACCGCTGCCGACAGTTAGCCAGTGGCTAGCATATCCAGCTGGCTCTAGTAGCCTTAAAGCTAGCTGCAACTGCTAGCCACCTCACACCAGCTTGCTGTCTGAAACTTACAACCTGGACTCCCTCACCACATCTCCTTCTCCAGCACTGCTACTGCGAGGTAGACCCCTGGACAGTCTGCTTCTGTCCGGGTGCAGTTAGGCCTCGTTGCCTGGGACTGCTGCCTCCAGTTAGCATCTGCTAGCCGCTACCCAGTCAGTAGGCGGCTAGCTACCGAACGACAGCTTTGTCTACTTGACAGTAGCTGACGCTGCTGACCTCTCAGTCCCTGTCTCCTCTGCTCATCATCCACGTTCTTTCGCCGACTGTCTTGTCATGTTGAAACATACCCATCTGCTAACGTGTGACTGCAAGTTTTCACCCTCCCCTGCTAACTATGTACATTTACATACTCTATCTCACAACTACACAAGCTGAACACTGCTATCCCTTCGTTCTGTATTTCCATCATCAAAGAGCTTAGTCTCCTATGTCGCCCCCGCTACATCCACCGAAGCTCCCGTAGAAAGATTTACTCCGCCCACCTATAAATACTAGTCAAATCCAACCAGCCTACTCAAAACCAACCACTTTTTCTGACCTTTTTGAATCCCCTGACAAATAACCCATATTACAAAAAAGACTAAAACTAATAAAAACTAAACTGAATTTTAAAACAAAGTCAAAATGAATTAAAAATAAAAACTAATGAAAAATGCAAAACTATAATAACCTTGCCTCTACCTGCATCCGCAACCTTGGAACCATCTTCGATCCCACCCTTTCCTTTGTACCACATGTCAACCACGTCACCAAAACCGCCTTCTTTCACCTTCGTAACATTGCACGCCTCCGCTCCACTCTGTCCTCCACTGCAGCTGAAACACTCATCCGTGCCCTCATCACCTCCACACTGGACTACTGCAACAGCATTCTTTACGGACTACCAGACAAAATCACCAACAAACTCCAATACATCCAGAACTCAGCTGCCCGCCTTCTCACCTCCACCCGCCGCCGAGACCACATCACCCTTGTTCTCCACAACCTCCACTGGCTCCCAGTCAAACACAGGATCAACTTCAAAATACTTCTCACATAAAGCACTTAATAACCTTGCCCCTCCATACCTCTCCGACCTCCTCGCCCGCCACACTCCTGCCCATTTCCTCAGGTCCGTCGATGCTAACACACTCAAGACCATCAGGACTAAGCTCCGGACCTGGGGCGACAGAGCTTTCTCCTTCTCAGCTGCTGCACCCACCCTCTGGAACGCCCTCCCGACCACATCAAACAGTCAAGCACCCTACCATCCTTCAAACAGGCCCTTAAAACTCACCTCTTCGAACTTGCTTTTTCCTGTTAACAGACTTTTCCAGTTTTTCCCTCCTTTTCATTGCCCACCTTTCCTTTTTTTTGTTTTGCCTGTGCTTGTCCATGCACCTTTGTGTTTCCTTTTCTTTTTGTCTGTCATGTAACTTTGTCTACGTACCTTGTCTGTTTAGTCTATTTTGTTTTGTCTGTTTGTAACTAAAACTGTAAAGCATCTTTGAGTGTCTAGAAAAGCGCTATAAAAAATAAATGTATTATTATTATTATTATTATTATTATTGTTATTATATGTTCAGCAGTAGTGTTTTTGCCACACCTGCTGTCGTAAAGGTCTTTTCTTTATGGTGCTGTATTGCCCACTGTAGATTACTGAGTTAGTGTTACGGGGAGGTCATGTAGTTGCGATGAATATTTTGCTCAGACAGAAAACCATTCACATTCTCAAGTTACAGATGCATCGTTGCAGTTCAAGTTTTGCATACGGCTACCTACTTTATATGTATGGTGAGCTAAACCAGGTATCACTATCACTGTGTCACAAGCCAAAGCATTAAGAGTTTGTAGGAACAACCAACGTAATAACTTATTTAATATAGCGCATTTCATTAAACCCGTCCATCAGGTAGAACGGCTGTTCTACCTGATCATCACTTTGCAGATGAAAATCGGACCCGGGCAAAGGCACTAATAAGAACTATATAAAAATAGCATTCTTAGTCTCGTTTGGTGTTAGAGGTCATTTATGATCAATATACGAAAAATTACACAGTTTCAGAAATATTAAAAAGTTATATAGTAACTTTAATATTGTAATGTTGTACTCCGTTCAACTGGTATTTTCTGTTTATCTTGGTCATCTCTGTGCTGATGTGTCATTTGAATCACAATACAGAGACTATATGTTTCAGGAAAGATTTTAAACGATGGTTACTTTTTATTTGCGTCATTTATTTGAATCCCTCCTTTACCGTTCCAGAGGAGCCCACACCTGAAACTACAGATCCCTGTGAAGAACCAGTGAAGAAGAAGCAGAAAGGCAGGAGGAGAGAGGCAGCCAGTCAGAGATTGCTGGCTGTGGGACACAAGATAAAACATGTCTTCATCTCTGGGTGAGTAGGACATAGAGACTATAAAGTAACCACAGTCACCTTCTAAGAACATTTATCAAAATATTTCACGTTAAAGACTAAATAATCTATAATTCATTCATATAGTTTAGATTAATAAAAATAAGTTTAGTTGCAATCCTAGGAGGAATTAAATAACTTTTCCACTAATGCAGTGGTTTAATTTTGTTTTCCTCTGCAGTATTCAGAGCGTTTACAGGCCGGCACAGGGATTCTTCCGAGGTATTCTTCATGCTGAGTATCGGACTGCCACAGATGTCTATGCGTTCATGTTCCTGACTGATGTCATTGACTTCATCATCATCGTCTTTGGTTTTTGGGCTTTTGGGGTGAGAGCAGGTTTTGTTACATTTTTGGCTAGCAAAGCGGAGCAACCCTATAAACGCAAATCTAGGGTAGCATGTAGGCTACATGAAGCATTGTGTTGTGTCTTCTTCTACTAAAGCCTACTGTCTAGTCAAGACAAGACAAGTACAGCTTACAGGTAGGAACGCTAGTCTCATTTTAAAACGTTGCCTATAGGATCCATACCAAAAGTGTACGTGGGCACAAAAGCTGAAAATGGCGTCCACCAAAACATAATCAGATTTTTAAACCTGTGCGCATGCACACCTGCAGGCAATGTTCCCTTTATAAATCACAGTCCACCTGGAAATGAGTGCACAAGAATCAGCCTCATATCCTACCCTCTATTCGTCCACTGCAAACCAAAGCACCTCATGAATAATGATGCATAAAAATTTGCCTGCTGATCAAGTGTTCTTTAGGGTGAATCATGTCAACAACGGGAGGAAGACGAAGAAAAGGATGCTGCTTCAGATATAGTTTTTAATAATCTTACTCTTAGCTCAGGGATATTTTCTAGATCTGGAAAACTACTGTTCATATGTTTCCTCTTCAGAAGTAGGAATTGCATTTTAAATATTTTTCAGTCGGGTTTTAGACTTATATATCAGATGCATCTCTTGTTCTAAATGATAATATATGTGCTCTTGACAGTATACAGCACTGTCCCATTTTGTACATTGACTTTTCCAAAGCCTTTGATTCAGCTGACCATTCACTTTTAGTTGATAGACTAGCCTCTGCTAGCCTGGATCAGAATGCCTGCCAGTGGTTTACAAGCTATCTCGCAAATAGAACCCAATGTATTGTTCCTGACTCTACTCAATCTACCTTTATGAAGGTCACTAAATGTGTACCACAGGGTTCAATTTTAGGTCCTCTACTTTTTACCTTGTTTATTAATACAATTGTCTCTTGACACTGCTCATGACACTGTGCTTTATTCATCTGCTTACCCATTAGGAGGAGCGTTATCTATTTTGCAGACAGCCTAATACCCAATCCAGTGCTAACTTCTAGAGCTTTAACATGTCTTAAATGAAGAAGAAAAACATGTATGCAATTCTCTAGATCCAGCTCGTTGAAGGAAATTGACTTCAATATTTGCACTTTGGATGGTTCTGAAATTGAAAAAATCTTTCCTTCAAATGCATGTTGATGAGCTAGCTAAAAAGTTTTTTTTGGGTTTTTTTTGTTTTATAAATAGGTCATGTTTTTCAAGTGAAAATAGAAAGCTGTTTATACAGTCAACTTTCCTGTCAGTATTTGACCATGGTGACACTATCTACATGCACTCTGCCTCTACCACCTTGAAACAGCTTTACACTAATTATCACTCAGCACTTTGTTTTTTGGTGATAATTTTTGAACGCATCATTGTAATCTTTATCAGGCAGTGGGTTAGCTGTCCTTGGCCGAATTAGGCTACCTAATTACCTAATATCCCTCATTACATAGCGTTCTAATCACTGCCAGAAAAGATCTCAGGAGTGGTTAGCTCTTGAGGTCCTTCAAGTCAAAATCGAACTGGGAAAAACTGCTTTAATGTTTGTGAACCTAGAGCCTGACATAAGTTTTAAGAGACCGTCAAGTTGAATGTCCTATGATGGCTGATGTTTTGTTTTTTATCTTATTTATTTTATTGTCTTTTGATTACAAAATGTTGTTTGTATGATATGTAACCAGGGCACGCACAAAAATAAGAACAAGTCTCAATGGGTCTTGCCTGGCTAAATAAAGGTTAAATAAACTAAAAAATATAACTTTTTTAAACAGACAGTATCTTATCAGGTTGTAGAGCAAATCCTACATGACTTACGGTTCTCTCCTTTAGAAACACAGTGCAGCAGCTGATATAGCCTCCACCCTGTCAGAGGACCAGGTTCCTGAGGCCTTCCTGGTGATGCTGCTCATCCAGTTCAGCACCATGATCATCGACAGAGCCTTGTATCTGCGCAAGGCTGTCTTGGGAAAACTCATCTTCCAGGTTCAGTTCATGTATTCAGATTGCCATTTATGTATCTATTTGTTTTGTTCCACATTTTCCCTTTGAAGAAGTCAAAGGTGGAGAACCGTCGCTGTGTTTGTTCCGTCATTCACCATCCCAAATTATATCAGACACCAATTAGTGGATTTCCATGCCTTTCTTTGCAAATTTACTTCTTGAAAAGGTTAATCTGTAACATCATGTAACTAGGTGGCTTTTGGACAGGCCAAGAGTGGACTGCAATATTTGTTAGGATGACTACATTTGACTTGCTCTACTAATGTGCTTTTCTGCGTTCTTAATTTTTTATCTTTTTTTCCCTTACACCTTTCCTATTCTCCTCCTCCTCCTTGTTGTTTCTTCCTTTCAGGTGATCCTTGTGTTTGGGATCCACCTGTGGATGTTCTTCATCCTGCCTGCTGTCACTGAAAGGTGAAGTCAAATTAAATAATTTATTTATTATTAGAGTATTCATGGTATTCATTGGTTAGCACCGATGGACTAAATCACAGAGCATGAATTGCAATTTGGGCTGTCTTGGTAAAATATTAATAGTAAAAAACGCATAATTCTGGCTTTTGGACAGACAGAGCAAATAATGTTCATGTGTTTTGGGAATACACTGGGATACATCAGTATTGGATGACAATCAGAGACAATATGGAAAAAGTTTTGGAACTTGAGATTGACTTTTGCTTTCATAGAAAAACACACCAGAAAAACACACCAGCTTTTAGGCTCTTCTAAACTGTACATATTCAAGATAATGCTCATTGCAAGTGAAAAAGCGATTACTTAGCTTAATCAGGGGGGCCACACTAGCAGACTGGTTCAATGTGATGCACAAACTTGTTGGCATTGAAAAACTAACACTGGCTCTAAGACTGAAGATGGACATATTTGATAAATGTTGGAAAGGATGGATTGATTTTACATACATAGATCAGATAGGTAGGTAAGAATGATAGATCTACTGCTCCTTTGCCATATACCTTTTCCCTTGCTTTCTTTTTCTATTTTGTATGATTAATTTGAACTTTATTATATTAATTTTTTTAAACAATTATTATATTCATTTTTTTTTTTAAATATATATACACTCCTGAACAAAATCTTAAGACCGGGGGAAACATTGCAAGTTTTCCGCATTTCGCGCTAGTGGATCATAACCGGGTTGTAGTGGGGCATGTGATGATGTGGGGCTATTTTAATTCCAAAGGCCAAGGGAACTTTATCAGGATGCACAGTATCCTGGATCCATGAAATAACTGGCCTTTAAAAATAAAAATCTGCCTGCCTCTATTGGAATTTAACATAGGGGTGTACTTACTTATGCCCCCTGTATTTTAAGGAAGAACATTTATTTATTTACGATACATTATTCATTCACAAAGAAAATTGGTGTCCTTAAAGACTGGATTTTCCCTAATTTTTTTAATTAAGGCAATAAGATCAATTTGCAAAAGATGATTTTTTTTATTCCTCTTTTTAGTCAACTTTAGCATGGGTGTCCTAATTTTTTCACATGACTGTGTGTGTATATGTATGTATGTATATATATATATGTGTGTGTATATATATGTATGTGTGTGTATATATATGTATGTATGTGTGTGTATATATGTATGTGTGTGTATATATGTGTATATATATATATATATATATATATGTATATGTATGTATGTGTGTGTATATATGTGTGTATATATATATATATATATATATATATATATATATAATGTGTATGTATGTATGTGTATATATATATGAGTTTAGTCTTCAGCATTCTACTGCAAAATTAGATTTATCAAGTTTTGTTTTTCTTTGTTTCTCTTTCTCTCTGTTTAGGAAGTTCAATCAGAACTTTGTGGCCCAGCTCTGGTACTTTGTCAAGTGTATTTACTTCGGCCTGTCAGCCTATCAGATCCGCTGTGGATACCCCACTCGTATCCTCGGCAACTTCCTCACCAAGAAATACAACCACCTCAACCTGTTTCTCTTCCAAGGGTACGGACGCAATGCCAGTCTGCAGCTGCCTGCACTGTTTAGTAGAGCTTTCAGTCTTCCTCTACCATTCAAATTTCAATAATATTTGAATATTTAATGCTCAAATGCAGCCTGTTATAAATATGTACTACACTACTCAGGCTTCTGCATTGTCAATGCCACTATAAGCATGAGCACTAGAGGGACTTCCAACATCAGCCTGGCCTTGAAGGGGACCTACGTCACGGCGCATTGCATTTCTGGCACGCTGCTCTCTGTATACATTATATTCCACCACGCACACAGCGACAAACACAAATGAACAGAGAACTCTGTAATGAAACATTATGTAACAAGTGTATTGAAGCGGTCTGTTGTAAAGGCTAATGGTGCTCGGTTAGCACAATGACATCATGTTAGAAAGCACAGCCGAAATGATTTGTCATAAACAAAGTAACAATAGTGTTAGCCACGATGCTAATGGCATTGATAACCAAGTCAAACGGTGCTGCCACTACTATTTTAGTGATTTAAAATGAAGTCGAACCTAACTTTGACAGCTGTAGGTCAGCTGATAAGAGCTGTCTCCATGAAGCTCCGAGCTGAGCTCCTATAACTCGCGACGCAGTTAGGAAACCAGAACGGGCTAACCATTAATAACATAAGCATTTTGGTTCGGTGGATGTTTATTTTAAAGTTATGTTACTAAACTATTTCCCATCCTTCTTCCAATTTCCAGCCGCATGTATGTAACGTTAGCTCACAATGCCTTGTGTTTGTCACTCCCGTAACTTATTGTTCATCAGACGTGACGTGAGAAGAGAAAGATTAGCTAACGTTAGCCAACCTATTAAACCTACCTAAAAAAAATCTCATTCGAATAGTAATTTCAGCATTTGAATATTATTGATTTTCTACTACTCAAATTATATTTGACTTTCGGGAATTCGTTCCAACAGCCCTACTGTTTAGTAGAATGAACATTTGAAACAGACGTTCCAAGAATCAACTATGTGTGTTAACATATTATTTTATATATATATATATATAATTAGTTTTCTTTTAATAATGAGATCTACAATCCATTGGGAACTGTATGTGTGTCTATAATGATAGAGATTAGGTCAACCTTTATTTACTAAAGAAAACTGAGGGTGTTAAATGGGTCAAGAATCCACATATAGTATGTTGACAGTATGATATGGATGTTGTGCTTCTGTGTGAGTGTAGGTTTCGTCTGGTGCCGTTCCTGGTGGAGTTGCGAGCGGTGATGGACTGGGTTTGGACTGACACCACGCTGTCTCTGTCAAACTGGATGTGTGTGGAGGACATTTATGCCAACATCTTCATCATTAAATGCAGCCGTGAGACAGAGAAGGTATGCTGTGTATGAGTATAGTGATATGACAGCAAACCAAAGGACTTCTTCTGGCATAAATGCACTTGGGGAATGAAAACTCAATGAAAGAGGAAACTCCTCAGAATCAGCTGCAACAATATGTGCAAACAAAATCTTTTCATTATAAAAAAACTAGCACCAGTCTCAAAATTTTCCGACGCTCATTCACTTCAGTAAAAGCCCACATGATACATGAATTCAGCATTTATTTACTGTTTCGATGTGATCGATTGGCAGACTCCAGGGAATTCGAAGTTCGCTTTGCAACATGTAGTCATCTTGTTTTGAACTATATTGCACTATAGATTATAAACTAAAGCATCGCTCTCTGTTTACAATCTGTGATCACTGATCAGTATTAATTTATTATTGACATCACATCCTTTTTTGTGGCTGAGTTCAGGGCAACTTTTCATTGAATAGAAGGCTAATGTGATCGTACCTTATACATTTGGTTAAATTTGTGGATTAAATGTTCAAAATGACACAGTTTTGATTTGAATTACCTCATGGTCTTAGCCCTAGAGCCATACTTAGGATAGTCTCTCTAAAATACAGCAAAAATGTGTTCAGAGACGACACCTTGTCGTAAAGCTCTGCGTAGAAATGTTTTTGTACATTCTTGCAACTGATGGTGTTTTTAAACGTTTAGTGTTGTTATCTTAGACTGTATAAAAAATAATTGAACATTTATTTTCCAACCTCTCACACAAAAACCTCTTTTGTTCAAAAGTATTATCACTGTAAATTTTGTAAAACACACTTTTAAGTGTGCAAGCCAAGGCTAATTAGCTAGTTAACATGCTAATAATGCTAACATATAATGTTAAATAAAACATTAGAATACCACTCACCAAAAGAACTGAAGCATGGACTTCTTGGAGGGTCTGTTATACAATAAAATGCACAGCAAGACATATTATGCGTCGTATATTTGCTTGAAAGTTGTCAGAAAGGCAAAAACACGGCTGGGAGGTCAAGTGCAGTGACTCGGATTAGCTTTAGCTGAACTGACAGGGACACCAAGCAGAGCTGCAGCCCAGGGCTAGCCTCGTCTGTCTCACTACATGCACCTGTCACTCAACTTGGCCACACCCTTAATTATGTAGAAGTTTGAGCCTGAATATAACTTAATCTGATGAGTTATAAAAAGAAAATCACCCCCCTCAGAGTTGTCATGAAGGATAAACTTAGCTATAGAGACCAAAACCGTTTTTTGAACCAGGCTGTAAACATGTTCCATTCTGCTGTAAAATGGGGAATTTAACATGGGGGTCAATGGAAATTGACTCACTTCTGGAGCCAGCCTCAAGTGTTCACAAATGTTTAAGCCAACTGTGTGTTTCAGTGGATCAGTGTCATAAAAGTGACATCAAAAGTGTCTCTTTCCCTTAGGTGCCTGGGTAGCTTAGTTGATAGAGTGTGAAGAGGTTTATTCCTCGATGCAGAGGCCCATGGTTTGAATTCAACCTGCGGCGATTTCCTCCATGTCTTTCCCCTTTCATATCTAAGCTGTCCTAGTGATTAAAGGCGGAAATGCCCAAAAAATAATAATAATCAAAAAAGTGTCTCTTTCCTTTTTTGGGCGAGGTGTTGCAGCTCTGATATTGCCAATTTCATCTATGAATCGCTCTCACCTGGAACCAATTTGCATTTGGAGTCCCTACCAGGGGCCAATGCCCCCAACAACATAGCTCACAGGGACACAAAAAAAACCCAGTGCCTGTCTTCTAAATTATGGTTAACATTTCATTAACATTAACATATGTTGTTTTTTAACGAAAATACTCAACATTATAAGTTTAAAAAATAAAATGTATTAACTCTAAAAATAATATTTTCTACCCTCAGAAATACCCACAGCCTAAAGGACAGAAGAAAAAGAAGATAGTGAAATATGGCATGGGTGGACTCATCATCTTCTTCTTGATCTGCATCATCTGGTTTCCCCTTCTCTTCATTTCTTTGGTCAGATCAGTGGTGGGTGTGGTCAACCACCCCATCGATGTCACGGTGACTGTCAAGCTGGGAGGATATGAGGTAATCAGCATTGCATAAAACTCTTCTACTGTCTCTTAAAGTGCCCATATTATGAAAAAAACACTTTTCTGGGATTTGGGGTGTTCTTTTGTGTCTCTGGTGCTTCCACATACATACAAACTTTGAAAAAAATCCATCCATGCTGTTTTGAGTGAGATACAGTTTCTGAATGTGTCCTGCCTTCAGTTTCTGGGTGAGCTGTTCAAAATCGGCACGGCTTGTGACGTCACAAGCCGAAACGAGCTGGCTAACCTTTTAGCATGCTAACGCTAATGCTAATGCTAGCATGCTACCTCGTTCTCAATAGCAAAGCACTGCTACAACACACACAAGTTCACCATAATCTACAAAAGAATTACTTACATGTGCGCCTTCATTTAGAAGTCTCCCAGCTAATCCTGCCTTGTAACTGACCGAAGTTGTAGAAACAGCCTTTCTTTTACTGTCTATGGAGCTAGCTAGCTGACATGATCTACATCTGAGCTACTGCGCATGTGCGAGTGCAATCAAAGATAGTACAGAAGAAGAAGAAGAAAAGAGGTCTCACTCTGTAGCTAAAACAGAGACCAGCTGAAAAGAGGATCTGCAGCAGTGAGAGAGAGGGGTGCAGTACAACAAAAATATGGTGTTTTTTTGAAAATTAAACCATGTAAACCTATTCTGGTACAACCTTAAAATACAACTATGAACCTGAAAATGAGCATAATATGGGTGCTTTAAAACAAACAAATACGTTATGACTACTCGAAAGCTACAACTATGGCATTTAATGTGATTTGACATCAACAAAAATCGAAACCTGCTTTCTTTCAGTGGGTTAAATTAATAGACAGTACACAGCGATTATTTTAGATATGACTTCTTAATACATTTATAATTTGCTTGGTCTTAATCTAAAATGAAATCACTTTTCCTAAAAGATTAAAACTGGCATGTGATACATTTCCACAATGATGTAATCAGGGTTATTCCAGTTATAACTCCATTTAATTCCAGTTATTCCGATTGTAGTTTTTGAGGCTGTAGTTGTTCCAATCATCTGGCAGGGCTCAAAGAAGTAGGTTTACCATGCATATCCCTGATTTCTTTATGGAAAGATTAATTTCATTCACGGATGTAAATGAATTCAGTAGCAATGGATATTTACAGTACAGCCAAATGGAATAGAGGCAAATGTAAAACGCAAATGACACAGTGTGACACAAGATATAAAAGCGTGACACAGGATATAAAATGTGCATAATCCACTGGTGTATTTTTTGTGTGTGTATGTCTAGTCCCTGTTCACCATGAGTGTGCAGCAGCAGTCCATCCGGCCGTTCACAGAAGCTCAATATGACCAACTAACCCAAAAATTTGGAGACAATGCGGTTCGTACTGATTTCAGTTTGATTTCTATGTCTCGTCTGTCTATATGTACTGCTACTATCTGTCTTTCCTGCTGTCTGAGCATTGTAGTAAATATAAACTAATTATCAGACTGGTTCATTATTTGAACAGTTCTGTCATTCTGTAAGATTTAGTAAAACAGACCTAAGGAGATGACAATGAAAGTGATATCATTCAACATGTGTCAAAATTCTGTACCTCTATAGAGTATCCCAAAACATGGAGCTGCAGGTTCTGGTAGTATTTTTTACTAAGTGTACTTTTAATGATAACCTCAAACACAGGAGACTCTGGGACGAGCAATTGATACTACAGGGTTTTGTTATGGACGTGTTATAAATGTTGAAAAAAACAAAACCTCTAAATGAAAGTTCCATCACACACCAGGATACTAGGGTTGACACTATTTTATTAGCAAATTACAATTTTAAAAAAAAGGTCTTAATTATGCGTTTCACCTGTTTCTTGCATGCCTTTTCCTATTTTAGCATGCTCACCTCTCACACATGCTCAGTTGTGTGTGTGTGTGTGTGTGTGTGTGTGTGTGTGTGTGTGTGTGTGTGTGTGTGTGTGTGTGTGGATCTCTGTAACTGTTTTTCATGCATAATTTCATGTGTTTGTGTATCTAGGTAGCCATGCAGTTTATCACTCTCTACAGTTATGAGGATATCGTGACCGCCATGATAGAAGGGAGTTCAGGATCGGTATGGAGAATCAGCCCTCCCAGCAGACAGGAAGTCATTAAAGAACTACTTGGAAGTCGTGTTGACCTAACACTACGTCTGGCCTGGACTTTCCAGAGGTAAGACCTTTGCTCTCCTTATAAAAAAATCGCACTATACTATTAGACATTATGCATAATTATCACCAAACTAACTGGGTAATAAATAACAATGCTGCGCAGCACACTTTGCACTGATATAAAGTAAACTGTACACTATAGCAATACGCTGATGATGGTGAATTATGGTTGAGTCTGACAAGAAGTCAGGAGTCTGAGATATCATAAAAGAGCCACCAAACATATAAAAGCTGTACATCTTTTTAAAGAATCCCTGTTATACTAGTTTTTAGCATCATATTTGTACTCTTGCGGTCTCTTAGAATAGGTTTACTTGCTAATTGTATCTGCCTCTCTGTCTGTCGTAATGCTTCTGTCTCTGACAGGGACCTAGGTAAAGGAGGGACGGTGGAACACACATTTGACAAACACTCCATAGACCTGGAACCCGGGAACCCAGTCAGAGCAGATCTGGCCTCACTACTGGTTGGCAATCGCACTGAGCCTGTGTAGGTTTCCTCTCTGGAAGGGTGTTAATGTCTATACAAGTGTTTTGTGTTTTAGTTACATATAGTTGTATCTTACAGATGGTGTCTTGTCTCTTTCCCAGGCATGTTCCTAGTATGTTCCCTAACTACATCCGTGCCCCCAATGGAGCTGAGGCCAAACCAGTTACTCAACTATATAAAGGTCAGAGTTCATTATGTAAAAATGCATTGCAATATAAGGTTTTTTCATAAAATGAAAAATATTACAGGCAAAATAATTTCCATTAGTCATGGCAGGGACAACCAAAACACCCAAATGAGTTATAGCCTGCTTTCTTTACAGTACTGTACAGTAAAGTACAGCACAGAGTAACAGTTCTAGCAGGATCAAGTCAGAAGTAACAAACAGGTTTCCACAAGGACACATGAATCCACTTGTTAACATTAAAATCATTATATCACTGACAAAAGTAGCCCAGTGTCTTTATCACATTTAAGGATATTTTCTTGCTGGATTAATTTGACCAACTTGGTGTCACAGAGCACTTTGTGTCTCACAACAATAACACCACCACCATGTCTGTTTAGGCGTTTGCAGAAGGATAAACACTAGATGGCAGCATAGCGACCAACAACCTAGCGTTATAATCTCAGATTGGAAACCAGCATTTATATTTGCTATTCACACCTCAAAGTGTCTGTTAATTAACACAGCTGATTGGCTGTCTTGTAGGTAATGAAGATGGTTACCTGAATATAACCCTGTCACTGATGAGTGACAGGTCACTGAATGGCAGTGGGAACCAGGAGTGGTGGGACATTGCCATTGCGGGCTGTGCCCCCTCCTGTGGGGTTCTGCCCATGGTCATATTCAATGATAAAGTCAGTCCACCCAGCCTGGGTTTCCTGGCTGGATATGGGTAAGGAACCTACACTTGCAAACATCACATGGGTTGGATATATACAGTTTTAATATTCATAAAAACATCCATAAATGGATTATAAATCCATAAAGGAGCCATTTATAACTTGGAGCGCTTGTTTCTGGCAGACCTCTATTTTTGGAGAAAAAAAAATCCAGTCTTGTGCATAATATTAAATCTTTCCTGTGTCACTTTCTGCGTGTTTTTTCTCGTAACAAAAAGTAGTTTGTAGACCAGACATGATCATCATGGATTTCTCCTGATAGAAAATGTTGTAGTGTGTGACACAGGTAATTTATAAGTAGCAGCCCTGTTCAAATAGATTCGGTTGGTTGATAATCTGTCAGTTTTGACGTTTCAAGCAATTAAGTGTCCTGTTTCAATCCATCCATCAGTGATTTCAGTTACGCAAAATGCAAAATTACATTCCATGACAGTGCTGTGTTTTTCAAACATGTACGACAGCTTAAGTAATAGTTGCATTCAGGCAACTAAAACGTTTTGTTTATGGTTAAGATTAGGTTTTAATATTTTTCCATACTGTTACCTTCTGCACATATTTTTAAACATAACAGTTGTGATTTGTTTGTTTTTTCACACTTTTTGAATGTAAATATTATTTTCTTCTCATTACATTTTCTTTTCTGTTTTTCCAGGATCATGGGTCTGTATGTGTCTGTGGTCTTAGTCATTGGGAAGTTTGTGCGGGGCTTCTTCAGTGAGATCTCCCACTCCATCATGTTTGAGGAGCTGCCCTGTGTGGACCGCATCCTGAAGCTCTGCACAGACATCTTCCTGGTTAGTGTACAGTGTGTGCATACTAACATTCTGTACATGCGATTGGGTAAAATAAGTTTTTTTGAATAAGCAGTTCTTAAACCAAGAATTATGGAATATTCCCCTCATTAGCATAGACTTTCCGTATCTTTGAAATAATGTGTTCACAATAGGGATGTAACGATGCATCGTGAATCAGTTAAAAATCAATATAAATGTGTAAAGTTTACAACCGGTTGAGAAAAAAATTTAATCGAGATGCAATTTCTAAATGGCCTAGGGCGTAATCTACTTTTCATTTTACTTGTTTGACTTCAGACGTCACTACGTATTTTTAGTTTATTTATTTGAAGAGATTTTTTTTCTATTTTTTAGTTATTTTGATGTGGGGTTTATTTAAAATAAAATTTGACACACATCTATTGTTTTGCATAATTTATATAAAGGAATATTTTTCAGTCATTTCATTCTGTTTGAAAAATCGTATCCTGAACTTTAAATCGTGTATCGAATCGTTAGTTGAGTGTATTGTTAGTCCAAATCATGTCTTTGTAATCCTCTTCACAAACTGAAATGTTTCTATGTGATTCAGGTGCGTGAGACAGGAGAGCTGGAGCTGGAAGAGGAACTTTACTCCAAACTGATCTTCCTCTATCGATCTCCAGAGACTATGATCAAATGGACCAGGGACATGCACAGCCAAGACCAAGACAGACACTGACTGTTAGGTTGTAAAACACAGTGATATCTGAAGCACACTGCAAAGATGTCCAGGGGACAGCACAAGGAAGGCTTCTTGAGAACACTCCTTACCAAAGTGGACTTACAGCCAAGGAGTCCCATGAAAGGAGTTGTACACTAATAGACACACTGTATGAAACATCTCCTGTTGCTGTTGCATCTTCAGAGCTGCCTGAGCACTTTCATCAAACCAGCTTACACTACAGACTATTGAATTGCAGTCCCACTGTGAGTGGGATGGCTAGCAGCTGGATGTCTGTCCTGCAGGTTTTGGACATGACTCCCCTGGAAGGCAAAATTAACTGTGTTAATGGTCAGAGATTAAAGGTCAAACACAAGAGACAGAAATGAGCCACCCAGGTGGAGTGACTGTGTGGCTGAAACCTGAAACTAATTGTAGGTTAAACCATCTGCAGTTACTGTATTAGTATGCAGATTGATTTGAAAACATGCCATGCTGTCAATCAAAATTCCTGTAAAATTATTGTACATCATGAACAACATCTGTTTGACAAACAGGTCTGATTGAAAGGGTAATTTTAGGTTATATTTCCATTGGCAGAAGTAGCCAAATTCTAAGTTTGGACTAATCAAAAGCAGCTCTTTCAGTTAAAGGCTGGAAAAATATGTGGCATATACACTAAACTTCCAAATTAAAAAAAACATCTGTTACTATGTTGTTGGCTTACAGACCAAAAACTCATCAAACTCATTGTAATATGATGGCCCTGAGAGCTCAACACACTGGAAATTAAGAAAACACTGCAAATAGATCAAACAAGCAAAAAAAAAAAAAAAAAAAACATCCTCACCAATATTACAACACATAGTTAGCTGCAAATAGAGAAAACAACCAAATACAGAAACATGCTGCAAGAAGCTGAAATAACAACAGAAACTGTTTGCAGGGGGCATGGGGTGAAGACGGCTGGGACACGGTTGTTGTTGCCATGGTTTTTGGCTTATGCAGTTATTGAAACCAGCTATCTGTCAGTGGTGTTGGAAAATATGCTAAAATGTAGTTATGTTTATGTTTTGGTTTATTTTGACATTGATAGCATTATTCAAATATTATTGCAGATGTCTGCTTTTAATCTAGTGTCAGCCTTTTGCATATTATTAGCCTGCCAATTAAAGCAATCAGACGAAATTAGGGCTGCATCTATCGATTATTTTAGTAATCGAGTATTCTACCGATTATTCCATCGATTAATCGAGTAAGCCTCAACCTGTTGTGTGTGCTAGTAATTTCCTCCGTGCGGAAACACAGTGAGCTGTACAACCTTAATTACATTGATTTAACGAAGCTTCGAGGCAAAGAATTTTGTTTCGGGAATTTTTTGTAATCGAATTAGTCGAGGAATCGTTTCAGCCATAGACGAAATACACACAGTTACGTGTAGAACAGGCTAATGTTATGTTAGCTGGCTATAGTTACTATGAGAATTTTCACCAAGTAATATTTAAGGCCAAAAATAAATTACAAATGGTTTAATTAATGTAACTTGGTATGCATTACATTTTGGGGTTATTTCATTACTTAAGTTTACCGTACTAATTTATGTTGTTATACTGTTGAAAGATATGGCCTACAAGTTTTATTATTAAATACAATAATTATTCCACCATCATTTATAGCACTTTAAATATTTTTTTATTTACATGTGTAACATTTAAGTTGCTATTTTATGACCCTTTAGCCTAAGAGTAATTTTAGTTAGGCTGTCTGTCATTGTTTTGTGGGGGACAGGTGGGAGTGTAACAGACTCAGAGTTGAGCGAGACAGTTGAGTGGAGAGTCTGCTGTGAACAGAGTAAAGTTGGGTGTTGATTAAAATTATTCAAAGAGAAATTAATTAAAAGATAAAGAATTTGTAATGAAAGAACCGGCAGCAGTTACTTAATTGTTAACTGATAAAGCAAAGTGATTTTATTAGTCATAGTAATTTAACTTGCTGAGAAAACCCTAATGTTCGTGTGTGTGTGTGTGTGTGTGTGTGTGTGTTAACTATTAACTAAAGTGTTAACTAATTGATGTTTTTTTTTATTTGCTGGCATTTGGTCTATTTGCATGTGTTTTCTTAATTTGCTGTGCGTTGAGCTCTCAGCGTTGAGCTCTCTCGCTGTATTGTCCAAAAGAAATAGGTTTTTGATGTTCCAGACAGCACACTGCAGTTTAATTTTCTACCTGAAAGTGGAGATATTCTTTTTGTATCTACACTCTTAAAAATACCTAAAACTCAACTTCTTTTCTAAACTTTGAGATGTTTGTTGCTGTAACCTTTCAGAGAGAACACATCAGAAGAGGAATAATCATGTAAAGAAATCGAAGTGGCTGATACCAGCTGATGACTGTGAAAATGTCCACTGTGACAGCTTTCCTGGCTCACTAAGCTGTAGAGAAACTGGAGCTAATAAAGCATGTCTGTCTTTTGTAACTGGCCTGCCGTTTGTCTTCAAAATGTCTAAAGGAAAGTGCAATGATAATTCTTAAATTAACATTTCCACCAACTTTGACCTCTATGTGTTTTCCTGGGAAAAGAAAGCTTACGACAAACTTTTCTCCAAACAACTTAAAGAAAATCTTACATTTTGTTCAAGATTAGGAAAGATAAGAACTACGACAGAATGGGAAATATGTACACATTGCACCATATCTGCATGTTGGTAGGAAGTATTCCATCCATCCATCCATCTTCATCCGCTTATCCGGGGTCGGGTCGCGGGGGTAGCAGCTCCAGCAGGGGACCCCAAACTTCCCTTTCCCGGGCCACATTAACCAGCTCCGACTGGGGGATCCCGAGGCGTTCCCAGGCCAGGTTAGAGATATAATCCCTCCACCTAGTCCTGGGTCTCCCCCGAGGCCTCCTCCCAGCTGGACGTGCCTGGAACACCTCCCTAGGGAGGCGCCCAGGGGGCATCCTTACCAGATGCCCGAACCACCTCAACTGGCTCCTTTCGACGCAAAGGAGCAGCGGCTCTACTCCGAGCTCCTCACGGATAACTGAGCTTCTCACCCTATCTCTAAGGGAGACGCCAGCTACCCTCCTGAGGAAACCCATTTCGGCCGCTTGTACCCTGGATCTTGTTCTTTCGGTCATGACCCAGCCTTCATGACCATAGGTGAGGGTAGGAACAAAAACTGACCGGTAGATCGAGAGCTTTGCCTTCTGGCTCAGCTCTCTTTTCGTCACAACGGTGCGATAAATTGAATGTAATACCGCACCTGCTGTGCCGATTCTCCCGACCAATCTCCCGCTCCATTGTCCCCTCACTCGCGAACAAGACCCCAAGGTACTTGAACTCCTTCACTTGGGGTAAGGACTCATTCCCTACCTGGAGAAGGCACTCCATCGGTTTCCTGCTGAGAACCATGGCCTCCGATTTAGAGGTGCTGATCCTCATCCCAGCCGCTTCACACTCGGCTGCGAACCGATCCAGTGAGTGCTGAAGGTCACAGGCCGATGATGCCATCAGGACCACATCATCTGCAAAAAGCAGCGATGAGATCCCCAGCCCACCGAACTGCAACCCCTCTCCACCCCGACTACGCCTCGATATCCTGTCCATAAATACTACAAACAGGATTGGTGACAAAGCGCAGCTCTGGCGGAGGCCAACTCTCACCTGAAACGAGTCCGACTTACTGCCGAGAACCCGGACACAGCTCTCGCTTTGGTCGTACAGAGATTGGATGGCCCTGAGAAGGGACCCCTCACCCCGTACTCCCGCAGCACCTCCCACAGTATCTCCCGGGGCACCCGGTCATACGCCTTCTCCAGATCCACAAAACACATGTAGACTGGTTAAGCATACTCCCAGGCTCCCTCCAGGATCCTTGCAAGAGTAAAGATCTGGTCCGTTGTTCCACGACCAGGACGGAATCCGCATTGTTCCTCTTCAACCTGAGATTCGACTATCGACCGAACCCCTCCTTTCCAGCACCTTCGAGTAGACTTTACCGGGAGGCTGAGAAGTGTGATACCCCTGTAATTGGCACACACCCTCTGGTCCCCCCTTTTTAAAAAAGGGGAACCACCACCCCGGTCTGCCACTCCTTAGGCACCGTCCCCAGACTTCCACGCAATGTTGAAGAGGCGTGTCAACCAAGACAACCCCTCCACACCCAGAGCTTTAAGCATTTCTGGACGGATCTCATCAATTCCTGGGGCTTTGCCACTGTGGAGTTGTTTAACTACCTCAGCAACCTCCACCAGGGAAATTGATGCCAATCCCCCTCATCCTCCAGCTCTGCCTCTACCATAGAGGGCGTATTAGTCGGATTTAGGAGTTCCTCAAAGTGCTCCTTCCACCGCCCCTATTACCTCCTCAGTTGAGGTCAACAGCGTCCCCATCCTTACTGTACACAGCTTGATGGTTCACCCGCTTCCCCTCCTGAGGTGGCGAACGGTTTTCCAGAAGCACCTTGGTGCCGACCGAAAGTCCTTCTCCATGTCTTCTCCGAACTTCTCCCACACACGCTGCTTTGCCTCTTTCACGGCAGAGGCTGCAGCCCTTCGGGCCCTTTCGGTACCTTGCAACTGCCTCCGGAGTCGTCTGGGATAACATATCCCGGAAAGACTCCTTCTTCAGTCGGACGGCTTCCCTGACCACCGGTGTCCACCACGGTGTTCGTGGGTTACCGCCCCTTGAGGCACCTAAGACCCTAAGACCACAGCTCCTCACCGCAGCTTCAGCAATGGAAACTTTGAACATTGTCCACTCGGGTTCAATGCCCCCAGCCTCCACAGGGATGCACGAAAAGCTCCGCCGGAGGTGTGAGTTGAAAGTCTGTCGGACAGGGGCCTCCTCCAGACGTTCCCAATTTACCCGCACTACCCGCTTGGGCTTACCAGGTCTGTCCAGAGTCTTCCCCCACCCCCTGACCCAACTCACCACCAGATGGTGATCGGTTGACAGCTCCGCCCCTCTCTTCACCCGAGTGTCCAAAACATATGGCCTCAGATCAGATGAAACGATTATAAAATCGATCATTGACCTTTGGCCTAGGGTGCTCTGGGTACCAAGTACACTTATGAGCATCCCTATGTTCGAACATGGTGTTCGTTATAGACAATCCATGACTAGCACAGAAGTCCAACAACAAACAACCACTCTGGTTTAGATCAGGGAGGCCGTTCCTCCCAATCACGCTCTCCATGTGTCTCCATCATTACCCACGTGCGCGTTGAAGTCCCCCCAGCAGAACTATGGAGTCCCCAACTGGAGCCCCATGCAGGACTCCACTCAAGGTCTCCAAGAAGGCCGAATACTTGAACTCTTGTTTGGTGCATATGCACAAACAACAGTCAGAGTTTTCCCCCACAACCCGCAGGCGTAGGGAGGCGACCCTCTCGTCCACCGGGTTAAACTCCAACGTAGCGGCGCTCAGCCGGGGGCTTGTGAGTATCCCCACACCCGCCCGGCGCCTCACACCCTGGGCAACTCCGGAGAAGAAAAGAGTCCAACCAGGAGTATGGTTCCAGAACCAAGACTGTGCGTAGAGGTAAGCCCCACCAGATCTAACCGGTAGCGCTCCACCTCCCGCACAAGTTCCGGCTCCTTCCCCCACAGAGAGGTGACATTCCACGTCCCCAGAGCCAGCCTCTGCTGCCCGGGTCTGGTCCGTCGAGGCCCCTGACCTTCACTGCCACCCATGTGGAAGTATTGATCAATGTATATCCCGGTTGCAGCCTGATGACATCATCAGGGTTATTTCATCACAGTCCAGAGCCACAGAAGCCATTTCACAACTTCAGCATTAAAGCTGTAGTTCGTAGTTTCTGCCGCCCCCATGAGGAATTCTAAGTAATGACAACAACAATGTCAGCGCATCTACATGATACAAGCCTTCCGAGACCATGCACCTCCTCCACGCAGTTGCTAGTAGCCAAGGAAGACACGGAGGATTAAGAAAACTCTTCAGAAGAGGTAATTATCTTCACTCAAATTTCTGTGCGGGAAAGTCACCGGACACCACAATCTTCTGAACATAGACATACTGAGAAATACAGAGAGAGTTTTGTGGAGCTGATAATCTTAATTAGCTTTGTAGCAACTCATTTAGCAATGGCTAAGTTACGCACTAAAGCTTCAAAGTTAATATTTGATCTTACCTCATGGACCCCCCCCCTGTTAGCTCTACTCATGGAGTAGTTTTCTTGGGTAAGCTTAACGATTCCTCACATTTTCTTATCCACAGAAGGTTGGCTGATTTTGTCTACTACACTGTTAAAGACAACAGTTCCTTGCAGATTCATCCCAATGTTTTCACCATCTCTCATCACTGATGGTAAGAAACGTTGTAATATTGACGTGATAGAATCAAGGTTTACATACTAATAAGCTCTCTGGAGACCTGAACCCAGTTAAATGCATGACGACGTTTTTATACAAACTACTGCCAAGAAACTACTGTGACAGAAAGAGGGTTAACATCTCAATAGAAGCTATGTGGAGGCCCAAAAGCATCTTTCCAAGACAGAGATATGTGTATAGGTACTTCTGCTAAGAAACTACAATAAAACTGTTTAAGTAACAGAAACAGAGTTAAACACATCATGATTCGAATGATTCTTGCAGATTAATATGTTTTTTTTTCAGAGTTTCTTGTAAGAAACGCTGTAATATTGACGTGATAGAATCAAGGTTTACATACTAATAAGCTCTCTGGAGCCTTAACGCAGTTAAGTGCAGAAGACGTGTTTATACAAACTACTACCAAGAAACTACTTTAAATCTTTTTAAAGTGACAAAAACAGGGTTAACATCTCATGAGAAGCTATGTGGAGGCCCAAACGCATCTTTCCAAGACAGAGATATGTGTATAGGAACTTCTGCTAAGAAACTACAATAAAACTGTTTAAGTAACAGAAACAGGGTTAAACACATATGATTCGAATGATTCTTGCAGATTAATATGTTTTTTTCAGAGTTTCTTGTAAGAAACGCTGTAATATTGACGTGATAGAATAAAGGTTTACATACTAATAAGCTCTCTGGAGGCCTTAACGCAGATGATAAGTGCATGAAGACGTGTTTATACGAATTTCTGCCAAAGAACTAAAAATCTTTTTAAAGTGACAGAAACAGGGTTATTTCATGAGAAGCTATGTAGAGGCCAAAACGCATCTTTCCTTCACAAAGATATGTGTATAGGGACTTCTGCTAAGAAACTACATTAAAATCTTCTAGTAACAGAAACAGGGTTAAATACATCATGATTCGAATGATTCTTGCAGATAAATATGTTTTTTTCAGAGTTTCTGGTAAGAAACGCTGTAATATTGACGTGATAGAATCAAGGTTTACATACTAATAAGCTCTCTGGAGACCTGAACCCAGTTAAATGCATGACGACGTTTTTATACAAACTACTGCCAAGAAACTACTGTGACAGAAAGAGGGTTAACATCTCAATAGAAGCTATGTGGAGGCCCAAACGCATCTTTCCAAGACAGAGATATGTGTATAGGAACTTCTGCTAAGAAACTACATTAAAACTGTTTGCAATGAAACAGGTTAAACACATCATGATTCGAATGACTTCTGCAGATAAATGTTTTTTCAGAGTTTCTGGTAAGAAACGCTGTAATTTTTGAGGTGATAGAATCAAGGTTTACATACTAATAAGCTCTCTGGAGCCCAACGAGCTATGCATGAAGACGTGTTTATACAAACTACTACCAAAACTACTTTAAATCTACTAAAGTGACAAAAACAGGCTTAACATCTCTGAGAAGCTATGTGGAGGCTCAAACGCATCTTTCCTGCACAAAGATATGTGTATAGGAATTTTGCTAAGAAACTACATTAAAACTCTTTTAGTAACAGAAACAGGGTTAAATACATCATGATTCGAATGATTCTTGCAGATAAATATGTTTTTTCAGAGTTTCTGAAGAAACGTTGTAATATTGACGGATAGAATAAAGGTTTACATACTACTAAGCACTCTGGGAGGCCTTAACGCAGATGATAAGTGCATGAAGACGTTATACAAACTACTGCCAAGAAACTACTTTAAATCTTTTTTAAAGTGACAAAACAGGTTAACATCTCATAAGAAGCTATATGGAGGCCCAAACGGATCTTTCCTGCACAAAGATATGTGTATAGGAACTTCTGCTAGAAACTACATTAAAACGCTTTTAGTAACAGAAACAGGGTTAAATACATCATGATTCGAATGATTCTTGCAGATAAATGTTTTTTTCAGAGTTTCTGGTAAGAAACGTAATATTGACGTGATAGAATAAAGGTTTAAATACTAATAAGCTCTCTGGAGGCCTTAACGCAGATAAGTGCATGAAGACGTGTTTATACGAATTTCTGCCAAAGAACTAAAAATCTTTTTAAAGTGACAGAAACAGGGTTATTTCATGAGAAGCTATGTGGAGGCCCAAACGCATCTTTCCTGCACAAAGATATGTGTATTGGAACTTCTGCCAAGAAACTACTGAGACAGAAAGAGGGTTAATATCTCATAAGAAAGCTATGTAGAGGCCAAAACGCATATTTCCTGCACAGAGATGTGTGTATAGGAACTTTTGCTAAGAAACTACAATAAAACTGTTTAAGTAACAGAAACAGGGTTAAACACATCATGATTCGAATGATTCTTGCAGATTAATATGTTTTTTTTCAGAGTTTCTTGTAAGAAACGCTGTAATATTGACGTGATAGAATAAAGGTTTACATACTAATAAGCTCTCTGGAGCCTTAACACAGTTAAGTGCAGAAGACGTGTTTATACAAACTACTAACAAGAAACTACTTTAAATCTATTTAAAGTGACAAAAACAGGGTTAACATCTCATGAGAAGCTATGTGGAGGCCCAAACGCATCTTTCCTGCACAAAGATATGTGTATAGGAACTTCTGCTAAGAAACTACATTAAAACTCTTTTAGTAACAGAAACAGGGTTAAATACATCATGATTCGAATGATTCTTGCAGATAATGTTTTTTTTCAGAGTTTCTGGTAAGAAACGCTGTAATATTGACGTGATAGAATAAAGGTTTACATACTAATAAGCTCTCTGGAGCCTTAACGCAGTTAAGTGCAGAAGACGTGTTTATACAAACTACTACCAAGAAACTACTTTAAATCTATTTAAAGTGACAAAAACAGGGTTAACATCTCATGAGAAGCTATGTGGAGGCCCAAACGCATTTTTCCTGCACAAAGATATGTGTATAGGAACTTCTGCTAAGAAACTACATTAAAACTCTTTTAGTAACAGAAACAGGGTTAAATACATCATGATTCGAATGATTCTTGCAGATAAATATGTTTTTTTTCAGAGTTTCTGGTAAGAAACGTTGTAATATTGACGTGATAGAATAAAGGTTTACATACTAATAAGCTCTCTGGAGCCTTAACGCAGTTAAGTGCATGAAGACGTGTTTATACAAACTACTTCTTTAAATCTATTTAAAGTGACAAAAACAGGCTTAACATCTCATGAGAAGCTATGTGGAGGCCCAAACGCATCTTTCCTGCACAAAGATATGTGTATTGAACTTCTGCTAAGAAACTACATTAAAACTCTTTTAGTAACAGAAACAGGGTTAAATACATCATGATTCGAATGATTCTTGCAGATAAATGTTTTTTTTCAGAGTTTCTGGTAAGAAACGCTGTAATATTGACGTGATAGAATAAAGGTTTACATACTAATAAGCACTCTGGAGGCCTTAACGCAGATGATAAGTGCATGAAGACGTTTTTATACAAACTACTGCCAAGAAACTACATTAAATCTTTTTAAAGTGACAAAAACAGGGTTAACATCTCATGAGAAGCTATGTGGAGGCCCAAACGCATCTTTCTAAGACAGAGATATGTGTATAGGAACTTCTGCTAAGAAACTACATTAAAACTCTTTTAGTAACAGAAACAGGGTTAAATACATCATGATTCGAATGATTCTTGCAGATAAATATGTTTTTTTCAGAGTTTCTGGTAAGAAACGCTGTAATATTGACGTTATAGAATAAAGGTTTACATACTAATAAGCTCTCTGGAGCCTTAACGCAGTTAAGTGCATGAAGACGTGTTTATACAAACTACTACCAAGAAACTACTTTAAATCTATTTAAAGTGACAGAAACAGGCTTAACATCTCATAAGAAGCTATATGGAGGCCCAAACGGATCTTTCCTGCACAAAGATATGTGTATAGGAACTTTCTGCTAGAAACTACATTAAAACGCTTTTAGTAACAGAAACAGGGTTAAATACATCATGATTCGAATGATTCTTGCAGATAAATGTGTTTTTTTTCAGAGTTTCTGGTAAGAAACGTTGTAATATTGATGTGATATAATCAAGGTTTACATACTAATAAGCGCTCTGGACGCCTTAACGCAGTTAAGTGCATGAAGACGTGTTTATACAAACTACTGCCAAGAAACTACTTTAAATCTATTTAAAGTGACAAAAACAGGCTTAACATCTCATGAGAAGCTATGTGGAGGCCCAAACGCATCTTTCCTGCACAAAGATATGTGTATTGAACTTCTGCTAAGAAACTACATTAAAACTCTTTTAGTAACAGAAACAGGGTTAAATACATCATGATTCGAATGATTCTTGCAGATAAATGTGTTTTTTTTCAGAGTTTCTGGTAAGAAACGCTGTAATATTGACGTGATAGAATAAAGGTTTACATACTAATAAGCTCTCTGGAGCCTTAACGCAGTTAAGTGCATGAAGACGTTTTTATACAAACTACTGCCAAGAAACTACATTAAATCTTTTTAAAGTGACAAAAACAGGGTTAACATCTCATGAGAAGCTATGTGGAGGCCCAAACGCATCTTTCCTGCACAAAGATATGTGTATAGGAACTTCTGCTAAGAAACTACATTAAAACTCTTTTAGTAACAGAAACAGGGTTAAATACATCATGATTCGAATGATTCTTGCAGATAAATGTGTTTTTTTCAGAGTTTCTGGTAAGAAACGCTGTGATATTGACGTGATAGAATAAAGGTTTACATACTAATAAGCTCTCTGGAGGCCTTAACGCAGATGATAAGTGCATGACGACGTTTTTATACAAACTACTGCCAAGAAACTACTTTAAATCTTTTTAAAGTGACAAAAACAGGGTTAACATCTCATAAGAAGCTATATGGAGGCCCAAACGGATCTTTCCTGCACAAAGATATGTGTATAGGAACTTCTGCTAGAAACTACATTAAAACGCTTTTAGTAACAGAAACAGGGTTAAATACATCATGATTCGAATGATTCTTGCAGAAAAATGTTTTTTTCAGAGTTTCTGGTAAGAAACGTTTTAATATTGACGTGATAGAATAAAGGTTTAAATACTAATAAGCACTCTGGAGGCCTTAACGCAGATTATAAGTGCATGAAGACGTGTTTATGCGAATTTCTGCCAAAGAACTAAAAATCTTTTTAAAGTGACAGAAACAGGGTTATTTCATGAGAAGCTATGTAGAGGCCAAAACGCATCTTTCCTTCACAAAGATATGTGTATAGGGACTTCTGCTAAGAAACTACATTAAAATCTTCTAGTAACAGAAACAGGGTTAAATACATCATGATTCGAATGATTCTTGCAGATAAATATGTTTTTTCTCAGAGTTTCTGGTAAGAAACGCTGTAATATTGACTAATAAGCGCTCTGGAGACCTGAACCCAGTTAAATGCATGGCGACGTTTTTATACAAACTACTGCCAAGAAACTACTTTAAATCTATCTAAAGTGACAGAAAGAGGGTTAACATCTCAATAGAAGCTATGTGGAGGCCAAACGCATCTTTCTAAGACAGAGATATGTGTATAGGAACTTCTGCTAAGAAACTACAATAAAACTGTTTAAGTAACAGAAACAGGGTTAAACACATCATGATTCGAATGATTCTTGCAGATTAATATGTTTTTTTTCAGAGTTTCTTGTAAGAAACGCTGTAATATTGACGTGATAGAATAAAGGTTTACATACTAATAAGCTCTCTTGAGCCTTAACGCAGAAGACGTGTTTATACAAACTACTACCAAGAAACTAAATCTATCTAAAGTGACAAAAACAGGCTTAACATCTCATGAGAAGCTATGTGGAGGCCCAAACGGATCTTTCCTGCACAAAGATATGTGTATAGGAACTTCTGCTAAGAAACTACATTAAAACTCTTTTAGTAACAGAAACAGGGTTAAATACATCATGATTCGAATGATTCTTGCAGATTATGTTTTTTTCAGAGTTTCTGGTAAGAAACGCTGTAATTTTGAGGTGATAGAATCAAGGTTTACATACTAATAAGCTCTCTTGAGCCTTAACGCAGTTAAGTGCATGAAGACGTGTTTATACAAACTACTACCAAGAAACTACTTTAAATCTATTTAAAGTGACAAAAACAGGCTTAACATCTCATGAGAAGCTATGTGGAGGCCCAAACGCATCTTTCCTGCACAAAGATATGTGTATTGGAACTTCTGCTAAGAAACTACATTAAAACTCTTTTAGTAACAGAAACAGGGTTAAATACATCATGATTCAAATGATTCTTGCAGATTATGTTTTTTTTCAGAGTTTCTGGTAAGAAACGCTGTAATTTTGAGGTGATAGAATCAAGGTTTACATACTAATAAGCTCTCTGGAGGCCTTAACGCAGTTAAGTGCATGAAGACGTGTTTATACAAACTACTGCCAAGAAACTACATTAAATCTTTTTAAAGTGACAAAAACAGGGTTAACATCTCATGAGAAGCTATGTGGAGGCCCAAACGCATCTGTCCTGCACAAAGATATGTGTATTGGAACTTCTGCTAAGAAACTACATTAAAACTCTTTTAGTAACGAAACAGGGTTAAATACATCATGATTCGAATGATTCTTGCAGATTATGTTTTTTTCAGAGTTTCTGGTAAGAAACGCTGTAATATTGACGTGATAGAATAAAGGTTTATACTAATAAGCTCTCTGGAGCCTTAACGCAGTTAAGTGCAGAAGACGTGTTTATACAAACTACTACCAAGAAACTACTTTAAATCTATTTAAAGTGACAGAAACAGGCTTAACATCTCATAAGAAGCTATATGGAGGCCCAAACGCATCTTTCCTGCACAAAGATATGTGTATTGGAACTTCTGCTAAGAAACTACATTAAAACGCTTTTAGTAACAGAAACAGGGTTAAATACATCATGATTCGAATGATTCTTGCAGATAAATGTTTTTTTCAGAGTTTCTGGTAAGAAACAATGTAATATTGACGTGATAGAATAAAGGTTTACATACTAATAAGCTCTCTGGACACCTGAACCCAGTTAAATGCATGACGACGTATTTATACAAACTACTGCCAAGAAACTACTGAGACAGAAAGAGGGTTAATATCTCATAAGAAAGCTATGTAGAGGCCAAAACGCATATTTCCTGCACAGAGATATGTGTATAAGGACTTCTGCTAAGAAACTACATTAAAATCTTCTAGTAACAGAAACAGGGTTAAACACATGATTCGAATGATTCTTGCAGATAAATGTGTTTTTTTTCAGAGTTTCTGGTAAGAAACGCTGTAATATTGACGTGATAGAATAAAGGTTTACATACTAATAAGCACTCTGGAGGCCTTAACGCAGATGATAAGTGCATGAAGACGTTTTTATACAAACTACTGCCAAGAAACTACATTAAATCTTTTTAAAGTGACAAAAACAGGGTTAACATCTCATGAGAAGCTATGTGGAGGCCCAAACGCATCTTTCCTGCACAAAGATATGTGTATAGGAACTTCTGCTAAGAAACTACATTAAAACTCTTCTAGTAACAGAAACAGGGTTAAACACATGATTCGAATGATTCTTGCAGATAAATATGTTTTTTTCAGAGTTTCTGGTAAGAAACGCTGTAATATTGACGTGATAGAATAAAGGTTTACATACTAATAAGCTCTCTGGAGGCCTTAACGCAGTTAAGTGCATGAAGACGTGTTTATACAAACTACTACCAAGAAAACTACTTTAAATCTACTTTAAAGTGACAAAACCAGGCTAACATCTCATAAGAAGCTATATGGAGGCTCAACTGGATCTTTCCTGCACAAAGATATGTGTATAGGAACTTTCTGACTAGAAACTACATTAAAACGCTTTTAGTAACAGAAACAGGGTTAAATACATCATGATTCGAATGATTCTTGCAGATAAATGTTTTTTTCAGAGTTTCTGGTAAGAAACGTTGTAATATTGACGTGATAGAATAAAGGTTTACATACTAATAAGCTTTCTGGAGCCTAACGCAGTTAGTGCAGAAGACGTGTTTATACAAACTACTACCAAGAAACTACTTTAAATCTATTTAAAGTGACAGAAACAGGCTTAACATCTCATAAGAAGCTATATGTGGAGGCAAACGGATCTTTCCCTGCACAAAGATATGTGTATAGGAATTTCTGCTAGAAACTACATTAAAACGCTTTTAGTAACAGAAACAGGGTTAAATACATCATGATTCGAATGATTCTTGCAGATAAATGTGTTTTTTTTCAGAGTTTCTGGTAAGAAACGCTGTAATATTGACGTGATAGAATAAAGGTTTACATACCATCAAGCACTCTGGAGGCCTTAACGCAGATGATAAGTGCATGAAGACGTTTTATACAAAACTACTGCCAAGAAACTACATTAAATCTTTTTTAAAGTGACTACTGAGCAGGGTTAACTATCCTGCGCGTAAAGCTATGTGGAGGCCCAAACGCATCTTTTCCTGCACAAAGACATGTGTATAGGAACTTCTAACGCTAAGAAACCAGTACATTAAAACTCTAGAGTAACAGATACAGGGTTATATGCATACCGTGACTGCAGATGATTCTTTGCAGATAATGTGTTTTTCAGAGTTTCTGGTAGAAAACGCTGTACCTTGAGGTGATAGAATCGCGTTTACAAGATACGCCAACAGCTCTCTGAGCCTTAACTAGTTATGCATGAAGACGTGTTCATATTAAACTTACTGTTCAAAGAAACCACTTCAAAACTGTCAAAGGACAAACAGGCTTAACATCCATGATAGCTTGAGTGCCCAAACGATCTTTCTCCAAACAAAGATATGTAGTAGCTAAACTTCTGAAGAACCACATTAAAACCCTTTAGTAACAACAGAAACAGGGTTAAATACATCAAAGACTTAACTATTCAGATTAGTGTTTTTTCAGAGTTTTTGAAGGAGAACTGCTGTAATTCTTTTATGTGATAGAACTAAGGTTTCACATACTAATAAGTTTTCCTAGAGTCAACTAAAGCAGCAAGAAGATCGTGTTTATACAAACTACTCATCACAAAACCATTTTAAATTCATTAAAGTGACAAAACAGGCTGTATCCATTGAGAAGCCATGTGGAGTCTAAACGTATCTTCCAGCACAAAGATAGTGGGAACTTCTGCTAAGAAACTGCACTGAACTCTCTTAATAACAGAAACAGGAATACACTCAGATCTGAATCGCATCTTGATAATATGTTTTTTCAGGTTTCAGAATGCAATGTTTAATGATAGAATAAAGGTTTACATATCAATAAGCTTCCTCTGAGGTCAAACGCAGTTAAGTGCATGAAGACTGTTTATACAAACTACTGCCAAGAAACCCATTTTAAACGTCAGTGACAAAACAGTTTACGATCTCGTGAGAAGCTTATGTGGAGGCCCAACCATCTTTCCTGCAATAAAGATATGTGGCATTGAACTCTCAGCAAGAAACCCATGACAAAACCTTTAGTAATAGAGTTCAGTGCCGTAATACATCATGATCTGAATGACTTGTGGCAATTATGCTCTTTCTCGTAGTTTCTTGGTGCTGTTCTTCTGTGGTCTTTGAGGTGATAGTCCCAAGAAGTTTATGACATTATATCAGCCGCTTTCTGACTCACCAAACTTTAGTTGAACGTGCATGATCATCGTTTTTTTACAAACCATCAGAAAACCATATACACAAATCTAAGTTATTAAAAATAGATATGATTTTTTATGAGGTTACTATGGATGCTTCCAAACCGATCTTCCCAAAAGAACAAAACAAATATGTAGAACTTCTTACAGAATCCACATATAAAACCTTGGTAAGAGAAGAAGTTAAATGAGCAGATCATCACATTCTGAATTTTATCTTATTGAGCAAACGCAGTTTCTAAAAGAAACGCCGTGGTTCTGAGGATAATTATTTATATACTAATAGTTTCAATGTCTCAAACCCAGCCAGGGCTCCAGTGATGGACTGTCGCTGAGGCAAATCTTTATAAGAACTACTTATAGATAAAGAGATAGATCCCCATCGGCAGCCATGAGGTCAACGCATCTTCAGCTGATGAGAGAGTATAGCAAGCAGAACCCTATTAAAGAAACTATTATCAAACCTGTTTAAAGTGTCAGAAACAAAGTCAAATGATACTCATGATTCTTTCGAATGATCTTAAAGATGATGAGTGGTTTTTCTCTGAGTTTCTGCAAGAAAACGCCATTGAATGATCTGAGCAGAACAAAGTGTTTATACAATAATAAGCCTCTGGAGCTCTTAACAGTTGGCATTGAAGATCGCAGTTATGCCAAACCCATCAATGTTGAAACCCATTAAATCCTGCTTAGTGCTTTTAATGTTTGTGGCTTTAAGATTCTATAAGAAGCCATGTGATAGGCCCAAACTGATCTCTTCCATACAAAAGAGCTATGTTTGAACTGCAAGCTGTTGAAACTGAGACAGTCCTTTGGCAACATGAAACATAAGTCAAAATGAAAAACACTATGATCTTAATTGATCCTTTGAGTTGATAAGATGTCTTTTTAGTGAAGTCTCTTAAAAAGAAACTAATATTGATTTGATATAGTGATACAAAAAAAGCTATATACTGGCTGTGCTTCCTATGAACTGAACCCAAAGCTACATCCATTGATCTACAGAGGCTAAATCATTGTCGTTGAAACTGCTCTACTGCACAGAAAAGATGGCCAATATCTCATAGAGCTATAGCTTCCAAAACTGAACTTCCTAAATACTGTATAGCTGAAAAAAAGGTAACTTCTCACAGAAACTGCTAACAAACTTTAGTAATGAAATAAGAAGAAAGATTGATCATCAACATCCTTGACAAACAAAGCTGAGCCTCTGCAAGAATGCTGAATATTTAGACTGAGGAATCATTGTTACAGAGATGACAAGCCTCCTGAGAACCTGAACCAGCTGCAAATGCATTTATTCCACCGCTTTGAGCAAACTGTCGCGTCGCTGGAACCACTGTGATAGAAAGAGGGTTAACATCTGTGAGAGTATAGAGGCTAAAATGGGAACATCTCCACTGAGCACACAAGGGAACTCATAAGAAACCAGATTAAACGCCAGCTACCCAGCGTTCAGGTCAAATTAAGATCATGATTCAATGATTCTTGCAGATAGTTGAGCGTTGAGTTTAGGCGTTGTTCTAAATGATCCATAGAATTAAAAAGCTCTTAAACACTGTCAAGTCTCAGATACCTTAATATAAGATGCTTTTTTGCCAAGATATGATATATTGAATTTGTCAAAAGAACTCTCAAAACCTTTAAAGACAAAGAAACAAAGTCATTCACTGGAATATGGAGGGGTTAAAATTGCATCTTCCCTAAAAACAAGATATGTAGGGACTCTGCCGTTGTTCATATCAAAACTGTTTAGTGAGTGGCCAGTGTCAGTGTTAAACAATGTTCATATCCCCAATATTCCGCAAGACAGGTCTATAGCAGTCTTTTTCACAGTGAAGTTTCTAGTAAGAAACGCTGTAGTCATGACGGATAACCTGGCCAGCTATATTACAACCATCGCCGCTCCTGGATATCCAACTGAAAGAATAATATAACTCATTCTTTCTATACAAACCTCTGTAACGCTAAGGAAACCACCTATCAGAGAGAAGACTTGAATAGAGTTAGGGGTGGAGGCTACGCCTGAATCCTTGATCCTGAAGCCGAATGTGAAGAGCATGTATAGTGAACTCGTTGCTGAAACTCATGTCAAAAACCTTTATGTCCAGTGTTCAAAGTCAAAACACATCATGATCCCAAACGATCTAGCAGAATAAAACGCCTTTCTCCAGAGGTTTCGGTAAGAACGCTGTAATATTGACGGATAGAATCTGCCGCCTTGTTACGTTTGTACGCGTCGCCTGACCTGAACCCAGCCAGCCCAGTGCATGACGACGCGAGTGCAGAACACGGCGAAGGAAATCCTGCTTCACAGCAAAGAGGCCAATATCTTCATAAACAAAGCTTATGGCAGGCGTTAAAACCGGTGATAGCATTTCTCGCGTCGCGATGCATGAACCTGCCAAGAAACCCATTAAAACCAGCAACATGCTGGTGAAACAGGTCAATGTTGACTCATGATCCTGATGATTTTGACGCCCGTTTTTCTGAGTTTTGGTGAACGCGCCAAAAATAATGATTTGATAGAACAAAAGCCAGCTTGAACACTAACAAGCCTCGATGCCCTAATGTAGTGCAGGCAGAAGTCACCTTTCTTTGCTACAAACCATTGCTGTAAGAATTATATTAACGCTAGTAGTGATATAAAAACCAGGGTTAATATCTCATAAAAGAGCCATGTGATCTCAAACTGTTCTCCCGCGTCAAAGAGCCGCATTGAACTCGCCAAAATCATATTAAACCCTTCTAAAAACAGTGAACAAAAAGTCAACACACTCCAAGATTCATCGATTTTGTAGATTATGTTTTTTCAGAGTTTCTGCAGAAACGCTGTAATTTTGAGGTGATAGGAATCAAGGCTTACAGCGCTGTTGTTATCAATAATCACGAACCTCAAAGAAATAATGACACGCTTTATCTACTACAAGAAAAACCATCGCAATGTTATACAATGATCTCATAAAGAAAAGCTGTGTAAGACAAAACCAGACATTTCCCAAAAACAGATGTGGGGAGAGGGAACTTTGCGAAGAAATCTGATGAAACGCAAGAATAGTACGAAAGCCAAATCATTATCATATCTGAATGATCTTAAAAGAAACAAGAGAAGTTTAGAGTTTCTGGTAAGAACGCTGGCCACTGACAGATGAGATTAAAGGTTTTCAGTATATACTAATAAGTTTCAGAAGTCCCTAACCAGTTAAGTGTATGAAGACGTATTATAAACTACTGCAAGAAATCTACGCTAAAACCCATAGTGATAAAATAGGGCGACATCTCTATATATAGCTACGGAGTGCCCAATCAGTATCTCTTTCCATAAAGATATGACAAACCCCAAAGCAATGAAACCTCATGGTTTAAAACTTTTAATAAAGAAATAGGGTTAAATAAAGATTGGTGATCACCTGACTCAGCATGACATGCCTTTCAGAGTTTCCGGTGAAACACTGTGGTCACGATCTTATGAATAGCAGTTTGTTGTTGTTCTGTCAGCTCTGATGCCCAAAGCATTTAAAATATCTTCAAACATACAAACAACCTGCCGTTGAAACCGGTACGTAAACTAGAAGTGACAAAGCAGGGTTAACATCTCATAAGAAGCTCAAACGACTTCCAAGCCAGAGATATATAGAACTTGTTAAGAAAGTACAGTCAAACCTGGTTATGGTCAAAAACAAAGTCAATCATGTCGATCCAACGACTTTTGTAAAGAAACATAAGTCTTTACTTACCTTAGCTGATCATGACTGGAAGTTGATACAGAACAGTCTTGCTTATTTTGCTTATTTTAACTCCAAGTTTGTTTGATAGACGATACAGTTTTGCAAATGATAGATGATAGGAGTAGATAGATGATGGTATGCGACGACTGGCTGATAGAGATTGAACGATTTTCGGTGCCGCTTTCATCTGATGTTCTTGCCGCTCACCCGCCGCGTCGTTTTGTCGAGACGCTCGGGGTTGAGCATCGCCCAGGCAGAGCCTCTTCGTTCATATACACGTGATTGAGTTTAATGCTGTCATTTGGCCAATTTTTCTCTTTATCAATCAGATTAGCTCGCCGCTCAACAAAGCCCGTAAAAGTTTCAGCTAGCAAGAACTGTCCAAAACAAAAGAGCACTGAAACACATAAATAAACTAGTCCTGGTTCACCTTTTCTTGTTTGATTTGAGCCTCTTCAATTGCCTGTATTTGATGAAACACATCAGAGCACATTGTTGAACTGATAAAATAATGCAAAAAAAGCAGAATAAAGCTCAGTTTATACCTGCAAACCAATGTGTAATAATGAGTTACTTTGATATTTAATATGATGCTATAAACTAGAAAACAATCCTGGTTTATTAACCAATATACGAATAAAAGACTTCCTATTTGAATGATAAAGTCAGCAACCATAGTCCCATGTTTCAACTGACTTAGCCATCACTCCTCTGCTTAATATCAAATGCCTTTGTCTCACAAAGCTCCAAGTTTCTGCTTAAGAGAATTTAAAGAGTTCTGCGTTGTTATATTCTGTTTAACACGATCCTGTCCTGATCTTATTTGATCATCATCACACACACACACACACACACACACACACACACATTACACAATGTCACATCATTACACCACACCACATACAGTCCATCATTGTCAAAAACTATTATCATGACGATTACATTATTATCGTCACCACATGCAAAGCCTTCCTTCTCATGAAACATATATCATGGCATAGTAATCACCTATATGCTCTTCATAGCCAACGCAATGTTACTCTTTCTTTGTTATTATGGAAACAAAAACTGAACCTTTGAAGTAGACCTCTGAGCACAGTTAAATTGTTGAGGTGTAGCTGTACCTTATTTCTCTGGCTGGGTCCCACTGAGTGTTAAGTCCTGGTTTATCCCCTTTCTATAGCTCTGTAATATGATATACTTTTTCTTTTACCATAATGGTTTTTCCATGGCCCAGCAACAAAGTCCCGATCCACGGGATATCAAAGCCGCGCCCTATGTAGTTACCGTGAGGATACAAAAAGACCGACGTGCGCGTCGAGCGTCGTTCATATCTATTGGTTCGGCGGTGGTTCGCGGAAGAGCCTTCCTTCCGGGTCCAATGCATGCGCGTTCTGAGCACCTCCGCAAACTTCGATCCTGAAGATCGGACATGTGGCTCGTAGTTGTTTTTTTTTTTGCGCGCTAATTGTGTAATAGCAGACGTCCCGTCGATTGTCACACTACGCCACTTTAATTAGCGTAGCGGAATGGCTCTGCTCACGCTACTCGGACCTGATCATCGCTATTGCAGCGTTTCAGCTCTCATACGCTTATTTTAGCAGCTAGAGCAAACGCCCGCAACTCATCTTCACCAAATCAACAATGTGGCACTAGTGGACCAAACTGGCCTTTATATGCAGGATATGTCTTAGATTAGTTATTTGTTCATCTAATCCCCTGTCACAGCGCTCTCATTTAGAACTGCCAGTGCCGTGAAATCAATACTATCCTGTCTGACTGAGCAATCAATCCTCAGCAACACCAGTCTGGTAAGCTCAGAGAGTTTCTGAAAGACAACGAAAACAAAAGCAGCCCTCTCAAAGCTTACTCCACTTTTCCTAAAATGTTCATGATCCATAATATAGATTTTGAAGTCACAGTAGGAAGATGAGCTGAGACTCTGATAGGAATTTGTAATTATTATTAGGACATAAATATGATTTTTAAATGTACATCATAATTGAATGTTGACAAAGAAGGATCAGTAAATATGCAAGCCTGTGGTTAAAAGTCCTCATGCCTGCAAACCCTGAACCCATTCAGAAAAACACTTCCCCAAAATCCTTTTAGATTAGACTTAGTATTATAAGTGAATGGTCTCTTTGTCAACATGTCTGCCAGCCTACAGGCAATCGAAACGTCTGAAAGCCGTTTTTGGTCCTGTGTCTAAATTATTGAAAAAGAAAAGTATTATCAAATTGTTAATATCGCAGAGATAGCTGCCAAACAAAACCCCAGATCCTTCAACAGATCTAATTCCTGCACAAGAGAGAGAATACCTAGGAGTGCAGCAGGCTCAATAGTAAACACAAGAGATTGGTCTCGTCGTTATGAACTCACACTGAACTCAGCCCACCAAATGACCCGCCAAAAGCTAATGTCCTTTCAGCATAGCAGTTGATCCAAAATGATTTGTCTTCTCCGCATCGTAGATACAGATTGTGTCTGCCCGACAACTCCTGACAATAATGCAACTGTTTTCATTAACCAGATGAATGTAAATTAAATACGCTGTTTCCATGTTTGTGGTCTTCCTTCTGTGTGCCTCTATTATTCAGTTTTCAGGGGGACACCTGCAAATCAGTAGTAGAGAAACAGAGCGTGTGGTCACGTAGATCATACTAATTATAGTCGGATATAGCTGTTGAAAGCAATAGGTAGTCCCAGTAAGTCCCAGTAAAGTCAAAACACAAAAGACTCATATGAACAGTCATCTCTTCATGAACCATCACAACAATTAGCAGGAGGTTAATTAAAACCTGTCCATGATATTATAGAGCACTCACTGCCTTCCTATCTGTCAGAAGAATGCCTGCCAGCCAAATCTTCTATAACCACTACTGGTGCTTATTTGAAGTTTTCAGTCCCAACTTAAAAAGTTGAACAGTTATAAGAACGATTTAGTTTCATGCAATCAAAAACTGGTATTATTAGTATGACCCAGTACCTGCAGCAAAAACCCGCAAGTGGAAGCAAACGAACAACACTCCTAGCACTTTGAAGACAGATAGCGCTAGAGTGATACAATGTCAGCGCATTTTACGGCGCACAGAAGCACTGGGGTCTGCTCACTGTTATATCAACCAGCTGCGCCAGCAGGTAAAAGTTTGAGCTAACGCACGCACCGTTTCTTCGATTGGTGGCAGAGCGCGTCCCCGGAAACGGAGTGAATGAGCGCGACCGAAGTCTCCCGGCAATTCGGATACTGAAAACCGGAACTGACTTTGTCGATCAGAAAGAAGCTTGATCAGATCCAGCACCAGATGGTCGGCTTTCTTCTTTGCGAAATGTTTTTCAGAAGACTATCGTGCCCCGGCAAACTCATCTGAAAATACAGAGATCACGTGGTATCGCCGCCGCTGATGCTCCGTCTGAATTGAGAAAACAAGACTGATGTGCGACGCGCGCTCGTCCATCCCAGTTTCGTTAGCCTTCATCTTTGGGCCATCAACGTCGTGAATGAAGTTTCGCCTGCCGCTTATGAAAGACCAGCCACGTCCTCGTCCCTCCAGAAAAATGAGGCATTTTTTTGACTAACGGGAGATCGATCACCCCATGTCCCGCTCCTCTGCTGACAGTTGGCCGTCACTTGTTAGCTTCATTATATCTGTAAACTAAATGGTAGTCCAAGCACCAACCCCGTCAAAGCCAACCATAGTTTTTTATTTTTAAGGACACAGCATCGTCGCCTGTCAGCCTGGAGATTAAAGAGCCACACCCCGTCCTTCCAAAGCAAAAGCCTCGGCATTTTCGGTCCCAACTTGGAGATCTGATCACTCCAACTGCTTGCCGGCAGTTAGCCGCCGCCTGTTGGGCCCAGCGATAACCAGAAACCAGGTGTCGGGTGGAATTAGCATCAACTTCGCTGAAGCTAACTATTCGCTATTTTTGGGCGACAATACAGATTAGCGTCGCTTGTTGTTATGGAGACGTAGACATTACCTCGTCTCTTCCGGCAAGCCTGAGCTGCCTTTCTGACCAACTTAGAGACTGATCATCTAACTGTTTTTTCTAGTCGGATACAGCCAACGCGTCACCCAAGCCGGGCCTGCAGAACAGATTCCTGTAAACTAGTGCCCAAGGAATTAGCACGCTTAATCTCATTGAAGGAGACCGCATTTGTTTTTTATTTTAGGTTTGCTGGCTCAGATTTAATGCCTGCTCACTGTTAAGTGAGGACGACATGCCTCTCTGTCCTGTGGCCTTATGCTACCTGACCAACTGTGAGGACCTGATCACTCCAACCCCACCTTTTGAAGGGACAGCCAATGCCACTGAAGTTGGTTTTATTGGCATTCAAAACAGCAGCCAGTGAAATTAGCACGCTGGTCCCTCGCCAGCCAACACTGCCTTCGGCTTCCGCCACAACGATTATAGTTTTTCAGCCGGCCAGTTATGGAGACTGAGCTGATGTCTCGGCCTCTTCCCGCTTTTGAGGCATTTTGACCAACTAGAGACTGACTACCGACCAGCCTTCGCCGAAGAGTCGCTCGCCGCCTAATGGCCCAGCCGAACAAAACCAGTGCCTGGACGAAGATACGACTTCGCCGTTTCAACGACGCCAGCCTTCATTTTTGGGCGACGGCCTGTTGCATCGTTTCGCTGCCATGAGATGGACCATTGTTTTTCGCTTCTTCCAGGTGTTTTGAAAGCGGCTTTCAATCAACCCCGTAGACCTGACCACCCGGTCCCATTCTTTCGCGTCGACAAATGGTCGGCTACTGTTAACGTGATGAGGCATCCGGGTACCAAAAACGCAGAATTTAGTGTCGCCAACTTCGCCAGCTTAACGACGGTTTTTCGCCTTTGCCGATCAATGCCAAGACTAGTCGTCACTGTTGCTATGACACCGATTGTCGTCTCGTCCCTCCCGCGTGCCTATGGTTTGACTAAACCCAGGATTTCAGATCATCATTCAGCCTCTTCGCCTAATAAAAGTCATCGTCACTCGCTGGTCATTATATCAAAACAGCGTCGGTGAACAGGCAGCACGCCAACCCGTCAGCCAATCCAACGTTTCATCTTAGCAGACACATTAGATTAGCGCTGCCGAAAGCGTCAGGAGATACACGCCCTCGCTTCCTTCCGTGCGAGCGGCTTCTTCGACCGGTCCCGTATATATCTGACTGTTCGGTCCCGCCTTCTTCGTCGATTAGCGTTGGCTGCCACTTGTTAGTCGCATTATATCTGTAAATCACAGCGCTCGGCGGTAACGGCACGTTAACTTTCGCTAGTTAATCACGTTTTTTTTACTGAATAAAATACAGATGAAGGCCATTAGTTAGTTACGCGGTGAGCACTTAGCCAATGCCTCGCCTCTCCGCAGCCTCGGCGCACTTTGTCCTGTCCTCGGGATATTCCGATCCATTCTGGTCCCGCCTTTCTCAGCCAACAGCTGCTCGTCACTCGAGCGGGGGTCAATATACCGCGTCCCAGTCGGTGGAATGAAGGCACGCGACTTCTCGGCTAGCGACCATTAATGTTAATAGCACAGCGAACTGCAAAGTACAGTTCCTTGTCCCATACATGGTCGGAAGCGCAACTCAGATGGTGCAGCACTGAGATCTGAACCCGACTGCGTTCCTGATGAGTTTAGATCAGAGAATATGCCTGTTGGGAACAGGCCGGTTGATTGGCCTGGGGTATGTAGTTTTTCATCCAACAACTCCCACCTCCATTAATTGCATGCTTCCTCAAACCCACACTCCCAGTCATTGAATGATAGTTATATCTAGTAATATGAACTGATACATTACTAAACAGGAAGAAGCTTCCTGAAATCAAAGCAGCTATCCCAGCAAAAGCTCAGAGCCAGTGATGCGCCTGGAAATGTCTGGTTTGTTCTCATCCCATTCCTTCAGATTTATTCTTTATTTAGGTTCTACTCTCACAAACATCCTTTTTTGCCTCAGTGGCTGAAGTTTATCTGAGTACTTTAATAAAGTGTCTGTATCCATGTTGTCGGCCCAGAGGGTAGCACTATGCTCTGCTGCCATGCCATTTGATTTCTAATCCCATGTCTCAGATGTGCCTAATGGAACTCTTACCTGACTTTATTTGATAGTCCATGGTTTGTTCTTAGTGAGTTCCAGATTACTAGTCACAAAAGCCCATAAACCCAACTGGTCAAAACAATGATCTGTTGTCGATAGTCGGAAAGTTTCACCCTGAGCAGAAGTGTGTAAAGATAATAAAATCAGCCTCTGTCTCTCACCTGAGTTTACAGATAAAGCTTTGAACAACACAGGTTTGGTCCATCTCTGCTCAACCTCATAAAACTCAGGCAACAATAGCAATATCCACAAAAACAAATGGAAGGGTCCAACAAAAACTAGCCATACTGTAGAGAATATCTGAGATCGCCAGCTAGGATCTTTGTCTGTTTTTTTCACAGGCATCTTCTGAGGTCATAGTTGGCTAATCCCCAAAAACACACTACTGTCCTGTTTGTTGTCAGAGTTTGCAGTGTCAAAGCAAAGCCAGCGCAGTGAAGAATGTTGTGTCAAGATATCTGAACCCCATGATACGAGTAGGGACAGGTGTCACCCATACGAACTGAGGCAAACAAGGAAGTCTCACTAGACTTCCTTCAGTGCCAGTTAGAAGGAGGATCTGCTGAACCCAACATTCGGATGGGAGAGGGCAATCCACATTCCAGCCTGAGAGACTGTTTCTTTAAACCTAACCCAACTGATCATATGATGCAAGCTGTCTTGAACTGAAGAATGTGAAGCAAACTAAAATAACAGTCTAAAGTCTATTAGAAAAATTTTTCCAGGACTGACAGAGGAGCCTAGCTACTGCAGTCCTGATTTTGTCCTTAGATTCTGAGAAGAAAGTCACCCATGCAGTCCTCTGGCACCAGCAATCCAGAGGTCATCAGCAACGTATGGTTTAGTAAAACACTGTTGGGAAGCTGCTCTCTTGTCCTGTCCTGTTTTTAACCATAGAGAGTTAGTGCAGCCTTTGAACCCCATAAATGTTCCTTTCTTTTGAGTGACTCTGTCATTGAGTCCACCTGAGCCAGTGAACCTGGTCTTAGAGGAAACTGATGACTACTTTCATTGTGCAAAGGCTCTATTTGTTCAATGTCGCTCCAGCCTTTGCTGAATGTTCCAGTAAAATAATTTTCGTTAGGCTTTCTTTCAGCCAATAAATTATTCTCAGAGCGCCCACTCTAACAACAGCAATGATGTCATCTGATCAGAGCAAGCCCATGTCCCATCAGTTATTGAGGAAGGCTGATCCCAGTTAGCTGGTCCTATGCCTGAGACAGCCACTGGTCCCTAACTGAGCTGGTAAATATACAATAGCAGAAGATGCCCACATCCGGCTTGCAGTGCCAGTAGATATATAGTGGGTTGTTGAAACATGGCTGGGCAATATAAGCAAAAGCTTAAATACACTGGTATTTGATCAAGATAAAGAGATTACAGCAGGGAAACAGTTAGGGAATTTGGTAAAATTACAGACTATTTCTCTCTGAAACTTCATCTTTGAATGAAGATACCCTGCAGAGCTGTCTGATATTTGTGCCAAAACCCAGCATCTGTGAGTAGCATTATTACCTACTCAACGGTGAAGCAGGTTGGCGGAGAGCCCGCCGATTTGTTTAGTCCCTGGCTGCACAGCCGGGTGAGCGGACTCCTGGTATTACCTGGTGGTTTTATGAGGCCAAACCAAGCCGGCGACCGGTCGTTAAAACGCGGTCTCATTTCCGAACTATCCATTCTCATTTCAAGCCTTTGATGTTTATGGTTCTGTAGTTAAGTCCGCCGCGCCCAGATACCTACGCCCCTGTCAACGCAATGATTCTTTCCTCCTTCATTCATTAACTTCGCGCCGCTGCGTCTGAGGACGCCTGCAGGTGGCGATCAGGTAAGCGTCCACGTTCATAGTTGAGGGCTATAGAATTAAGGCCATTTAACGTTAATCTTGATCGGCTCAGCAACGCTAAACAGTTGATAGAAAACCAAAGCTCAAACCGTCTGCCAGAGATCACCTCATCTTGCAGCCTCCAAAACCAAGATTCCGCCCCCAGGGTGCTATCGGTGTCTGACCGTCTCCATGCAACCCAGTCTTTGGAATGGCAGTTTCCTCCAGCCGCCCTAGGTTTCTAATTTTCATTTTAGAAGGTTCATATCTCTCAAACCCTTATCTGAGCCTAACGTCCTGTCGCTTTAAGCCTAGCTCTGAGAGTATTGTTCAATGTTCACCTGTTCCCCAGCCCCCAGGCCCCAGAGAGTTTGTTCAGTACCTTGGGGTACTAATCCTCGGTCCCTCGTCTCGGTGCCAGATCATTACTACAGTTTCAGTATACAAGCTCCCAGCCCATTCCAGTGCTGTCTTCGCCTGGAGTTTTTTGGTCCACAGTCCTGTTTAGTTTTGACTCACGCCCAAAGCCTCGCAGATGTCCTGTTTCTTGTTTTATCCAGTTTATCGTAGGGTAAGTTTTTTGCCCATGTATCAGGCCTTCTGTTGGTGAACCTGCCTGCTGTCAATAAATCTCAACTTTCTCCTGCCTGTTCGCTTTTGGGTCCCCAATCCCTGCAAACTACAGCCAAACCCAGTTTTAAAAATTAAATGTAAAAATCAATAACTGTCCCAACTCCAAAAACAGTAATTTAATCAAACATATCTCGGTGCCAACCCATGATCACTCTATGTAATAAAGTCAAAAGTAAATGTGGCTACTGCAACTACTATGTGTTTAACGCACCGTTTTTATAACAAACCAAAGCCTTCATTGTATAGAATGAACTGTCCTCTGAGGACATATTAGCTGGCGTCGGGGAGTAGAGGTGAACAAAGGTGGAGACCGCAGGCGAGCTGCAAAGCTGCAAAAGTCCCTGGCCCATAGTCCCGTTCGCCAAACAAGACCGCTACGTCAGTTTCTCCATTCACCAACACTAGACTGATCACACTAAATGATGAGCTGCTACAAATATTAATACGGAACGCTGTCATTTGCGATGATGACTACATCACGGCAAAGCCCCAGCTTCAACGATAGGCACTCAGTTAAAGCTAGCGGTGCGAGCTAGCTACCGGCAGGATAGAGAATGTAGCGAACCCAAACCAACGCCTGAAGCCGGAAAACCATCCTTGGCCAGCTCACTAGTGTCCCAAAGGTTGGTCGCTGCACATCTTTAATCAGTATTTGTGTCCAATAGAGGCGAAAGCACCCCAACCTGTCTCCCACCAACCTGGCAAAGCGGAATAGTGCAAAAAGTAGATCTAAGCCGTGAAGCACTGTTGACTTCAGACTACTGGTTTCGATTAGATTACCAATGATGAGTTTATACATCGTTGATTAATGTAGAAAACAAGCCGAATCCCTCCCATCAGTATTACGCACTAGGTATTTGTTCCAAAGATACCTCTCTATAGTTAGTTATATTTTGTTTGAAACAAGCTGAACATTTTCTGTGTCTATCCCATTGGTATTTTTAGATTTATAAGAATGTCTGCCAAAACTTGCTCTTGTTTGTCTTCCGTCTATTAGCAACAAAACTATTCGAATATATGAATATAAATATAGTGATATGAGAAAGAAAATACATATGTTTATGGAAGGCAAACTAACAAACCTATCCAGAAGTCCTGATCCCGCATGCAAGAGTTCTTTCCTCTCTCCCAAAGGTTTCTCTGCTGATTAATTACATCAGAGAGCTAGTAGAACAGCTATCTAGTTTTTTGAGCATCATCCATATTTAATAACCATCTTCAAAGTGGACGACTAAACAGTTGTTACAAGGGATGATCCACGTTTTTCCTCTTCTCGTCCAACGATGATCGTCTGCTCACCAGCTCAAAGCAGCAAAACCTGATTCATTTTGTAGAGGATATAAAGATTTTGTCAAAAGATGTGCCCACATACGTCATACTCTTCAGCTGAGTATCCCAAAGTCACACCAACGTCGCACCGGCCGTACTTGGCGAAATGAGATCGCTGCCTACTGCTTATTTTAGGTAAACCTGGTCTTAAACAAACTATTCGCTTTATATTTAAAATGTTCCAACTACAAAAAACACTGCATATATCGCTAAAACCAAAGGTCCAAGAATATTATCCAGAGAAAGATATTTTCATAACTGAGTTGAACTGATATCTCATCAACATCCCTGCAACCGCAATGGCATATCTCAACATCTCTGGTCTCCATGTCCCGGCTACTTATTCCCAGCTTTCGCCCAGGATTCCTCTAAAGTTTCAGGTGTTGAATCACAAAACCTCCAATGACTTTTTCTGAAATTTATATATGTTCACTCCACAGCAGGGAAACCCAGGAGCGGCTTATATGAACTTGCATTGTTCAGCTAGTGACCCACTTAAACCCAGGTACTATATGTTAAAGCCACATAAGTTTCAAAGTGAATGACAGCCTCTTCTCTGGTTTGAGCAAACAAAGTCCGACGTATTGCTGTCCCATCCATCGGTCAGAGCAGAATATATCACGTATACGTCCTTCTCTGATGCGATTGGTAATCATTATGTCATCTGCGATAAAGAAGATGTATTTCTATTGCTGATCTCATCCACATCTAATGTTAAACTTTGTTAAAACCCATTGAGTACAAACCAGAAATACTGGGGACAGCATCAACTGAGTTTACTCCTCAGAATGAAGCCTCAAAGCAGTCTCCTTTCCAGTATAGTTGACCTCAACAAAGAACTCAGTTTTTCCTAAATTAACCCGCGCCAGAAATTTTACTGATGTCAACCAGGAACTACCACGATCGAGAGAGAGAAGATCGGTTAAACTCGCTTAAATATGCTTCTTCCAGCTATATCAGTTGTTTATTTTGTAGTAAAGCGATCTGGCTGTCAGTCGGATAACTGCCAGGAGTATTCTGTTCGCCGCCACGCAGTAACGGTGTCTTCCTCGCTGATGTCATGATAGTTTGATCGCCACAGCCAATGGTCCTGATCTCTACTAACGCGAAGCAAAACTAGCTGGATATCCGGCAAGAGTCTCTCGGTCGCCAGATTAATGCCCGCGTCCCGGACAGACATGGATAGAGAGGTCATCCCAGCGCTTCGATCGCGTATCCCGTCAGGCTTCAGGTTTACCTTCCCGTGAGCTTGAACCAGGCGTTGTGCATTCGCCGTTCTCGCTTCCTAGTTCCTGAGCAGTTCACTTCACCTGTTTTATCCTGGCTAAAATGCCGCCTTCTCCTGGAATCCACCCGCTCTTCAACGGCGGTTGTTACTGCTCCTCCGTTGTGTCTGTTCCTGATTACATCCCCATCCCGCTTTTCCTCATCCCGGCGTCAAGCCTCAAACCGCTTGATGCGAGGTTGTAGTCCATCGAACTTCAGAAGTCTGCATTGACTACACTGTGGTTTCATGTCCTTCGCGCCTGGCACGGTCTTCTTCTCACCGTCCTTCTGCGCCCTGGCAGCTTCAACCTTCCCCGGTCAGACCCTCCAGTCTGCTCTATGAGGAAGGGTGTCTGAGAATCTCGCTGCCGCCAACAGATCCGTCCGGCGGCGCGCAAAAACTCAGCAGGCAAGTAAAGATGTCAACTCGGCGAGTTTGAGGGAATTTTATTCTCCGGTGAACGCAGAGAATTGAAAAAGTCCGGAGATTGGTTTTCGTAAACTGGTTTCCGCTTGGTCCCGGTTGTGGTAGGATCTGAGGCTCTCTGAGGCTCGTGGAGTGCTGGCTTATCCTGCCAGCGGTAAGTCCCGTGCTACAGCAAGTCTCCCTACCTCAGATGTTTTACAGCTTTTGACTTTACAGCCCCCTCATGATCTCATCGGCTGCTCTACCGACGAATAGCAGCCTCAGAGCCACAATCTCCCGATCAACAACTACTATGGCCAGCTGCAAACTATGTATAAGCCTTCCTCCAACTCAGGTTTTTCTCCATGCCTGCAGCGGTTTTCACTGGACGCGCGACTCCTGTTTAGTCTTGGGTCCCTGGCAGGTGTTTCCGCTCTGGCTGAAACAAGTGAAGCTTTTAATTGACTAGAATGATCTGATCTATGCATCCATCCACCTGTTTAAATTGATTTAAATGATTGGTTATCTGGCCAGCCTTCCTGGCCAGCCTTAGAGAAGTCCTCGCAACCCTTTCTCCGTCTGATCGCAGAAGCTGCAGTCCCGCTAAAAGTGCTGGTCCCTGGCTGCCAAGGTCAGAGAAGCCTTTGGGAACCCACCGTTTCCCAGTGCCCCAGCCGGATCCCTATGAATGGCAGTGATGTCTGGTGCCACTCGATCATTTATGAGACCTCCCTTCACACTGACAGCTCCTGCCCGCCTTAAGTAAATCAGGGCGAGCTTTAGTCTCCCCGTCGTCCTCATCCAGGAAAACTGACCAAGTCCCGCCATCTGCTCGAAAGCTTCATCACCCTTCAATCGCCATCAGCGCGGAAGCCGCCTCCTGCTTATAAATTGTTGTGTATTCGCGAGGACCTTCATTCTTCCACTGCTCGACTACAAACGCCAGCGTTTCTTCGTAAAGTATCTGAACTGTCACGCCAGTGTCCCGCGAAGGTGTTTTCAGCCCCCGTTGTTGATCACAGTAGCCCTTCATTCCGCAGCACTTCGTGGTCCTCGATGATAAACGCTCGATTTGCATTTTTAAGTCCTTCATCTCCTGGATTACCGTGAACGTGCTCTTCTTTACTATCAGTTAGCGGTTCTTCCGATTCTTCCCAGCGTCTTCACCGACGCTGCTCTTCCTGGCGCTTTTTTTTCCAGTAACGGTTCGAGGCCACTGGCTCCTAATTTCCCAGTCCCCATTCTCAGTTCTGGTAGATAATCACCCTTCACTGCTGCAGCCTCGCCACCTGGCGAACATCGGCGCCAAACCATCTCTCAGTCGAGCGTGGATAATCAGCAGCAGCGCAGTACAACCCGGTCAGAGGTTCTTTCGGTCGAATTGTATGCCGTTTGCGAGAAGTACTGCTACCGTCCAGGTAATTAGTCACTCATTACTTGCTCATTATTATGTCCTAAGATGAACAATGTGCTGATGCGCTTGTCTTGTTGTATTTCAGACTTTTCTAAGTTTTGCCCGTTTCAGCTCCATCCTGCAGCATTCCTCTTCCTGTAATAGCTTTAAGGGCTTGTATTAACTTAAACTCTTGCAACAATATTCTAGAATCATTTAGATGTAATGAGGAAAGGTCTAGCGGTTTCCACTAAAACCTATGATTTGCTTACATATATTTTCTAGTCTGTAATCATTTAGTACATTCCAGACCTGCTTGTGAAAGAAAGCTGCTCACAGCTCATCTGAAGAAAACCACAGCCCTTCACAACCTCAAAGCTGTTCATACATTTGTAGGAGCAGAGTTTCATGGGGTGAACATGATCCATCAAGCTTCCATGCTCCTCTAACCCAATAAAACTGCCACAAAGCCATGCCTCAAACCTCAACTCCTCTCCCTTGACCCAAAGTGTGTCTGCTCATTGGTTCCGAGCCCAGCAAGCAAACCGCGTCACACCTCAAGAGAGAGAAAGTTTCTTAGAGATTATTGTTGCCCTTCCAGATCCAGTTTCAGTTAAGCTATATTTCTCAGACGCGTAATGGTATTTTCTCAAAACCTTCCTCATCCCAGATGAAGATATATTGTTTTCTTCCAGGATCTGGCCTTTTGCTGCCAACTGTTCCATATGTTTACACCAGTGAGATTTAACAAGGAGATGGCGCCAAAGATATGTTCAATGATACGATGGAACTGAGCAGAACTATTCCAGGAAGCCTCCTGTCATCACCTCACACTTCAAACTGAGCTATCTGTGGACTTTCTTTGTCCAAAGGTGGTTGCTAAAAAATGATCTGAACCCAGTCTTCTCAAACCGGCATTTACTCATGAAAGCATTGGTCTCAGATGATTGATTCAGATGAAAGCTGCTACATCATGCCAACTGAGAATAACTCCTCGATCCGCTAAAAGGCGGGCCCGGCGGTAGTCCTTTGCTGGTTCTTCCATTGAGCACACTTCGTCCTGACGTTTACGCCATCCCCAATTTAACGATCCCGAAGCTAATCCGGCAAAGCCGCACACGTCCTGGTGCGGCGTTATTTAAATGCAAGAGCTGGCGTACGCCGCCGCCAATATCTACAGATTATCCCGCTTTGGCGCCGCAATCTATTCAGGTGACGGCAGCGGTCTCAGCGCCAGCTAAAGAAGATGGTTTATTGCTTTCATCAAGCAATTGCCTTAACGGCGGATATGCCGAGCCTTTCTTTCATGCTTACTGGCCTAAATGCCCGATAACGCCCATGCCGTATGCCGCCCGAAAGTTGTCATAGAGGCAGAGATGCCGTGTCTTGCCGTCTGAGTTGCTGTACCGGCAGAAATGTCATATGCGCTTCTCCGGGCACGGATCACTGTATTTGCTTTTCTGTTTCAGATGATGTGCCCACATCTTAGAAATTAATTCAGATTTAATTCCTCGCGGTGTTCCATTTCCTCCATGTTCCTACCCCCAATTTCAGTCACGTTTTGGGGGGGTTATATCATGGTTCCCTTACCCTTATTATGTTAGGAGCCATGTATATTATGTTTGTTTATGGTTTTATAGTTTTCACCTATTACGCAACATAGGATCGCCGTGGGGGTTTGGTCTCATGGCCAATAAACAGTCTAGTTAGCCACCTGGACACCTGCATGGACGGAGGCCGAGAGAGAGTGAGCTTCTGGGTTTTTGCATTTTCTGTTGACCACAAGTTTCTCCACATCTACGTTTCACCTGCGTTTATTTTTCAGTGCGAGCAATTTGGATCTTTGTTTATTCATATTTTTTTCCGACTTTCAAACGAACAATAAAAAGGTTGAAAGCATATCTCAGAGTGGATCTGAATTATTCTAACGGCGCATACAGGGTGATTGTCTCCCTTGACTCAGCCTTACAGCGGCTTATGGAGGTTGCAAAGAAGTCGCTACACCTATATTAAAATGGCTATACACAACGATGGGAGTCCACCCTCCAATACTCTGTACAGTTATATGCTCATATACATTAAACCGTTTGCATATCTGCAAACAAGTCTATCCTGATTGGAAATTATGTTTGGGAAACCAGTTTGTATGGAGTTCATTCAATCTTAAGGCTATAGGTATGGGACAGATAATTTTTTCTACTGCACCTGTACTCTATAAGTTTATGCTAAGGGACTGTTCATTATTTATTTATAAATACCGGAGGAGTTTGACCTTTAGGCTAAAAAGAGTCCTCCTAGCACCAGGAATAATTTTCTAAGACCTCCAAAAATGATTTGAAAAAGAGGGGAATGACCTCCTCTTGTGTACTAGTTTGCACTTAGTAAAGATGTACAGATTGATTTTTTACAGCCGAAGTTTCACACAGTTAACCCTCTGCATTCACCTACACATCACACTCCACTGTTATGGTAGTGGTGGCCATTTCAGTAGATTTACTCACTTAACATTGCCAGAAACACAATAAGCAACTAAATGCACACTTCCTGCATTACTAACACTAAAGTTACTCCTCTAGTAAACTAGTATTCACATGAAATCTTTTTAAAGTGACAAAAACAGGGTTAACATCTCATGAGAAGCTATGTGGAGGCCCAAACGCATCTTTCCTGCACAAAGATATGTGTATAGGAACTTCTGCTAAGAAACTACATTAAAACTCTTTTAGTAACAGAAAACAGGGTTAAATACATCATGATTCGAATGATTCTTGCAAAGAAACATGTTTTTTGGACGGATGTATGGATCGATGACTGGAAGCTAGATAGAGAAATAGGTCGATAGATGGCTGGATGACTGGAAGATAGATAGATTAGCTAGATAGCTGGATAGCTTGATAGATAGATAGATGAAAATAGATAGATGGGTGGATGGGTGGATGGATTGAAGATAGATAGATGAGACGGATGGAAGGTTGAATGAGTGTTCTGCTGCTCATCGCTGCTGTGCCGACTGAGACGGTTCTGGAAAGAGGACACCGTAGAAGCTGTTCTCATTCTATACACGGCACGGGATGAATGCCTACTGCCAGCCTTTCTTTTCTTCATTTGCTCCACTTAAGCAGCTAACAAAACAAGCTTGCTTAAAGAACGAACTAAAACAAAGAGTGCACTCAGGTTAACACAAACAAAACTAAACTGCCTGGCTCTTTCTGTTTTTCTATTTTATTTTTCAAATTTCTCTGTATTGATGTGAAATATATCGTGCAGTTAATACAAAATTGAAACTGATATACTGTGTGTGTGTTGTTGCTCATTATACTGTAAAACTAAATGGGGTAATTAACTATATTTTGAGCATTAATATATTTGGTTATTAAACCAGGAACAATCCTGGTTTAATAACCAAATATAATATACTGAACAAGTTTAGCCTCTCATTTATTATTAAAGTCATAACGAGAATCATAGCTTAAACTGACCCCAGCCACTACTCTTCACGAAGGACAAATAATTTTTTTAATTCGCAAGTCAAGCCTAAAGTGAATAGACTTTAGGTGGAGTTCTCGGTACAGCATATTTTCATTGACACATCTGTCTTGATCTATCTCTCACACACACACACCACACACACACACAGCACACACACACACACACACAAACACACACACACACACACACAGCTCTTTCTTTCAGAAATAGGAGCCACGATGGCATGTGCACCCACCCAATGCCTCTGAAGTACGTAATAGTTACTTTCTTTGCTATTTATGGAACAAAATTAAACTTTAGCAGACTTGCTTTAGTCAACTAAGCTGAGGTAATGTGCATTTTCAAATACTGCAATGAAGTGCTGCTCATTTATCCCCTTTTCTCTATAGCTGAAAATATGATACTTTTCTCACTATTACAATGTGTTTTTCCGTCCAGCAACAGTCTGTGGATCATTGGAGCAGCTGCGTCCGGCGTGGGGGCCCGTAGAGAGAGCAAAGACCATGGACGATCGAAAATGTCACATCTATTGGTTCGGCTGGGGTGGTCTGCGGTAGAAGAGCCTCCCTTTCTTTTTCCAGTCCCTGAGAAGTGCAGCCGGATGTCCTCCTTGTAACCCATCCTGGGAAGATCGACAAGGCTCGCAAGCTGTTTTTTTCTTTTTTCTACTGTGCATTACAGACAACCAACAGACTGTCACACTATGCTCACTTTAATGGTAAAGGCAGCTTTACATTGTGCTTTACCCAGGCATCTGGACTTGACTGAGCAGAGTGCTGCACAAGTGCTTTAAGCTTTCATATGTTAAGCTATATGTTTTATATTGTGGTTTGTAATGTCAACCATTTCTACTGTAATTAACAATGTGGCACTTTAGTGATTCAACTACCTCTTTATTATGCAGACATGTCTTGTGACAGTTAAGTTTGCCTTTATCTTGACCCACAGCAGTTTTCCTGGGAAAAGCTGCAAGCTACTTACAAAACTTTTCTCCAAAACAACTTAATAAACTACATTTTACTCCAAGATTAAAGAGATAAGAATCACTATAATGTAAAGAAAATATAATAAAATATATTCAATGTTGGTATGAAAGAGTTCTATCCATCTATCCATCTCATCCGCTGTCCGGGTCATTCTGTAGCAGTGCTCCAGTAGGTAAGACCTCAAACCTCCCTTTCCAAGCTACATTAACAGCTCCCATTTGTATCCTGAAGTGCTCCTGTGCCAGGTTAGAGATATAATCCCTCCACCTAGTCCTGGGTCTCCCCCGAGGCCTCCTCCCAGCTGGACGTGCCTGGAACACCTCCCTAGGGAGGCGCCCCAGGGGGCATCCTTACCAGATGCCCGAACCACCTCAACTGGCTCCTTTCGACGCAGAGGAGCAGCGGCTCTACTCCGAGCTCCTCACGGATAACTGAGCTTCTCACCCTATCTCTAAGGGAGACGCCAGCTACCCTCCTGAGGAAACCCATTTCGCCGCTTGTACCCTGGATCTTGTTCTTTCGGTCATGACCCAGCCTTCATGACCATAGGTGAGGGTAGGAACAAAACTGACCGGTAGATTGAGAGCTTTGCCTTCTGGCTCAGCTCTCTTTTCGTCACAACGGTGCGATAAATTGAATGTAATACCGCACCTGCTGTGCCGATTCTCCGACCAATCTCCCGCTCCATTGTCCCCTCACTCGCGAACAAGACCCCAAGGTACTTGAACTCCTTCACTTGGGGTAAGGACTCATTCCCTACCTGGAGAAGGCACTCCATCGGTTTCCTGCTGAGAACCATGGCCTCCGATTTAGAGGTGCTGATCCTCATCCCAGCCGCTTCACACTCGGCTGCGAACCGATCCAGTGAGTGCTGAAGGTCACAGGCCGATGATGCCATCAGGACCACATCATCTGCAAAAAGCAGCGATGAGATCCCCAGCCCACCGAACTGCAACCCCTCTCCACCCCGACTACGCCTCGATATCCTGTCCATAAATACTACAAACAGGATTGGTGACAAAGCGCAGCTCTGGCGGAGGCCAACTCTCACCTGAAACGAGTCCGACTTACTGCCGAGAACCCGGACACAGCTCTCGCTTTGGTCGTACAGAGATTGGATGGCCCTGAGAAGGGACCCCCTCACCCCGTACTCCCGCAGCACCTCCCACAGTATCTCCCGGGGGCACCCGGTCATACGCCTTCTCCAGATCCACAAAACACATGTAGACTGGTTGGGCATACTCCCAGGCTCCCTCCAGGATCCTTGCAAGAGTAAAGATCTGGTCCGTTGTTCCACGACCAGGGCGGAATCCGCATTGTTCCTCTTCAACCTGAGATTCGACTATCGACCGAACCCTCCTTTCCAGCACCTTGGAGTAGACTTTACCGGGAGGCTGAGAAGTGTGATACCCCTGTAATTGGCACACACCCTCTGGTCCCCCTTTTTAAAAGGGAACCACCACCCGGTCTGCCACTCCTTAGGCACCGTCCCAGACTTCCACGCAATGTTGAAGGCGTGTCAACCAAGACAACCCCTCCACACCCAGAGCTTTAAGCATTTCTGGGACGGATCTCATCAATTCCTGGGGGCTTTGCCACTGTGGAGTTGTTTAACTACCTCAGCAACCTCCACCAGGGAAATTGATGCCAATCCCCCCCCTCATCCTCCAGCTCTGCCTCTACCATAGAGGCGTATTAGTCGGTTAGGAGTTCCTCAAAGTGCTCCTTCCACCGCCCTATTACCTCCTCAGTTGAGGTCAACAGCGTCCCATCCTTACTGTACACAGCTTGGATGGTTCCCGCTTCCCCCCTCCTGAGGTGGCGAGCGGTTTTCAGAAGCACCTTGGTGCCGACCGAAAGTCCTTCTCCATGTCTTCTCCGAACTTCTCCCACACACGCTGCTTTGCCTCTTTCACGGCAGAGGCTGCAGCCCTTCGGGCCCTTCGGTGCCTTGCAACTGCCTCCGGAGTCGTCTGGGATAACATATCCCGGAAAGACTCCTTCTTCAATCCCGGGACGGCTTCCCTGACCACCGGTGTCCACCACGGTGTTCGTGGGTTACCGCCCCTTGAGGCACCTAAGACCCTAAGACCACAGCTCCTCACCGCAGCTTCAGCAATGGAAACTTTGAACATTGTCCACTCGGGTTCAATGCCCCCAGCCTCCACAGGGATGCACGAAAAGCTCCGCCGGAGGTGTGAGTTGAAAGTCTGTCGGACAGGGGCCTCCTCCAGACGTTCCCAATTTACCCGCACTACCCGTTTGGGCTTACCAGGTCTGTCAGAGTCTTCCCCCACCCCTGACCCAACTCACCGCAGATGGTGATCGGTTGACAGCTCCGCCCCTCTCTTCACCCGAGTGTCCAAAACATATGGCCTCAGATCAGATGAAACGATTATAAAATCGATCATTGACCTTTGGCCTAGGGTGCTCTGGTACCAAGTACACTTATGAGCATCCCTATGTTCGAACATGGTGTTCGTTATAGACAATCCATGACTAGCACAGAAGTCCAACAACAAACAACCACTCTGGTTTAGATCAGGGAGGCCGTTCCTCCCAATCACGCCTCTCCATGTGTCTCCATCATTACCCACGTGCGCGTTGAAGTCCCCCCAGCAGAACTATGGAGTCCCCAACTGGAGCCCCATGCAGGACTCCACTCAAGGTCTCCAAGAAGGCCGAATACTCTGAACTCTTGTTTGGTGCATATGCAAACAACAGTCGAGTTTTCCCCCCACAACCCGCAGGCGTAGGGAGCGACCCTCTCGTCCACCGGGTTAAACTCCAGCGTGGCGCTCAGCCGGGGGCTTGTGAGTATCCCCACACCCGCCCGGCGCCTCACACCCTGGGCAACTCCGGAGAAGAAAAGAGTCCAACCCCTATCAGGAGTATGGTTCCAGAACCAAGACTGTGCGTAGAGGTAGGCCCCACCAGATCTAGCGCTGCAGCGCCCACCTCGCACGAGCACCTCGGCCCATCACAGAGTGCAGGTGACATTCATCGCCCCCAGAGCCAGCCTCTGGCTGCCCGGTCTGAGTCCGTCGAGGCTGACCTTTCACTGCTACCCATGTAGCATTGAGCCAATGTATATCCCGGTTGCAGCCTGATGACATCATCAGGGTTATTTCATCACAGTCCAGAGCCACAGAAGCCATTTCACAACTTCAGCATTAAAGCTGTAGTTCGTAGTTTCTGCCGCCCCCATGAGGAATTCTAAGTAATGACAACAACAATGTCAGCGCATCTACATGATACAAGCCTTCCGAGACCATGCACCTCCTCCACGCAGTTGCTAGTAGCCAAGGAAGACACGGAGGATTAAGAAAACTCTTCAGAAGAGGTAATTATCTTCACTCAAATTTCTGTGCGGGAAAGTCACCGGACACCACAATCTTCTGAACATAGACATACTGAGAAATACAGAGAGAGTTTTGTGGAGCTGATAATCTTAATTAGCTTTGTAGCAACTCATTTAGCAATGGCTAAGTTACGCACTCAAAGCTTCAGGGATGGCATATGTTTGATCTTACCTCATGGACCCCCCTGTTAGCTCTACTCATGGAGTAGTTTTCTTGGGTAAGCTTAACGATTCCTCACATTTTCTTATCCACAGAAGGTTGGCTGATTTTGTCTACTACACTGTTAAAGACAACAGTTCCTTGCAGATTCATCCCAATGTTTCACCATCTCTCATCACTGATGGTAAGAAACGCTGTAATATTGACGTGATAGAATAAAGGTTTACATACTAATAAGCTCTCTGGAGGCCTGAAACGCAGTTAAGTGCATGAAGACGTGTTTATACAAACTACTGCCAAGAAACTACTTTAAATCTATTTTAAAGTGACAAAAACAGGGTTAACATCTCATGAGAAGCTATGTGGAGGCCCAAACGCATCTTTCCTAGCACAGAGATATGTGTATAGGAACTTCTGCTAAGAAACTACATTAAAATCTTTTAATAACAGAAACAGGGTTAAATACATCATGATTCGAATGATTCTTGCAGATAAATATTTTTTTCTCAGAGTTTCTGGTAAGAAACGCTGTAATATTGACGTGATAGAATCAAGGTTTACATACTAATAAGCTCTCTGGAGGCCTTAACGCAGTTAAGTGCATGAAGACGTGTTTATACAAACTACTACCAAGAAACTACTTTAAATCTATCTAAAGTGACAAAAACAGGCTTAACATCTCATGAGAAGCTATGTGGAGGCCCAAACGCATCTTTCCTGCACAAAGATATGTGTATTGGAACTTCTGCTAAGAAACTACATTAAAACTCTTTTAGTAACAGAAACAGGGTTAAATACATCATGATTCGAATGATTCTTGCAGATATGTTTTTTTCAGAGTTTCTGGTAAGAAACGCTGTAATTTGACGTGATAGAATCAAGGTTTACATACTAATAAGCGCTCTGGACACCTGAACCCAGTTAAATGCATGACGACGTTCTTATACAAACTACTGCCAAGAAACTACATTAAATCGATTTAAAGTGACAAAAACAGGCTTAACATCTCATGAGAAGCTATGTGGAGGCCAAACGCATCTTTCCAAGACAGAGATATGTGTATAGGAACTTCTGCTAAGAAACTACAATAAAACTGTTTAAGTAACAGAAACAGGGTTAAACACATCATGATTCGAATGATTCTTGCAGATTATGTTTTTTTCAGAGTTTCTTGTAAGAAACGCTGTAATTTTGAGGTGATAGAATCAAGGTTTACATACTAATAAGCTCTCTTGAGCCTTAACGCAGTTAAGTGCAGAAGACGTGTTTATACAAACTACTACCAAGAAACTACTTTAAATCTATTTAAAGTGACAAAAACAGGCTTAACATCTCATGAGAAGCTATGTGGAGGCCAAACGCATCTTTCCTGCACAAAGATATGTGTATTGGAACTTCTGCTAAGAAACTACATTAAAACTCTTTTAGTAACAGAAACAGGGTTAAATACATCATGATTCGAATGATTCTTGCAGATTATGTTTTTTTCAGAGTTTCTGGTAAGAAACGCTGTAATTTTGAGGTGATAGAATCAAGGTTTACATACTAATAAGCGCTCTGGACACCTGAACCCAGTTAAATGCATGACGACGTTTTTATACAAACTACTGCCAAGAAACTACATAAAATCTTTTTAAAGTGACAGAAAACAGGGTTAACATCTCAATGAGAAGCTATGTGGAGGCCCAAACGCATCTTTCCAAGCACAAAGATATGTGTATAGGAACTTCTGCTAAGAAACTACATTAAAACTCTTTTAGTAACAGAAAAAGGGTTAAATACATCATGATTCGAATGATTCTTGCAGATAAATGTTTTTTTCAGAGTTTCTGGTAAGAAACGCTGTAATTTTGACGTGATAGAATCAAAGGTTTACATACTAATAAGCTCTCTGGAGACCTGAACCCAGTTAAATGCATGACGACGTGTTTTATACAAACTACTGCCAAGAAACTACTTTAAATCTATTTAAAGTGACAAAAACAGGGTTAACATCTCATGAGAAGCTATGTGGAGGCCCAAACGCATCTTTCCTGCACAAAGATATGTGTATAGGAACTTCTGCTAAGAAACTACATTAAAACTCTTTTAGTAACAGAAACAGGGTTAAATACATCATGATTCGAATGATTCTTGCAGATAAATGTTTTTTTTCAGAGTTTCTGGTAAGAAACGTTGTAATATTGACGTGATAGAATAAAGGTTTACATACTAATAAGCTCTCTGGAGGCCTTAACGCAGATTAAGTGCATGAAGACGTGTTTATACAAACTACTGCCAGAAACTACTTTAAATCTATTTAAAGTGACAAAAACAGGGCTTAACATCTCATGAGAAGCTATGTAGAGGCCCAAAACGCATCTTTCCTGCACAAAGATATGTGTATTGGAACTTCTGCTAAGAAACTACATTAAAAACTCTTTTAGTAACAGAAACAGGGTTAAATACATCATGATTCGAATGATTCTTGCAGATAAATATGTTTTTTTTCAGAGTTTCTGGTAAGAAACGCTGTAATATTGACGTGATAGAATAAAGGCTTACATACTAATAAGCGCTCTGGAGACCTGAACCCAGTTAAATGCATGACGACGTTTTTATACAAACTACTGCCAAGAAACTACTGTGACAGAAAGAGGGTTAACATCTCAATAGAAGCTATGTGGAGGCCCAAACGCATCTTTCCAAGACAGAGATATGTGTATAGGAACTTCTGCTAAGAAACTACAATAAAAACTCTTTTAGTAACAGAAACAGGGTTAAATACATCATGATTCGAATGATTCTTGCAGATAAATGTTTTTTTCAGAGTTTCTGGTAAGAAACGCTGTAATTTTGAGGTGATAGAATCAAGGTTTACATACTAATAAGCTCTCTGGAGACCTGAACCCAGTTAAATGCATGACGACGTTTTTATACAAACTACTGCCAAGACAAACTAAATCTGTTTACAGACAAAGAAACGGGTTAACATCTCATAAGAAGCTATGTAGAGGCCAAAACGCATATTTCCTGCACAAAGATATGTGTATAGGAACTTCTGCTAAGAAACTACATTAAAACGCTTTTAGTAACAGAAACAGGGTTAAATACATCATGATTCGAATGATTCTTGCAGATAAATGTTTTTTTCAGAGTTTCTGGTAAGAAACGTTGTAATATTGACGTGATAGAATAAAGCTTTAAATACTAATAAGCTCTCTGGAGGCCTTAACGCAGTTAAGTGCATGACGACGTTTTTATACAAACTACTGCCAAGAAACTACATTAAATCTTTTTAAAGTGACAAAAACAGGGTTAACATCTCATGAGAAGCTATGTGGAGGCCCAAACGCATCTTTCCTGCACAAAGATATGTGTATAGGAACTTCTGCTAAGAAACTACATTAAAACTCTTTTAGTAACAGAAACAGGGTTAAATACATCATGATTCGAATGATTCTTGCAGATTATGTTTTTTTCAGAGTTTCTGGTAAGAAACGCTGTAATTTTGAGGTGATAGAATCAAGGTTTACATACTAATAAGCGCTCCGGACACCTGAACCCAGTTAAATGCATGACGACGTTTTTATACAAACTACTTCCAAGAAACTACTGTGACAGAAAGAGGGTTAACATCTCATAAGAAAGCTATGTAGAGGCCAAAACGCATATTTCCTGCACAGAGATGTGTGTATAGGAACTTCTGCTAAGAAACTACATTAAAACTCTTTTAGTAACAGAAACAGGGTTAAACACATCATGATTCGAATGATTCTTGCAGATAAATATGTTTTTTTCAGAGTTTCTGGTAAGAAACGCTGTGATATTGACGTGATAGAATAAAGGTTTACATACTAATAAGCTCTCTGGAGGCCTTAACGCAGTTAAGTGCATGAAGACGTGTTTATACAAACTACTGCCAAGAAACTACTTTAAATCTATTTAAAGTGACAAAAACAGGCTTAACATCTCATGAGAAGCTATGTGGAGGCCCAAACGCATCTTTCCTGCACAAAGATATGTGTATAGGAACTTCTGCTAAGAAACTACATTAAAACTCTTTTAGTAACAGAAACAGGGTTAAATACATCATGATTCGAATGATTCTTGCAGATAAATATGTTTTTTTCAGAGTTTCTGGTAAGAAACGCTGTAATATTGACGTGATAGAATAAAGGTTTACATACTAATAAGCTCTCTGGAGGCCTAAGTGCATGAAGACGTGTTTATACAAACTACTGCCAAGAAACTACTTTAAATCTTTTTAAAGTGACAAAAACAGGGTTAACATCTCATAAGAAGCCCAAACGCATCTTTCCAAGCCAGAGATATGTGTATAGGAACTTCTGCTAAGAAAGTACAATATAACTGTTTAAGTAACAAAAACAGGGTTAACACATGATTCGAATGACTCTTGCAAAGAAACATGTTTTTTGACGGATGTATGGATCGATGACTGGAAGCTAGATAGAGAAATAGGTCGATAGATGGCTGGATGACTGGAAGATAGATAGATTAGCTAGATAGCTAGATAGCTAGATAGATAGATAGATAGATGGGTGGATGGGTGGATGGATTGAAGATAGATAGATGAACGGATGGAAGGTTGAATGAGTGTTCTGCTGCTCATCGCTGCTGTGCCGACTGAGACGGTTCTGGAAAGAGGACACCGTAGAAGCTGTTCTCATTCTATACACGGCACGGGATGAATGCCTACTGCTGGCCTTTCTTTTCTTCATTTGCTCCACTTAAGCGCGCCAACAAAACAAGCTTGCTTAAAGAACGAACTAAAACAAAGAGTGCACTCAGGTTAACACAAACAAAACTAAACTGCCTGGCTCTTTCTGTTTTCTATTTTATTTTTCAAATTTCTCTGTATTGATGTGAAATATATCGTGCAGTTAATACAAAATTGAAACTGATATACTGTGTGTGTGTTGTTGCTCATTATACTGTAAAACTAAATGGGGTAATTAACATATTTTGAGCATTAATATATTTGGTTATTAAACCAGGAACAATCCTGGTTTAATAACCAAATATAATATACGAACAAGTTTAGCCTCTCATTTATTATTAAAGTCATAACGAGAATCATAGCTTAACTGACCCCAGCCACTACTCTTCACAAAGGACAAATAATTTTTTTAATTCGCAAGTCAAGCCTAAAGTGAATAGACTTTAGGTGGAGTTCTCGGTACAGCATATTTTCATTGACACATCTGTCTTGATCTATTCTGATCATCATCACACACACACACACACACACACACACACACACACACACACACACACACACACACACACACACACACACACACACACAAACACACACACACACACACACACACACACACAGCTCTTTCTTTCAGAAATAGGAGAGCCACGATGGCATGTGCACCCACCCAATGCCTCAGAAGTACGTAATAGTTACTTTTCTTTTGCTATTTATGGAACAAAATTAAACTTTTAGCAGACTTGCTTTGTACAACTAAGCTGAGGTAATAATGCATTTTCAAATAACTGCAATTAAGAGTGCTGTTCATTTATCCCTTTTCTCTATAGCCTAAAATATGATACTTTTCTCACTATTACAATGTGTTTTTCCGTCCAGCAACAGTCTGGATCATTGGAGACAGCTGCGTCCGGCGTGGGGCCGAGAGAGAGGCAAAGACCATGGGGCATTGAAAATGTCTACATCTATTGGTTCGGCTGGGGTGGTCTGCGGTAGAAGAGCCTCCCTTTCTTTTTCCAGTCCCTACAAGGAAGTGCAGCCCCGGATGTCCTCCTTGTAACCCATCCCGGGAAGATCGACAAGGCTCGCAAGCTGTTTTTTTCTTTTTCTACTGTGCATTACAGACAACCAACAGACTGTCACACTATGCGCACTTTAATTGTAAAGGCAGCTTTTATTGCTTTACCAAGGCATTTGGACTTGACTGAACAGTGCTGCACAAGTGCTTTAAGCTTTATATGTTAAGCTGTATTTTTATATTGTGGTTTGTAATGTCAACCATTTCTACTGTAATTAACAATGTGGCACTAGTGATTCAACTACCTCTTTATTATGCAGACATGTCTTGTGACAGTTAAGTTTGCCTTTATCTTGACCCACAGCAGTGTTTTATGTGCGGAATGTTGTAAAAGGTGAACTACATTATTTAATTCATCAATATAACAATCTTAAAAATACTGTTTGTGGTTTATGTAGTTTTTGGAGTTAATTTTAATGTGAAATAAAGGTCTTTCTAAAGCTGCATTTGTTTTTCTGAAGCAACTATAGGACCATACACAGTATTTTAGTCATACAAGAAGACATTGGTAATTTGATAGAATTTGTAATTGATTAGGACATAAATATGATTTCTTAAATGTTACCATACTTGAATGTTGACAAAGAAGGATCAGCAAAATGTAGTTTGTGCTTTGCTTGTGTGTCTTTATGTACTTGTAAATTTGAATCACCATGAAAACACTTCCCCAAAATCCTTTTAGATTAATTTATAGGCATATATTTAATTTTGACATACATAGTCATAGTTTAGTAGGTAATTGAAAATGCACTAGGTGCTGTTTAATCTGTGTAGGGTTCGTGTAAATTCATTATAACAAAAGTATTATCACAAATTGTTGGTTGATTGTGGTAGATGAGAGGCAGCTGGAACCCAGACTCCCACACTCTAGACTCCACTCCTGCAATAAGAGAGGAGAGAGAGAAGCTACCTAGGAGCAGCAGGCCTAACAGTAACACAAGAGGACACATCTATTACAGGACTCACATTTTGAACCTCTAAATACCAATGACTGCTAAAAGTTGGTCTGTCCTTTCAGCAGAAGAAGCTGAACCAAAAATGATTTTCTGGCATCGTTAGATACACAGATCAGAACACATTTGACAACTTCGGATGTTGTCAATGCAATCTGTTTTCCACAACCAGATGAATGGCACCAAATACGCTGCTCTATACACCAGGTCTTCCTTCTGTAGGCTCTGGTCATTCAGTTTTCAGTGTGGATACCTTTGTAATTATAGTAAAAGAGAAATATGTAGTTAAGGCATGGTAGATCACAATTAATTATATTAATATATGAGCAGTGGAAAATAAAATAGGAACTAGGAAACTAGAAAACAAAACAAAGACTCGCAGCCAGCCGACCCCAATCATCACACAAACACACAATTACAGGTTAATTAAAAACCAAACGTAATGGACAGATACCTTCACTCTGTTTTCTCTCCATTTGTCAGAGATCAATGTTGCCAATCTCCTGGTAAATCTATTTTAAAGCTTACTTTGCTAAAGCTTCTGCCCCAAAACGTAAAGTTAATTGTTATAGAGCCACCATTTGGCCAAATTGCACCACATTAGAGACTGCACTCCCCAGCAAAACCCCTGCTAAGTGTGAAGTAAATCGAATAAACACTCCTTGAGATTTTCGAAGGACAGACAGCCAGACATACACACAGTGCATTTACATGCACAGAAGTAACCGGGGTCTTACCACGGTTAGTGAATAACCGGGTTATGCCAGTAGGTGGTGCTCTGCCAACGCACAACTGCCTTTCTGATTGGTAGAGTGCTAACCCGGAAACGGGGAGCGGAATGAGCGTGACTAGAGTCTCTAAAAATCTGACGAAAATCTTTTAAACTGACCTTTGTCGATCTGAAATAAAGACAGATTCAGCAACTGCATGGCCTATTTCTCGCTTAAAATGTTTTCAGAAACACGTTTCGGTGAACTATTTTAGTACAATATGAGATCGTATTTGGAACAAGCCGCCATGACAGTCTGTCTTTGAATTTCCGGAGAAACAAGACCCACGTGACGCGTTCGTCCAATCAGCTGCCGGTTTTCATTTTTGGGCGACAATACAGATTAGCGCCGCCTGCTGTTATGGAGACGTATTACGTCTCGTCTCTTCCGTGTGTTTTGAGGCATTTTTTTGACCAACTTGGGGAGACTGATCACTCCAACTGCCTTTTCTGCCGACAGTTGGCCGTCACTTGTTGGGCTCATTATATCTGTAACCAGTGTCGGGTGGAATTAGCACGCTAACTTCGTCAGCTAACGACGGTTTTCATTTTTGGGCGACAATACAGATTAGCGCCGCCTGCTGTTATGGAGACGTATTACGTCTCGTCTCTTCCGTGTGTTTTGAGGCATTTTTTTGACCAACTTGGGGAGACTGATCACTCCAACTGCCTTTTCTGCCGACAGTTGGCCGTCACTTGTTGGGCTTATTATATCTGTAAACAGTGTCGGGTGGAATTAGCACGCTAACTTCGTCAGCTAACGACGGTTTTCATTTTTGGGCGACAATACAGATTAGCGCCGCCTGCTGTTATGGAGACGTATACGCCTCGTCTCTTCCGTGTGTTTTGAGGCATTTTTTTTGACCAACTTGGGGAGACTGATCACCCAACTGCCTTTTCTGCCGACAGTTGGCCGTCACTTGTTGGGCTCATTATATCTGTAACCAGTGTCGGGTGGAATTAGCACGCTAACTTCGTCAGCTAACGACGGTTTTTCATTTTTGGGCCACAATACAGATTAGCGCCGCCTGCTGTTATGGAGACGTATACGTCTCGTCTCTTCCGTGTGTTTTGAGGCATTTTTTTTGACCAACTTGGGAGACTGATCACTCCAACTGCCTTTTCTGCCGACAGTTGGCCGTCACTTGTTGGGCTCATTATATCTGTAACCAGTGTCGGGTGGAATTAGCACGCTAACTTCGTCAGCTAACGACGGTTTTCATTTTTGGGCGACAATACAGATTAGCGCCGCCTGCTGTTATGGAGACGTATTACGTCTCGTCTCTTCCGTGTGTTTTGAGGCATTTTTTTGACCAACTTGGGGAGACTGATCACTCCAACTGCCTTTTCTGCCGACAGTTGGCCGTCACTTGTTGGGCTCATTATATCTGTAACCAGTGTCGGGTGGAATTAGCACGCTAACTTCGTCAGCTAACGACGGTTTTCATTTTTGGGCGACAGTACAGATTAGCGCCGCCTGCTGTTATGGAGACGTATTACGCCTCGTCTCTTCCGTGTGTTTTGAGGCATTTTTTTGACCAACTTGGGGAGACTGATCACTCCAACTGCCTTTTCTGCCGACAGTTGGCCGTCACTTGTTGGGCTTATTATATCTGTAAACAGTGTCGGGTGGAATTAGCACGCTAACTTCGTCAGCTAACGACGGTTTTCATTTTTGGGCGACAGTACAGATTAGCGCCGCCTCCTGTTATGGAGATGTATTACGTCTCGTCTCTTCCGTGTGTTTTGAGGCATTTTTTTGACCAACTTGGGGAGACTGATCACTCCAACTGCAGTTGGCCGTCACTTGTTGGGCTTATTATATCTGTAAACAGTGTCGGGTGGAATTAGCACGCTAACTTCGTCAGCTAACGACGGTTTTCATTTTTGGGCGACAATACAGATTAGCGCCGCCTGTTGTTATGGAGACGTATTACGTCTCGTCTCTTCCGTGTGTTTTGAGGCATTTTTTTGACCAACTTGGGGAGACTGATCACTCCAACTGCCTTTTCTGCCGACAGTTGGCCGTCACTTGTTGGGCTCATTATATCTGTAACCAGTGTCGGGTGGAATTAGCACGCTAACTTCGTCAGCTAACTAATAATGTTAGCCAGTGGCCGCAGCGGAAATCGGGGTATAGCCTTAATCCGAATATAATAGTTTTTTTTTAACTGCATGTAAATACACTGACTGACTGACGAGTTTTATTGCTTTATAGTTAGACTAGAGCAATGCCTGTTGGGAACAGGCCGGTTGATTGGCCTGGGGTATGCAGCTTTCTCATCCAAACAATTTCCCACTCGACACTGCGCTTCCTTGGGTCCTGCAAGGCACCTGCCATGACATAGTTGCGTCCCCTAGCAATGCTAACTGATAGCTATTTGGGGCCAGGCTATTTCCGGAAACAAGTGTTTATTCCGAAAGTTCTATTTGTGATGCTTGAAATGTTTGAGTTTGCTCTCTCTGGTCTGCCTTTCTTTATCTCTATTCTTTATTTGTGTTCTACTCCCGCAAACATTCTTACCAGTGGTTGAAGTTGACTATACTTTACTAAAGTACTGCACTATACACAATGAGGTACTTGTACTTCTATGTTATGCTATTTACTTCAACTACATCTCAGAGGCAAATATTGAACTCTTTACTCCACTTTATTTGACAGCTCTAGTTACTTTGTAGATTTAGATTACCAATACAAAATATAAATCAACTAATAAATAATGATTTATTATTATAGTTGAAGTTACCCAGCAGTATGCAACATAATAAAAATTAGCTTCACCTTTACCAGCTACAATATTAAAGTGATTAACACACGAATGCCTCAATAACTATAAATCAGTAATGTAATATGTGCGATTCACAAAATAAATAGCAACTGAACAAAAAAACTGCACACATTGTAGAATGCATCAGAGATCGCTAGCTGCTAGGATCTTGTCACGGTTTTCTTCGTACTGGTGCAGCATCTTCTGGAGGTCATAGTCAGCTGGAATCACCTGCACACACATGCATTCAGACATAACAGAGTTACAGGCCAGCAGTTGCTGCAGGAGACAAAGAAATAGAGATTTGAAGGTCCCTATGACACCAGGACATGCAATAACATCAATTATACAACAAGTAGTCTCACCAGACCTCCCTCCAAAGCGCTGTGAAGGAGGGTCTGGCTAGTCCACTCAGCATTCCGGGATGGGAGAAAAACGTATTCTGGTTTATCGGCATTTCTTTAAACCAATCACAATCATCATAGGCGACGCTAAGCACCGGACGAAGATGTGTATGTTCAAAGGTTGTTTTAGTCGCGCGACAAAAAACTCAGATTGGACAGATAGTCTAGCTAGCTGTCTGGATTTACCCTGCAGAGATCTGAGGAGCAGTTACCCATAGTCCTCATAAATTAGGGTGACCAGACATTACAATGTATATTTGTAAACATTGTTGCAATGCCTCTTCTTATCTGTCTCGTTTTAACCATAGAGAGTGAAAGGGTTTTAACCGGGCACAAATGCTCCCTTTGAGTGGATCTTTTCGCTCATGAACACCACATGGACTGACGAGAGGAACCGCATGACCATTCTCACGTTAAAGGCTCTATTTGTCACACGGGCCTATTTTGCTGACACCTGTGCACAATTTCACAGTAGGCTTTCAGCCAACAAATTGATTCTTGAGCAAATTCACTCTAACAAATATGGAATGACATCACATTCGATTAGCATGAAAACATGTCCCAGACAGCGATTGAGTGGGTACACATCTGTTATTAACCCCTAGGTTCGTTTTGTGCCAGAATTGTCCTTTAACCTGAGCCAGGCCATACAACAATGGTAGCAATGATATCACATCCATGCAGGGTTAGTAGTATATACAGTAGCTGTTGAAACATAATAAAATATATGTATTTTTTTCAAACACACTGGTATCAGATCGGTACATGTTATCGGCCGTTATGCAAGTTCAGGAATCGGGAAGAAAAAAATTGTATCGGACCATTTCTTCTTGAAACTACCTGGACATATCTGTGATACCGACACAAAGCAAACCAAAGCACCTGGTGGGATGTTAATGGTCACTCACCAGAACAGGAGCAGGAAGAGGGGAGGAGCTCTGCTTGATGAGCCAGTCCTCATACAGCTGGTGGATGGACTCCAGATACTCCTGATGGACAGATGGAACAATAGTGACCAATACACAAAATGTTAATCTTCACTCTCTCTAGAAACCCATTCATTTCCATTTTTAAGTTTTTGATTGTTTTATGTGTTCTGTGAAGTTAAACCATATGTTTGGATTTACGTCCTCACCAATGGAATGACTTTCTCCTCCTCTCTGCATCTCTGCTTCAACCTCTCATGGCAGGTCTGAGGAGACGTCTGCAGGTACACTGGAAAGGGGGAAAAATTCACAAAACATGGTTGAGGTGGGTTGGGTGTAGAATTAAGGCCAATTTTAACGTTAATCTTGATTCACTATAAATATGCGAGTACAGTTGATAGAAAAAAAACCAAGCCAAATCGTCAACATGGATTTGCCCCCCGTGTTCTGTCGGTGGCCCGGCTGACTCCTGCCCCCCGTGTTTTGTCAGCGCCTGAGGGGCTCTACCTTCATTTTGGTAGTCTGTTTTCTGTCTTGTCTTGTTTTACGTCCTGTCGTTTAGTTTTCCCGCCCTTGTGATTGTCTAATGTGTTCCACCTGTTCCCCAGCCCTGGTGTCCCGTGTTTGCTCGTTACCTTGTGTATTTAGTCTTTGTTTTCCCCTTGTCTTGTGTCAGATCATTGTATTGTTTCAGTGTCAGTTCTCAGTCATTTTCAGTGCTGTCTTCTCGTCCTTGGAGTTTTTTGTCCCTAGTTCCTGTTTGTTGGATTACTTCAGTTTTTTTTTGGGATATCCGTTTCCTTGTTTTATCCACATTCAGAAGTAAGTTTTTGCCTGCTGCATTCAGGCCTCCTTTTGTTGGTGTGAACCGTGTTTTGTTGCTTAATAAATCCTCAACCTCAAACTTTCTCCTGCCTGCTCTCTGCTTTTGGGTCCTCAAATTCCCCGAGTCATGACAGCAACCTGTGCTTTAAAAAAAATAAATGTAAAAATCAAGAATCGAATCGAACCTTAAAATCGAAAATTTAATCAAATCAAGGATTTGAAGAATCGTGACACCCCTAATAGTCAGTGAATATGGTCATAACCACTACAGTGCTCAATTACCTATTTTTGAGGGGGAATAAACTAAGTTTTCATTGTGAAGGAATGAACTGTCCTCTGGAGGACATAGCTAGCTGGCGCTCGGTGGGGAGCAGGAGGCAACAAAGGTGGGGAGGAATCAAGCAAGGAGCAAGAAGCTAAGAAGTCTGGCTAAGGGAACTACCACACAGATCGCCATTGCCAAGCCTCCTACTCACCAACACCAGATTGATCACACACAAAATGGATGAGCTACAAATACACACGGAACTACTGCGTGATGATGATTATCACAGAAGCCTGGCTGAACACACAGCACCTAGCAGCTAGCAGGGCGAGCTAGCTACCGGCAGGATAGAGACAGGGTAGGTGAATTTAAACAATGCCTGAGTTGAAAACGCATCTTGTTGTCACGTAAGGGCCCTGTTAATGTTGCAGACATTTTAATTGCATTTTGTGTCTGTTAAGAGGCACAAAGGCACTCTAAAACTTGCCCCAACAACTGCCGTTTTAGTTAAGTGGAAGCTTGTAGACGTAGCTGCAGCTACACCGTGTTGACCGCACCGAATTGGCTCGACTGTACTCACATATTTATAGCGATCAAGATTAACGTAAAAATTGGCCGGAATTCTCCATTGGGTGTGGGTCAATGCGAATTGCACATGACCAAAGACTCTCTATAGTTAGTTATATTTTATTTGTGTCATGCCAAACATTTCGGCCCATCCCACATGGGATTACAAGACACCACAAACTTACTTATTTAGTCTTCCTGTCGCATATACAAATCATTCGGAGAAATACATGAATACAAATATATGCATATATATATACACACATTACATACAAACAACAAATCATCTACAGTTCATCTCGATAAAGAGCTTTTTTCCCTCTTCTCCCAAGCTTTCTCAAGATAACTGGCTAATTTATGTTTCATATGTGAACAGCCATCTCAGTCTTTGAGCATCATCCATATTTACCAAATCAATCTCTGCTTTTATCTTACGAAACAAAAAAAACAACACATGGGACAGATCCGTTTTTCCTCTTCTAAATTAACATATCGTCCTGTTTCAACAGTCAAAGGCAAAAACCCAGATCTCACTTGAGCACATAAAGATCTTTGTCTTTTTGACAAATTATATACAACATAATTCTCTGTGCTATATTCCGGTTTTATCATCACAAAAATACGCAATTTTGGCTTAGCCCATATATCGTCGGCCCACTGCTTTTTGTCTTAGGCAAACCGATTTTTTAAACAAACCAATATTCAGCTTTTCATTATTTAAAAACAACTCCATAATTACAAAACAATTTGCATATATCGTTAAACCAAGGTCCAAGAATGTGTTTATCCCAGAGAAATATTTTCCTCGTCAACCTATTTGTGTCCATATCTAATAAACGATTCCGTAACTGGGCGATACATATCTTCACGATTCCCATTCCATGTCTCCCACATGATTCTTGCTTTTACCAGTGATTCCTCCCAAAGCTCTATGTGCTGAATCAGCAAAAACCTCAACACCTTTTCTGAAATTTATATGTTCATCAATATAGAAACCTAGATATTTATATGAATCTGCAATGTTCAGCTTGTGTGACCCAATTTTAAACTCATAAGTACTGCGAGTAGTTAAAGGTTTTCTAAAGTGAATTATTTGTTTTCTTTCTATTGATAAACAGTCTTGATTTATTACACCAATCATCAATATAGGAGAGCATCTGCTGCATATTATCTTCAGAGGGTGACAGTAATACTATGTCATCCGCGTACAAAAGAAGACTTATTTCATTTCTACATCTTATCCCACAATTCAATGCTTTAACTTCCTTTGCCAAATCATTTATATAAATTGCAAATAATGTGGGGGACAAAGCATCAACCTGTTTTACCCCTAATGTAGCTCAGCGTAAATTCTTTCAGGAAGACCTAACAAATAATCAGTTCTCTCCCTAAAATCGAATCAGCGCTGGAGGCACTCACCTTCCTGATAAGCCAATCAGAATCGGCCACGGATTCCATAGGCCAATCACAAAACTGCTTTAAATATGCTTCTCTTCCTGTGCTATCAGCTGTCATTTCAGGCAAGGCATTCAACTTGTCAGTCGGACGGCTGTATGGCTCTCGTTCCTTCGCCGTTTTGTACCGTGCTCTTCTTCCTCGCCATGTCGCCATTTTCGAGTCTGATCCCGCGTCGGGCCCGGGTCCTGATCTCTACTTGTCGCAGGCGGCAAATCCAGCTTCTTCGGATGGCGTCCGCAAGAGTTCCCGCCTGGCCACTCTACCCGGTCCCTGTCCGGACGGCACGGCGACAGAGAGGCTCATCCTGCAGCTTCGGGATCGCGGCATCCTGCCGGCTTCAGGTTTACCTTCTCCGTGAGCTTGAACCAGGTTGGGTGCATCTCGCCGGTTCCCTCGCCTCCTGTTCCCGTGCTGGCTCACGGTCGGAAGCGGTCTACAAAGGCGGTCGCCCCTCCCCGAGCCCCACCGCAGGTTCTCTCAGCCTGGCGGCTGCTACGGCCTTTCCAAGTGGGTCATCTGACATGGGTCTCATCCTCGCTTCTCTTCATTCCCTGGCCGGCTCTCTTCAGTCCATGGATGCGAGGTTGCAGTCCATCGAAAACTCGCCCGCTTTCGTTGGGTCTACGACTGCCGCCACCGCCGTGGCCTCCATGTCTCTGCCGGTGCACGGTTTTCCTCAGCCTGTCCCTAAAGCCCCGGGTGAAGCCAACTTTTCCCTGGCCACCTCTGCTCCGGCCCCGTTTATAGGTAGGCCTTATATTCCCGTTGCTGCTAACATCTCTGCCCGCTTGCGTGCCAAAATCCTGCAGGGCAAGGATGTCAACTTGGTGAGCCTAATTCTGCCTTCCAGGGAATGCAAGAAAAATCTGGTGTCTGGGGACGGGTTCTCTGCAGTGTTCAAGTCCGCGGACCCCAGGTTGTGGTGGATCTCGAGCTCCTCCTGATGCTCGTGGGAGGTGTGCAAGTTGTTTCTTGCTCCGCCTGCGGTGCTCCGGGCCATATGGCCTCCCTTTGCCCCATGGCGGCGTTTCGCACCTCTCAGCCCCCTCGCCATGATTCCCCGCCTGGCGTGCCCACCCGCAGACGACAGGTTTCTCAGAGTTACAATCCTCCTATTTGCAATAACTTTATTGAAGGTGTCTGTTCTTTCTCCAATTGCATTTTTCTCCATGTCTGCAGCGGTTGCCGGGATGCGCACCCCCGGCCGGTCTGCCCCCGGCGGGCAGGCCCGCCTCGGGCTGCCCGGCGGAAGCCTCTGCCCGAATCAAAGACATTCTGACCATGCATCCATCCACTCCATTAAATCTTCGTAATTTTGCAAATGAATTGGCTTTTCATCCTGCTCTCTGGGCTTTCTCAAGGTTTTAGAGTGGGTGTCCTCGCTGTTCCTTCCGTCTTGATCGTTGCTAGGAATCTGCTTTTTGGGGTGCGTTTAACCTTTGGCTGCCGAAGCAGCCCGTGTATCTTTAACCACGTTTCCGAGGCCCTGTGCTGGATCCTGCTTAACAGGGTGAGGGTGCCCTTGGTGCTTCACTTGGACGACTTTCTTCTCGTAGACTCCCCCCCCCACGATGGCTCCTGCTCGTCCTTGGGCAAACTGTGGCGCTGTTTTGGTTCCCTCGCCGTCCCTCTGTCTGAAGAGAAAACTATCGGTCCTGCCACCTGCCTGGAGTTTCTCGGCATCACCTTATCGGCCATCAGCATGGAAGCGTCTCTCCCGCTTGATAAATTGCTGTGCATTCGCAGCATCTCATTCTTCCACCGTTCCCATCAATAAACGTCAGTTGCTCTCCCTTCTCGGGCATCTGAATTCCGCCATGCGCGTAATCCCAGAGGGGCGCTCTTTTATTTCCGGTTGTTGGACACAGCAGTCTCTCATCTGCACAATCTCGTGTCCCTCGATGATGGGTGCCGCTCCGATTTGCATTTTTGGTCTCATCTTCTGGAGCATTGGAATGGGGTTTCTTTCTTTTATGACGAGTTGGTGCATTCTTCTGACTCTCTGCGGTTTTTCACTGACGCTGCCCCTTCCGCGTTTTTTTTTTTTTTTTCCAGGACCAGTGGTTCGCAGGCCACTGGCCTCCCAATTTCTCCCAGTCCGATTCCTCAGCCCTGCATGAGATCTACCCCATTGCCATAGCCTGCCGCGTCTGGCGGCATCACTGAAAGCGCAAACGCATCTCAGTCATGTGTGATAATCAAGCAGTTGTCAGTATAATCAATAGAGGGCGCTCTTCGTGTCGTAAAATCATGCCGTTCATGAGAAGCATTACATTGTCTGCGGTAATGAATAATTTCATCATCACTGCTCGTCATGTCCCCAGGCATTTTAACAATGTGGCTGATGCGCTGTCTCGTTTTTACTTTCAGACCTTTCGAAGCCTCTGCCCGTCTGCCAGCCCCATCCCGGTAGTGCTTCCCTCTCTCCAAGAGCTAGCGCTGCATTAACTCTAAACCCCTTGCAACAATATCTAGAATCATTTAGGATGTACATGAGGAAAGGTCTAGCGGCTTCCACACTAAAAACCTATGATTTTGCCTGGCATACATTTTCTTTAGTCTGTGTAATCATTTGTGTACATCTCAGACCCGTTCTTGTTAAAAGCATTTATGCATTCATCTGTTATTGTACCGATACTCACAACTTCAAAGTGCAGTATACTCGTGGGTTGATTGCAGGTATACAGTTTCATGTAAAGTGTTACGATCCATCGTTTCCAAGCCTCCTTTCTAATCGGGCCATTAAATTGCTGTTGAAAGGCGTCTCTAAATCTCACCCTTCTTCCCCTGACCTCAGGCAGCCTATCACACTCGGTATTTTGCATAAACTAGTGTCGACACTCAGGATAGGCGTTTTTTTCCCCTTACATCGATACACTTCTGGAGTCCATTTTCCGGTTAGCTTTCTATGCATTTCTCAGATGCGGTGAATTTGCTACTCCTTTCAAATCCTTCAACCCCGATAGTGATATTACTTTCTCTGATCTGGCCTTTCATGCTAATCACTATTGCCTACAACTAAAGCATTCTAAACGCGGAGGAGTATGCTCAGTTATTGTTGCCCGCACAGATACACTATTTTAAATCCATGTTGAACTATCTTACAGTAAGGCCTCCTACTAACTCCCTCACACCTCTGTTCATTATTCTGGGGGATTTTCCCTTGTCCAAAGGTTGGCTTAGGCAACATCTGAACTTAGTTCTCCTCAAATCTGGCATTTCACCGCAGCATTATTCAGAGCATTTATTCAGGATAGGGGCTGCTACCACGGCGGCCAATCAAGGAATTTCTCGGACCTCGTTGCAAAGGCTGGGTCGGTGGTCTTCTTTGGCTTACTCTTCATACATTCGTCCTGACGTCAACGTCATCCTCACAAATCAACGATCCCTAAAGCCGTAATCTGGTAAGCTTGCATATAACTGGTGGTGGTGTTTTCATTTAGGCCTACAGTTGGCATGTCTCACATCTACAGATTTATCCCGTTTATGTTGCAATCGACCTAGATATATAATTAAAATAGTTAAAAAGAAGATGGTTTTATTTTATGTTTACCGGCTAAATTGCCTTAACGGCGGATATGCCTTGTTTTCTTTCATGTTTACCGGCCTAAATGCCCATACCGGCCCATGCCGTGCATGCCGGCCCGAGTTGTCATAGAGGCAGAGATGCCGTGTCTTGCCGGTCTGAGTTGCTGTACCGGCAGAAATGCCGCGTTATGCGTTTCGGGTACGGATCACTGTATTTGCTTTTCTGTTTCAGATGGAGGTAAGCCCACATATTTTAGAAATTAATTCGTATTTAATTTTCGTGTGTTCCATTTCCTCCATGTTCCTACCCTCTAATTTCAGTCACGTTTTGGGGGGGTTATATCATGGTTCCCTACCCTTATTATAGGAGCCATGTATATTATGTTTGTTTATGGTTTATAGTTTTCACCTATTACGTAACATAGGACGTCATGGGGGTTGGTCTCACAATAAACAGTCTAGTTATACACCTGGACACCTGCATGGCGGAGGCTAGAGAGGGGGTGAGCTTGGGTTTTTGCATTTTCTGTTGACCACAAGTTTCTCCACATCTACGTTCACCTTTTTGCGTTATTTTTCAGGCAATTGGATTTTGTTTATTCATATTTTTTCCGACTTTCAAACGAACAATAAAAAGGTTGAAAGCATATCTCAGAGTGGATCTGAATTATTCTAACGGCGCGTCATACAGGTGATTGTTCCCTGACTCAGCCTTACAGCGGCTTATGGAGGTTGCAAAGAAGCCGCTACACCTATATTAAATGTATTAATATAACGATGGGAGTCCAATCTCCAATACTCTGTACAGTTATATGCTCATATACATTAAACCGTTTGCATATCTGCAAACAAGTCTATCCTGATTGAAATTATGTTGGGAACCAGTTTGTATGGAGTTCATTCAATCTTACACGTTATAGGCATGGACAGATACAATTTTTCATTTACCCCGTACTCTATAAGTTTATATGCTAAGGGACTGTTCATTATTTATTTAAGGGGCCACCGGAGGAGTTTTGGGACCTTTAGGCTAAAAAGACCCTCCCTACACCAGGAATAATTTTTCTATGACCCTCCAAAATGATTTGAAAAAGAGGAATGACCCTCCCCTTGTGTACTAGTTTGCACTTAGCAAAGATGTACAGATTGATTTTTTACAGCCAAAGTTTACACAGTTAACCTCTGCATTCTCACCTTACACATCACACTCCACTGTTATGGTGTGGTGGCCATTTCAGTAGATTTACTCACTAACATTGTTGTGGAAACACAATAAGCAACTAAATGCACACTTCCTGCATTACTTCAAATACTAAAGTTACTCCTCTAGTAAACTAGTATTCACATGAAATAAAATTGAGACCATTGAGACCATTCAGCAAAGGACACTGGGAAATAACAAATTCAACACTGGTTGCTATGGACTCGTCACTAGGCTTCCTCAGTCATTGTATATTTTAGCACATAGGTAAAGCTGCCGAAGCTGAAAATTATATTCCAAAACATATACGTTTATTTTTAAAGCAGATTTGTAACAATTTAACAATTCGCCCTCATGAAATCCAATCGCTGTCTTGGAACGCAATAGACAGACGGTGGCGGAATGCCCTGACACTTAAATTCAACTAAAATGTAACAGTGAACAATCAGTGTTCGACCTACAGTCTGTTGAGATGCCTATCCAAACGCAGAAACGAAGCGCAGTCACACCATAAACGTTAAGACACGTTGAGAAAAAAGATCTGTATTTTGGCGTAATCCAATGACACGAAAAAAGTAATCCACAGCGATCAGTAGATCCACAAAAAGGGTCACGGTGTATCCAGCAAGGCCTATACGAGAGTCACATTCACCAGCCAGGTGAACGAGGCCAGAAGTGGAATAAATGTACAAAAGTCCAAATCTACACAAAACCCGCAGTCAATTAGTAAGCTGACATCACATTTATATACATGGCATTTAGGAAACCTTTATTGCAAGGTTGGCACGGCAAGATGTCCAGACTAGTGCAACAGTAATTTTCGTTTTTTGCGTCCTGCTGCTCCCATTGTCAGCCAAGTAATATTTGTTTTACTAAAGCAGTATATGAAATCTGATGTATTACCTACCAAAATTTAGTTGTTTTGTGTTATTTAAGATATTTATAAAATATCTGGTTATGCCAGATGTAATTATTCCACACATTTTTTAAACAATGCAATTACTCGTTTCAGCCACTAGGCAGAGCCCCCCAGCAAACTCATGGGTCAGACCCATCTGGTAGCGAAGGAGGGCCAAGACTAAGAGCTACATGAAAAAATATTCACCAAACAAGCCACTTTGAAATGTTGCTGTTTTCATGAATACAAAAGTTGGGTGACCCCCCTAGACTAAAAAATATTGGGTGACCCTCCCCTCAACAAAGAATAAAAAGACATGACCCTCCCCTATTTTCTCCGGTGGTCCATTCCATAAATACCGAACGGTCCCCAACAGATCATATCAAAACCTTTATGAAAATCAATAAAGCATGAATATGTTGGCTTATTTTCACTTATTCTTTTAGTTATAACTGTAGACAATACAAAAATGTGAACTAGACATGATCTGGGTTTACGGAACCCATTTTGTTCTTCCACAAGGAGCTCTTCTTTCTCTAAATACAACATGAGCATCTCATTAAGTATTGTAGAATACAGCTTATAAACTGTGCTCATTAAACTAATCCCTCTATAATTTAAAGGCACCCTTGGATTCTCATTTTGGGATTTTGGTATCGGATTAATAATTGATTTAAGCCACATAGATGGTATTTTGCCGGATTCAAAACATCCTTTAAATAAATCACACAAAATATCAAATAATTTGGGTGATTTTAGTATTTCATTTGGGATATTTTCAACCCCCATCGCTTTTCCCAATTTAGCTTTATTAATAGCCATTTGAACTTCTTTTGTGAGACTCTTATTAAGATCCTCATTTATCCAATATTCCCCTTTTATGTGTTATCTTTTAAATGTGGCCCTCTATTACATCTTTCCTCTGACATATGTCCTCGTAGTACCCCCCAAAGTCAAAAGTCTCACTAGCGAAAAAAGACCTTTGAAATCTTTCTCCCACCTATTGATTATATCAGACAGCCCAATCACTAAACTACCATCATTCCCCAGCACTTCCATGTGTATTTTCCAACTACGCCTTGGCCTTAGTTTATTAATTTCTGACCAAAATCTCTTAGGGTCAGACGTTTGGATTCTCTTCAGGTTTAATACCTGTCCTCTTTGTTAAGGTCTTTTGTAGAATCTGTATCTTTTATCAAACCTATTTTGACTATTCTTAAAAGGTTTCTAATAGTTGCTTCCTTTCTATATTATTATTTAAGCACTTCAGAAACAGATTTTCTGCTTTATGCATAGATTGCCACAATTCTTTTAACTCTTTATTCCAATAAGGTTTTGTATTAAATGGCTTTTTTGTAACATTATAGTTGTCTCCAGCTTTAATATCTTGTATTATGAATACACAAAGACGTGCTGGTATGCCTGATAACACATCTGATAAATCTATCAATTAAAATGGCAGTTGTTCTATCAGGATGGAAGGTGGCTATAGTCTCACCAATTTTTAAATCAGGAGACAAAACAAACATTTCCAATTATCGCCCCATTATTTTGCATAATGTTGCAGAAAAGTGGATCGCCAAGCTGCTGAATAAACACCTCAGCTATGGCCATTCTCTCCTGCATTCCATGCAATTTGGGTTTCGCCAGTACCACTCCACAGAGACGGCAAACTGTGTCTTCATAGAAACCGTGAAATCCTTACTTGATAAAACCATCTGTGTTGGTGCAGTCTTTTTGGATTTAAAGAAGGCGTTCGATACAGTAGATCATCGAGCCCTTCTGTCTAAACTGACTCACTTCAACTTTGCAGAAGCTAGTTTGGTTTCAATCTTACTTGTCCAACAGAAGACAATCTGTGAGTGTTAGTGGCACTAAGTTGTCTTACCTTGAATGTTCAGCAGGGGTCCCACAAGGCTCTATTTTGGGACCAGTATTGTTCTCTGTGTGTATATATATAAAAAAATAAATGATTTGCCAAATGTTTGTCAAAAAGTCCATTTTCAAATGTATGCTGATGATGCAGTTATTTTTACACCTGCTAAAAGCACACAGGAAGCATCATCCATCCTTACATCAGCACTGGAGAATATACAGCATTGGCTGCTTAAATCCTGCCTATTATTGAACAAAAAGAAAACTGTTGCTATGACTTTCACAAAAAAACACAACATAAAACTGGAGAGGTCCAATGTGTTCCTGGGGGGAGTGGAACTTGACATTGTAGAGGAGTTCAAGTACCTCGGTGTCACACTGGACCCAACGCTTTCATTTAAAAAAACACATCAAACTTACAGCGAATAGAATCAAATTCAATTTACAAAATTTTAAACAAATCAGACCATCAATGACAACTACTTCTGCTAAAATGTTCCTACATTCAATGATATTTTCACATATATAGATTACTGCATCACAACCTGGTCACTCACTGGAAATACAATTTTAAAACCCATGGAAATGTTATTCAAAAAAATCTATAAAAATACTTGATCAAAAATCTTTGTCATTCCATCAGTGTAATATTTGGGGAAAATACAATATGCTCAACTTTGAAAATTGTAGTCATTTTAAAAATAGCGGTTTAATTTATAAAATTTTTCATGGACTGGCCCCACCTTCACTTTCTACATACATTAAACCAAGGTCTGACAGAGTTTGTTGTACCAGAGCTTCATTTAGAGGAGATATAGAGATCCTGCATAGAAAAACTACCTTTGGACAAACTGTTCTGTCTATCGGTCATTTTTGGAACAGCATCCCAACAAACATTAGAGAATGTCCTACTTACTGCACATTTAAAAAGCACCTTAAACAACTTCTCACTCATTGTTTATGGTTGATGTTTCCTCAACACGTTAACCAAGCTGGATACAAAATTATCCTTCTGTGTACTTTTTTGTCTTAAAGTTTGTTCTTTGTCATATTTTTATTGAAAAAACCTCCGACGTATACACAACTCCACATGCTCCATAACTAAAAATAGCACATTACACACTGCCCCAATAGTATGACATGGTACACACTTCCTGTCTCCTAAGTAGGCATGGACACATTTGTAAGTGTAGTGAACATCAAAAAAGTTGTATATGCATAATGTATTTATATTGTCTTTTGCTAACATTAGACATTTAGACAACTAAAAGCCATATTTAGCATTAGCACACAGTTGATTTAAGCCTATTCATGTTGCCAGATTTCACATGATTTTGTTTCTGAGACAGAAACAGGTTTCGAACTAAGTTAATTTTCTCCTTGTCCTTTGTCGGCCTGAAAATGCCATTTTAGTGTCAGAAAATGGGTTCAATGTTTACCTTGATGCTATAGGGCAAAAGAATCCGTCATAACCTGGGTTCACTTCTGCCATTGAAATCAATACACTCAGGCAGGGTTTTCCTGCATTGAAAGTTTGGACGTGCTCCGCCGTCCGTCAATACCCACTAGGTCCGGATTTGTTGCGGCACGGCTGCGGCCATGACTGACAGCTGTAGTCACGAGGACGCACAAGATCTCACGAATTCACGTAGAATAGAACCACAAAACCAACAACAGTTTGTTTCCATCCAGAGGAGTAGAGGGGAAACAACTCTGTGCTGTGTGTTCAAGGTATAGTGCAGGGAAATATGATCCGCCATGAGCACAGTGTATTTTATTTCGAAAATTAACCGAATGTTTATTTTGTTTCTGTGCTCGACTTCCTGTCCCGCATCTGCCGTGTGCTGATTTGCTGCGGAGCTCTCTGGCATCCGGCAAAAATAGAAGCTCTGCGTATCTGCTCCGGAGGGCTGCGAGTCGCCGGAGCTGTGCCTGAGTCAGACCGCAGCCGTTCTGCAGTCAGTGGAAATACACACATTGACTTTAATGGAAACCTAATGACTCCGCCGCCGTTCCGGAGCTGATACGCAGCCGTTATGCAGCTGGTGGAAATTGGGGGTGATTTTCAGCAGCCATCCTCCCTCTTATCCACAGCTGCTATATTTTACATATGCTGCTGGCGCTGATAAGACAGCTAAGCTGCATTGTTTTGACTGGAACTGAACGCTCCGCTGTGAAGCTAGCGCGTACAGGATCTCGGTTTGCAGAGTTCAGGCTGTACCGGACTCTCCAGGTGATCATGCTGCTCTGCGGACCGTTGCTGATGGGCGCAGAGCCTCGCCGGAGCTCCAACTGCTGTCTTATCTGCCCATGATATTTTATATTTTGAATTGTTACCTGCCACTAGATTTGTTTGTTTTGTGTTCCTTGACATAAATACATAAATGTATCAGAATGCAGGAAATTAAGTCTTTGACTAGCATACAGACAGCAGTTAACAAAAATAATTTTTTTTGTTTTGTTTTCAAGAGCTCCATGGGAAGAAATCAACAACAGAAATCCTCGCTCATGTGGCTGGGTTAGCTCAGTTCTTAGAGCAGGTGCACATATAGAGGTTTACTCCTCGACGCAGTGGCCGTGGGTGCTGCATGTCATTCCCCCTCTCTCTCCCCTTTCATGTCTTCATCTGTCCTATGGAAATAAAGGCCTAAAATGCACGAAAAAATAATAAGTCCATAAAGATGTGATGTTTGCCCAGTATCGCATTACAATTGAATATGCGAGTAGCAGCTGTACGTTCAGTAAAACTTGCCCTGGTTGTTACTATCATTTTGATATAGGAGTGATAATTATTAGCAATATGTTAGGTAGTGCCACTGCTCACCTTGTGTATTTTTATTTATTGATTTTTTTTTTTTTTTTCCTGTCTATGATGTCTTTGTGTGGTGTTGAAACTTGAAAAAAAAATCAATAAAAACTGAATTAAAAAAAAAATTACAGATTTCAGTTTCCAATCAATCTTCATGTCATACTGTAACTGTATTCTCTTTGTTTTAAATTGTGTCTGTCAGAATTAATAAAATTCTTTAAATTGAATAAATCTTTATTAGAAACTTTTTTCATGAAACTGTATTAATTTGTCACATAAAAAATTTAAATTCAATCTCTGCCTTTAAGCAGTCCTAAATATTAGGAGCAATGGACAGCTACATACAGCGTCTGGGGAGCAACTTGGGGTTCAGTGCTCAGAGTTGCTCAAGGACACTTTGACATGTGGCCGGAGGAGCCTGGGATCGAACCACCAATCTTGTTGAGGGCCGACCCACTCTACCTCTGAGACATAGCCACCCCCAATAAAATACATTAAATGTGTTTGTGTCTCTGCTTTGTGTATTCTCACCAATCAGATCAAGAGGAATGGAAATGTTAGTTGTGAGCCAATCGAACCACTCGCTGAGAACAGCATAGTCCACTTCTGGCATTTTCCCACTAAAAAAAACAACAAACAGAAACAAAATTGTAGGCAATATGACAATATAAACCATCAAAGTTTGCCAACCATTACATATTTTTACATATAATGTTTATGATTCCTTTAATATTTCTGTCTGTATTAGGTAATTTTGGGCATTGCTAGTACCTTCATTTTACAGGTATTACAGTATATTCACTGTATAAGCCAAGAAAACAGATATTCAGCATATTTGATAAACAGTGTCTCTACTGAGGTACGAGACCATTTTATATATTGTGGTATAAAATTAGTAAAACATGATAAAAGGGTTAATACATATTGCCCACCTCCACTGTGTTGTTTCCTAGCATAAATGGTCTCATCCTGACAGAAAGCAGCTCAGCTCCAAGAGGTATTAAATGTAGACTAAAACCTTCTGTTCTGTTCTGTAACAGAATCCAACAAACCAGCATAAGAGTTTAGTTGTATGCTGTATACAGTAGATATATTCATCTACTCTCCTGTGGTCTCATTTTTAAAAACATAGGATCCTTACTAAAAGTGTAGGTACGCCCAAAAGCCAAAAATGGCGTACGGCAAAAATCAGATTTATAAAACCGTGCATACGCCCATCTGTAAGCAATGTTCCCTTTATAAATTACAGATTACCCACAAGTGTGCGCACGTGAATCAGCCTCTTATCCTGCCCTGTACACGCCCATTTTTAACCATAAATAGCAGAGCAAAGCATTAATTCTAATCAGTATGTTAATGACCCTGGCAGTTGTTCTTTCGTTACGCAGAATCATGACAACTGGCGGGGAAAAAGCAAAAAAACTTCTCAGACGCTGGTGAATTGCTGCAAATTGAATCATAATTTCGGCCTGTTCTCGCATAGTATAGGGAAACCTGATCTATAGACTACCTATATTAATAATACTGTCCAAAACGGCAAGCATTACGGCACTCTGGGACAGCTTCGATATACCAGACCCATATGATAAGATTTAACAGAACTATATATATCCAAAAAAGCCTTAATGATAAAGTTGAAGATTATAATATTTATATAAAACACTTCGCTGTCTGCCATTTCCCTCAGGAAACAGCCAGTTGCCCCCAGATTGGCGAGGACCTGTATTTGGACAGGGATGGCACGGTTCCGGCACGTTGCCCTCTCTACTTGGAATTGAAATCGGCATATTAGCCAGTCATCGTTGTGGTCCATGAAGTCTCTCTCTCTCCTGATTCTTCCATTGGCATAGTCAGTGCATGCAGCATTACACACGGGGGTCACCGCAGTATGTACAGTGGTGTGAAAAAGTGTTTGCCCCCTTCCTCATTTCCTGTTCCTTTGCATGTTTGTCACACTTAAGTGTTTCGGAACACCAAACCAATTTAAACAATAGTCAAGGACAACACAAGTAAACACAAAATGCAATTTGTAAATGAAGGTGTTAATTATTAAAAGGTGAAAAAAAATCCAAACCATCATGGCCCTGTGTGAAAAAGTGATTGCCCCCTAAACCTAATAACTGGTTGGGCCACCCTTAGCAGCAACAACTGCAACCAAGCGTTTGCGATAACGTGCAATGAGGCTTTTACAGCGTCCTGGAGGAATTTTGGCCCACTCATCTTTGCAGAATTGTCCTAATTTAGTTACATTAGAGGGTTTTCGAGCATGAACGGCCTTTTTAAGGTCATACCACAACATCTCAATAGGATTCAGGTCAGGACTTTGGCTAGGCCACTCCAAAGTCTTCATTTAGTTTTTCTTCAGCCATTCGGTGGTGGACTTGCTGGTGTGTTTAGGATCATTGTCCTGCTGCAGAACCCAAGTTCGTTTCAGCTTGAGTACACGAACAGATGGTCGGACATTCTCCTTCAGGATCTCTTGGTAGACAGCAGAATTCATAGTTCCTTTTATCACGGCAAGTCTTCCAGGTCCTGAAGCAGCAAAACAGCCCCCAGACCATCACACTACCACCACCATATTTTACAGTTGGTATAATGTTCTTTTTATGAAATGCAGTGTTCCTTCTACGCCAGATATACTTGGACACACACCTTCCAAAGAGTTCCACTTTTGTCTCATCGGTCCACAGAATGTTGTCCCAAAAGTCTTGGGGATCATCAAGATGTGTTCTGGAGAAATTGAGACAAGCTTTGATGTTCTTTTTGCTCAGCAGTGGTTTTCTCCTTGGAACTCTGCCATGCAGGCCATTTTTGCCCAGTCTTTTCCTGATGGTGGAGGCATGAGCGCTGACCTTAACTGAGGCAAGTGAGGCCTGCAGTTCTTTGGACGTTGTTGTGGGGTCTTTTGTGACCTCTTGGATGAGTCGTCGCTGCGCTCTTGGGGGTAATTTTGGGCGGCCGGCCACTCCTGGGAAGGTTCACCACTGTTCCATGTCTTCGCCATTTGTGGATAATGGCTCTCACTGTGGTTCGCTGGATTCCCAAAGCTTTGGAAATGGCTTTATAACCCTTTCCAGACTGATAGATCTCAATTACTTTCTTTCTCAATTGTTCCTGAATTTCTTTGGGTCTCGGCATGATGTGTAGCTTTTAAGGATCTTCTGGTGGACCTTACTGTGTCAAGCAGCTCCTATTTAAGTGATGCCTTGATTGTGAACAGGTGTGGCAATAATCAGGCCTGGGTGTGGCTAGAGAAATTGAACTCAGGTGTGGACAACCACAGTTATAGTATGTTTTAACAAGGGGGGCAATCACTTTTTCACACAGGGCCATGATGGTTTGGATTTTTTTTCTCCTTTAATAATAAACACCTTCATTTACAAATTGCATTTTGTGTTTACTTGTGTTGTCCTTGACTTTTGTTTAAATTGGTTTGATGTTCCGAAACACTTAAGTGTGACAAACATGCAAAGGAACAGGAAATGAGGAAGGGGGCAAACACTTTTTCACACCACTGTATATGTTTACAACAATTTGTGATCAACTGGTGGTATCCCTCACCCCGAGATACAATTTGAAGACGAAAGTCTAATAGGCAAACACACTTTTCTTCATGCAGGTTTGGTCACGAACAGTATTGAAGTTCGGACCGATAATGAGGACATTAAGTGTAACAATTGTGAGAGAGCTTAACGTCTGCATTTTCAGACTTTGACATTTGATGATATATGCACAGTTTTAAAAACAGATATTTAGTTATTTACACTGTGTTCTGCAGTTATCTAATGCTAGGGTATTTGATGCTATCCTGTATTCCATGCAGTCGGGCCATCTCATCCTCCGTAGCGAACTCTGTGACGGTGAGACAGCGCCAATTAAATATTAAGAACAAATTTGTATTTAAGATTTGAGTTGGATTTTACAAGGTGTTTATGGAACAATTATCACTCAGTACAAGTGCAAATAACACTGCTGGATTTACTCTTCATGATAACGTGGATGATATGGAGTGAAAAAATGTGAGTGAGGCATCAATACTTTTTTATTTACTAATATTACAAGTAATCGTTTTTCCCACATTTACTTTCTGCAGTCTGACTTCACCATCTGCATCCTCAATTCCCATTGTCTCCAAAATGTGCGTACGCAGGGGTCAGAGTTTGCGTGGAGGACCGCACATTCTCCGATCAAGTTTTTTTTATAAATAACAACCTTTGCGTGGGAGGTTGCATGCGCACATTTTCAGCCACGTTTTGTGCGTAGCCACGTTTATAAATGAGACACCAGGTCTGATCCAGGCGTGGACGTTTGTCAAAACACAGATACCTTTTGAAGAGATTCTCCACAAAGATGTACTTGGCACTGAAGATGGACCTCTCCATCATCCTGACAGGGGATGACTGGAAACAACAAGAAACATTAAGTACATACAGCTGATTGCCTGATGAGGTCATATGTTTGCATCCCCAGTCCATGGCTACCAATGTGTTTGTCAGCACTGCAGGTTGACATAGTGTATTTGAAAGGGTAATTTAGTTTTTTCTTTTTCAAAGTGGACTCTATTTTCCCATGCAATGCAAGTGACTAATGTGAAAATAAATCTTTGAAATTGGTCCAGTATTGAGTGAGATTGCTGTAACTGGTAAGTGCGAACCGGGCTGCAATGTAATCCAAAAGGGCAAATGTGCCTTGTTTATTTCGTCCACTAAAAGTGCTGTTTCTGCGACTGACAGACTCAGGTTGTTATTAGTGTCTGACAACATTATGGAAACGATCCCTATTTGTTTAACCAGAAACAGCTCAGAAAACCCTGCCGCTTAACCCACCAGTCTGTATAGAGCCAGCATATTTTCACATGTAAATGTGAAAATTAAGGGTTTATTTCAACCAAACCAGAGTGGTGATTGTTGACACAGCGGACAGACAAACTAAAATGGCTTTGGATAGTTTTGTTTCTGTCGACTTTGAATGAAGTGTATTTTACGATGATAAAATTACTAATTTGTTTAAATGGAATCTGGTGGGTTTGGCAATAGCGATTTAGGGGAAGTTTCATGTTAAACAAAAGGGATCTTACTATTTAACAAAAAGGTCTCTCAGTAGGAATCCTTTCCATGATGTTGTTAGACACTTATAATAATAATGTGAGCATGTCAGTGGCAAAAACAGCACTTTTAGTGGCAGTAAATTGAAGGTTCAATTGCCCAATAACTTTGTATAACTATGTAATTACAGTGATTTTGCTTAATACTGGACCAATTTTAAAGATCGTTGTTCCCATCAGTCGCTTAGATACAAAATCATAGGAAAATAGAAAAAAACAAAGTTACTCTTTAACTAGTATCCGATAAGATGGGTGCATTTCTAGCGAACAGTACACTTACTATGGCTAGCATGTGCCTGTCCAGCATGGTGAGTTGAACATATGTCTGCAGAGTGATGCCCCAGCGCTCAGGATCCTGGTACATCAGAGCCTGCAGGGACAGAAACAAACAGCTGACACAACCAGCATCGCAGACCTACAGAACATCAATTCTAGTACTGGACAAACCACTGGAAGCATTTCCACAAGGTTTAAGCTGGATAATCATGGTGTCCAGAGAAAGGATTCTAATAGTTTTTTGTGGCTTTTGTGAACATCGTGCCACCATTAGGCTAAAATTCACAAGCACATACAGTACACAGGATATATCCAAATCAACTAAGTAGGTCAACTAAGGGTCAGTTCACAAAAGGGTCAGAAAACAAATGTTCTCTCTGCCTTCTACTGGTATCTAACCATGTAGGTAGTTTGTCTGTCTCGGAGTCTTGCAACAAACAATGTAGCCCCTCCAGTAGGTCTGCACATCTTTAGTTTGTTCATTAAAACCTATTCTCCAAATTATTTTATGTCCGACCCGATTTTAAAAGTCTGATGTCAGGTCAACACGATGACAAAATGATAATATGTACTAGGGGTGCAACGGATCACAAAACTTACGGTTCGGATCACGGATCATATTAATTTTTGGATTACCACAAAAAAGGAGGAAATTCAAATAAGTTACTAAAAATGTAATAACAACTTAATAATAACTTCTTTCACCAGTAAATTGCTGTTAAAAGACAAAAACAGATGAGAAAAGGGTATTTTACAATAACTTTGAGGTTTACCAGTTTCAAATAAATGCAACATTTAGTCACGTCTGTGTTGTTTTTACAACAACAGCAGTGACCATGTGCTAGTTTGTGTCTTTTAGCTAGTGGTGTGCAATATTTGCTATCAATCCGATACCAAGTAAATAAAGGGCCAGTATAGCCGATACCGATACGATGCCGATACTTTTTAATAAGTAAGGTGGATGCATCATCAAATTGCTAAATCTGAAGGAATTTTTATGACCTTAAGTGTTTTTGTGATTTTATCTTTGGATTATTAATAAGACCCAGGAAAGAATTTTCAAAATGCTTGAATACATCTGTTGTGTTACCACTGTATCTTACAGCCTTTTTACAAATTATACAGCTTGCCGTTTCATTTTCAGCCTGAAAATATAGTCACACAGCGTTCCTCTTCCTCTCTGCCTTTCTTCTACTCCGTCGTGTGTGTGTGTGTGTGTGTGTGTGTGTGTGTGTGTGTGTGTGTGTACGTGTGTGTGTGTGTGTACGTGTGTGTGTGTACGTGTGTGTACCGCCAGGTCTGGCTGATGCTTGCCCGGCCACGTGACGGTACAACATCAAAGCACAAGAGGGGGCAGGAGCAGCAAAGTGTGCCTGCTCCGCACTGTGGCAGGAGCAGCATTTGAAAGCAGCGGCACTTACACCGACAGCCTTTTTGATGAAACTGCATCAGCGCATACTCGAGAGAAACTGAAGTATCAATTTCATTACACTGGTATTGATCAATATCAATACCAACATTGGTATCAATATTTGGATCGATCTGCCCACCACTACTTTTTGCTCATAGCTTTAGCGGCAGAGTGTTGTGCGTCCCGGTGTTGGAATCTTCCACAGTAAAATACAGTCACACTACACCGTTAAACCGTCAGCATTTTAACCGTGTTTAATCCAGCTACTAGCTAACAGTAGGCTAACATCAACGGCTGCTGCCAAGTGTAACTTTAGTGTTAAGTAGCGTGATATGCAGCGATGCTTCTGTTGCCTCTAACGTCTGTTTCGGAGCATCAGAGAGCAGCGCAGACATTTAAGTGGCACCGAAATCCGTGTTGCTATTCCGTCATGGAAATACCGGTCGTTTAGGCACCAGTGTCATATTAGCACCGGATTTTAACATGCGCTGTTCAAGTGAACCGAAAAATTGCATTGCCTGTATGCTTTCATGGCAACCCTCTATCAAGATGTATCAGCCTACTTAAGTAACAGCAACAGTAAAAATTTATTTCACACTAAAAATGTATTTCACACTATTATTATGGTTAAACTTTGCAATTGATCCGCGGTTCACATGCATTCTGAACCATGAGTGTTGATCCGTACGGACCACAGACCAACTATGGTCCGTTACAACACTAATATGTATTATACCAGAGGGTTGTGTCCACGGACATTCCTCCATTTAGAGACTGGTTCTGTAAGGACCTGGAACAAAAACAAAAAGGAGAATCGTTAATGAACATATCCAATGTCCAGGGTTGTGCTTTAATGACTCAACAGTAACATTGTTAACAACTTGCTGCGCTGAAACAATTTTTAGAATTTAATGTTCATCTGAATGTGAAACTGAGACCACACTTGGTTTTTTCATTTTGACTTTCAATTCTTACCCACATTTTTTGACTGCCCTAATTACAAAAGAGGGAATGGAAGTCAAAGGATTGAGGCAAAGGAGGGACGCATACAAGGTGTAAAAAGCTAAAATAGTATTTTATTATAAAGCTTTTAACCCAAAGTCCGACCATGCCCCTCGTGTCAAACAGCAGCCATGTTACAACTCAGGCCAATTTGGGTAACAACTAGAGTGATACTTTCTGTTGGGAGCACATGCACAGCTTTGCTGTATAAGGACTTTGATTTGTTGTACCTCTATATTGCTAGTTTTGCCAAAATACTCCAGACATGTCGTCTTCCCACTGGCAATGTTCCCCTCAATGCAGATCTGAAAACAGTGACAGAGAGACTGATATTAAAGGGGAACTATGCAGTTTTTTTAGCTTAATTTACCTTAACTGAACAGCTTCAGTGTCACTGGAATGGTTATATGACTTTTTTTTGGGTTGAATGGTGGTCGTCTCGTTTCCCCCTAGCGTCTGTGGGAGGAAAAACTACCCTTGCAACTTTCGGCCGGCAAGCCGCCGGCCTCAGTGTCAGGAAGTATTGCGTGATATCAGGTCTCGCGATGTAACAAATTGCTTCACGGCACTGCACACATACGCCCATTCAGGAACCGGCTAACAAGGTAGCGATGGAGTTTTTCACACTATCGTCATGGCTGAGCCGGCAAAAAAAGAAGCAGAAAGCTAGGAAAGCATTGTCGGAGGAACAGAGAAAGAGGAAACAGCAGACTGAGGAGTCAGACACAAGTAAACATAGGAGCTGCCAAATATCTATTCCGAAGCTGTAGGGGGAGCTCTATAGAGAGACGTGCGAGCAAAAAGCTAAGAAATGGCCAAAACTGCATAGCGCCCCTTTAACAGGAAAGTCCACAAAAATGATGAAGAAAAAAGACATTACTATGATATGAGGTATGATCTTGTATTTTAGCATGTGAAGCATGAGGATTAGGGCTGTGCAATTAATCAAATTTAATTGCGATTACGAGTTCGGCTCCTAACGATTTTGGGTCCTAGCGATCACAAAAACAGAGAAATCGAGAAAAACAATTATTTTGCACATTAGGTTATGCAAGTAAACTCTTATTTTGTCTTGTGTTCTGAAGGGGAATTTAAAAAGTTCAAACGTGAAAAGTATTAAAGGAAATTTCACAGTTCAAGGTTTTTTCACTGTTGATTTGTTTAAACTGTTTCACTGTTTTTTAAGTTCAATAAAAGCAACTTCTTTCCAAAAGTCACTGAGTAATTGTGTTAAATTATCCTGATTTCAATATTGACAAAAATAATCATGATTAGGATTTTTTTCCACAATCAAACAGCCCTAATGAGGATTAGTATTTTAATAACTGTAAAATAGTAAATGATTGAAAACCTACGGTGGCCCTGAAGTGCAAATCACAACAGCAAATCATAAAACGCAACAGCAAATAGGAAAACACGACAGCAAATAGGAAAACACGACAGCAAATAGGAAAACACGACAGCAAATAGGAAAACACGACAGCAAATAGGAAAACAAAACGACATTAACTTCTACTGGAAAAGGTAGGGCCTATCTAGCAGAGGACGGAGCCTCCTGATTGGACAGACGGACTGTCTCTCTGTTAAAAGTAAGCGCTTTTCCGTGTTTTTCACCTCTCCTTCCTGTTAAAAGACAGACAGTCCGTCTGTCCAATCAGGAGGGTCCGTCCTCTGCTAGATAGGCCCTACCTTTTCCGGTAGAAGTTAATACTGTCGTGTTTTCATATTTGCCGTCGTGTTTTCATATTTGCCGTCGTGTTTTCATATTTGCCGTCGTGTTTTCATATTTGCCGTCGTGTTTTATGATTTGTTGAAGTGTTTTCATATTTGCTGTCGTGTTTTCCCATTTTGCTGTCGTGTTTTCCTATTTGCTGTCGTGTTTTCCCATTTGCTGTCGTGTTTTCATATTTGCTGTCGTGTTTTCATATTTGCTGTCGTGTTTTCATATTTGCCGTCGTGTTTTCATATTTGCCGTCGTGTTTTATGATTTGCCGTTGCGTTTTATTTGCTGTTGTGATTTGCACTTCAGGGCCACCGTAAAAACCACACTAGAAACTGCAGTCAGCATTATGAGATCATCTTCAGTATGTACTTTACTGTGAGCAATGTATGAGAAAAAGAAAGCTTCGATTACAGATCATATGGCTTAGACTTACCACCGCTGCTTTATTATCCACTCCATTCCGCACCAGCTTCCCTTGGAAGGAAGACAACATAGTGAGACAAGACTTCACTTCCCACAACTCCCAGTGCTGCCCTCTCTCAGGTCAGTAGGCTAGAGCGAGGTCAGAGGGACATAAATATGTTAAAATACACAACAGATACAGTACAGTGCAAGTATCGGAAAGAAACCTTATGGCGATAGGTTTGATCTGGCTCTGTGTTCCAGGGCATCGGATTGGAAATGAAACAATGACTGTGAGGTTCAAGTGCTTTAATTTATGTGTTTACATCTTACAATATGATGAACCGTGTACAAGTTGTTTCCCTTTTTCTTCACCCAATATAAAGAGGAGTAAAGAACCCCAAAACACAAGTATGCACTTTATTGTCGATTAATCTGTCTATTATTTTCTCGATTAATCATTCTAATCATTAGCTGTTTGGTCCATAACATGTCAGAAAATTAGGGGTGTGAATCTTCACTGGTCTCACGATTCAATTTTATTACAATTATCATGTCAACGATTTGAATCCATATCACACTGCGTCACCTCCTCAATATTATTATATATTACTACACATGGTTTTCAATGACAAATTAAAGCAGTCAGGCATATGAAATCCCATTTTTATTGCATCTGCTCTTGAAAAAGACACTTCCTGATTGTAGTGGCGTCTGAACACAACAGACAAAAGGCAGAAACAAAAAAAAACAGCAAGCGGAAAAGTAACATCAGTAGGCAATAATCGATTATGGTCTGTATGCAATGATTAATTTCAACGCCCCTACAGAAAATGGTGAAAAATGTCCGAATGCCCAAAGTCCTAGAGGACAACCTCAAATGTTTTGTTTTGTCCACAACTCAAAGATATTCAGTTTACTGTCACAGAGGAGTGAAGAAACTAGAAAATATTCACATTTAACAAGCTGGAATTAGAGTTTTTATTTATTTTTTTCACAAAAAATTACACAAACCGATTATCAAAAAAGTTAGTGATTAATTTGATAGTTGACAAGAAATCGATTAACTGATTAATCTTTGGAGCTCTACACTTTAACGCCATAGTCACTGTCATTTCATGCCTAATTTGCTGATGTACAAAACAAAACAATAACAAGAATAATACAGACTGTACTGTAACCGGAAATTTCACCAAAGAAAAGACGCTCAGAGGAATATATGGCGAGAAGAAGAGAGATTGAGAAGGAGTGAACGAAGACCCGGATTTACATTGGGGAATCGATCCAAAGGTGGCGAGAACTCCGCCGGCAGAAGGGCTTCCAGTCCGATGCACAGGTGGCTAAGTTCTTACTGTTTCAGAAAGCAGGTTTAGTGAAAACTAAAAGAGAGGTAAACTTAACCTCAGAGGTAACTGAGCCTGTGAACCTAACCTGGTCGGGAGCAGGTTTTCTTCAATAAACCTCAAGTTTCTCTCAGTCTCCTCCCTCTGACACAGCGCTCTCTTTCATTTCCTCATTCATTCATTCAGTATGTATCAGGCGCATTTTAGTGCAGTTTGTTATCTGCATGAAAAAAATAAACAGGGTTGGTTTATTAACCACGTTAGGCAGACTATAAAAAGTTTTTTTTCTCAAAACATGGCATTTCCTTTTGTTGACGATCCCACTAATGAAGAAATTGTATTCTTTGCAGGGAGTTAAACATACGTCGGGAGATGATACTGAGGCCCCGACTATAGATACTAGCCTACCTATCTATATGAGCGGTATCGTTTTTCTTCCCAGTCTATCAGTTATGTAGCCTACATAACCTTATCCGTCCTCCTATCACTAACGTCACCCATCATTGACATGCTCTACATCCCAGCACATTCTGTGTGTCGCACTACGTTTTTTTTGCAAACGGCAGTTTTCTTTACAACATTGGTGATGCGGAGTATATTAGTAAAGCCACTAGCAAAGCGCCGTCAGAAGAATGTGACTTGCTCTGAAACATTTTTTTTAAGATTATTTTTTGGGGCATTTTCGGCCTTTATTTTGACAGGACAGCAGAAGAAATACAAGGGGAGAGAGAGGGGAATGACATGCAGCAAAGGGCCACAGGTCGGAGTCAAACCTGGGCCTGCTGCGTCGAGGAGTAACCCTCTATATATGGTCACCCGCTCTACCAACTGAGCTATCTGGGCACCCTGAAACGTTTTTTAAACGTTTTTGAAGTGTTCCCTGGACACAAACCATTAAGAGTCATTAAAAAGGAGTTCCACAGTATTGCAGGTGAATGATGTAAACCCTTTGAAATAAAAGATTATGAATTATAATTCTGTTAATGATGGTGCTGCAGCCTCAGAATGGGATTAGTAGGCCTAGTACTTTTACAGATTATAGGTTCAATACCATTCCACCAGTAATATTATACTATATACTTATCTATATTGGAACTTACGCATTTACTCTTGCAGCAATTTTCTCCCACGCAAATTCTCTCTCTTTTGCAGCAGCCGCTGTTTTGCTTTTTTAATTAAATACATGTTCAAACTCGCTGTATGTGCGCATGAGTATTTCCGCTGACCAGTTTGTTTGTGGTTGTTACCATGGTGAATCGTAGTATCATGGCTCCATTCATGCTGCCTGAGTGAACCTACTCTGAGTTGATTGAACCAACTCAATCAGGTTGACTCAGAGCTAGGCGCGTGCACCACAATAAAAAGGCAGCATGAATAGAGCCATGATACTACGATTCACCATGGTAACAACCACAAACAAACTGGTCGGCAAAAATAATCATGCGCACATACAGCGAGTTTGAACATGTATTTAGTGTTAAAAAAGCAACACAGCGGCTGCTGCAAAAGAGAGAGAATTGGTGTGGGAGAACATTGCTGCTCGAGTCAATGCGTAAGCATTGACAGTGTATTAATTTCATATTTAATCACAGGTAACCTATAATATTACTTGTGAAAACTGGAATGGTATTACACCTATAATTTCATTTAGGTGCAATCCTGCGGGCAAAAAAGTAAGTTAATCTCATTCTGAGCCTGCAGCACCATGATCATTAACAGACATATAATTTAAAATTCATTTAATTCTTTTTAATGGCTCTCACTGGTTTGTGTCCAGGGGACACTACAAAAAAGTTTAAAAAAACGTTTCAGAGCAAGTCTCACTCTTCTGACAGCTCTGCATACAGTGGCTTTACTAATATGATCCGCATAACCAATGTTGTAAAGAAAACTACCGTTTGCAAAAAACATAACGAGACACAAAGAATCTGCTGGGATGTAAAAGCATGTCCACGATGGTGGATGTTAGTGATATGAGGACGGATATGGTATATATATCTGATCGACTGTGAGGAAGATACTTCTCAACTCCGTTATGTGGAAATGAAAATACATCTAGGCGGGACCAAGGTTATAATCGTTAACGAAAACAAACGAAATAACGAAAACTAGGTGGGAAAAAACATTGTTAACTGAAATAAAAATAAAAACGAGGCATTACAAAAAAACGACAACTAAACTAAAACTGTAATGTCTGTTTGCAAAACTAATAAAAATAAAAATAAATTGAGTAAATGTCTTTAGTTTTCGTCTTTGTCGATGTCTTTCATAGAGCAAATAACGTTATATCTGTCCGACCATGACATTTCCCGTAGACATGTATAGTTTCTGACTGGGAACCCAGAAATCCCAACATTCCACGTCAAATTGAACACAAGCGGTACCGAAAGTCGGAAGAAAGCGACACCTATTTGATTATAACTGTGTCAGATAAAAGCAAGTGCCTTGCAGTGGAAGGTGGTAAAATATGTTGTCAATTTATTACAGGGAAAAATTCCACGAATTTGAAAGTACATTTGAGAAGCGCACACAAGCTAGGAGGCTAACCTAGCTTACCTTAACAAGGTAAAGGAGAAAGCAAAGCCCCATTTCCCCGAAACAGAAGCTAATCCCGGTACAGGGCATGGATGTATGGATACAGGGCTAGGCAGCATGACAGAGACAATAGCAGGACAGAGAACACTACAGGAAGGCTTTCACCGGTGACCCGATAGCTGCTGGTTAGTACATACGCAGGAACACCAAATGCGGGAGGAAGCGTGGGTTAATATGTGGATTGATACAGTCTACACAACTGTGTGTGACTCAATTGACTTCAAAAAGTTCGCCACTCGAACCAAAGTTCAAAACACTTGTTCATGTATGTCTTCTTTAGTCTGTTGGCTATTTAGTTTTTTTTCCTGGAACACGTCACTTACACATTTTGCACTTAATGCGGCGTCTTGTGTAGACTGTTTACATATTTATGACCATATGTAGGCTACATTTTATGTACTATGTTATTGTTGAATACACTTTTCTGTGTATACTATAACCCATATTACGATAAGATTAGAGATATATTAGATAAGATTTTGAGGCATTCTATTATCAAGGATGGGCTGAGCCCAGAGTTTGGGCTGAGGCCTGAATGCTTGGTACATATGGCTCCGCCCCTGATATTCACACTGTCAATAGTTTCAAACCTTTTTTTTTTTTCTTCTTTTTGTTATTACTAGTGCAGTGCCCGTTGAAAATGTGCCTGTTTGGAACGGGCGATTACTTGGCCTGTGGTATTGCTGCTTACAGAATTCATCAAAACCAAATTGTACCCCAAAATTACTTACAGAAGGACCCCAAACCACTTCAAATGCAACTCCACTGTATACCCTACTACTAACTTAGTGATTTTCCTGACAGAGAACGTTACAGATTCAGAATGTAATCACAAAATATCACAATGAAACTGTGGAGTAATCAGACATTAGCTTCATGGACTCATGGCAGTGCGCTACCAAACTGTTCGAGAGATATGCGACACACACACACACACACACACACACACACACACACACACACTTTATAGATAGATTATAAGTCAATAAATCACAATGGGATTGTGCAATTGTTGAAAAGTGTTGGTAGCGCTCAGGTAGGGACACAATATATAACAAAACATAACAAATAAAGAAAAATAAAAGATACTGGGAGTCTTTTTAATCAAGTACGGAATGTAAGTCCAACAAAGAAAAGAGTCTCTTGGCGTTTTCCTAAGTCACACATTAAAAAGATGCAAGTTCATTTTTCCAACCGTTGATGTGGAGTTTGACCTTTAAGTACTTACACCTATGAATAAAATGTTTACAATGTTCAATCAAGTTATTTATACAGAACTCTAAAAATAAAATTCCTTTAAAAAAGTGTTCCAGTTTTTAATTGACATTAAATTTAACGGGTGCAGCAGTATACCTTTACATTGAAGCCAGCTTTGAAAAGACGGTTCACACTGAAAGAAAATATGTTCAACCGTCTGAATATCGCTTTCACAGAATACACACGAGTTATTATCCCAATTGAATTTTACATGTTAGAAGTGATTATTTATCATTTTGGTGGGATAGGATAGGATAAGTATCGTTTCCTAATCTTTCTTGCTTCTTCCTCACTATAGTCTCGGGCACAAAGCCATATCTCGCTTTCGATTTGAGTTTGTTTGACAGATAGGCACCTTGCCAAAGCATCGGCGCAAAATAACGTTGGAGACATTACTTTTTTTTACTCAATAACGGATGAGATTTAAAATGTATCAAAGTACAATACTTCAAACAAAACATACTTGAGTAAAAGTAAAATGACAGATTTGAAAAACTACTTTAAAAAGTAAAAGTAGGCATAAAGAAAAAAACAATTCAGTTACAGTATCGCGAGTAATTGTAATTTGTTCATTTGCACGTCTGATTAAAAAAAACTTCTAATAAACTTTGTCAATATGGGACCCAAGGTTTTCACCAAACACAAATATAATCCCCTGCGCCACTGACCTGTAGTGACGTGCTGCGTGCCGCTGCGTGCTCCACTCTGGATCCGTCTGACGCTTCCAGCAGGTAGCTCTATCCCTCTATTATGTCTAACAGCACCGAATAATGACGGAGCCACCGCACATTTAGCGAATACGGGTCGAACACATCTGAACAATAACGTCACACGAAAAGCAGCTACCAACATGTCGCAGCACATAGGCAGACCTCTTGTAACCATCGATATATAGGGTTCATAGACAGTAAAAGAAAGGTAGGCGATCCATGACCGCTTGTATCAAACAGGAAGAACCGTGACTTCTTCTTCGAATTACATTTAGTAACACAACAGGCGCACACCGCCATCTACTGTAGGCCTATATATTGCACTTTGATTCAAGTCAAAGGTACGGTGGCCGACAGGGGCAAACGCCGTGCAACTTAAGAAAACACTTGCAAATAGACAAAACACAAGCAAATTAAGAAAACAACTTCATTAATTTGACAACACATGTGCAGCATTCAGCAAACGCGCTGCAAATGCACACAACACAACCAAATACATAAATGCACTGCAAATATACACAACACAACCAAATACATAAACGCGCTGCAAATATGAAACGATACAAAAAGAAAAGCACGCAAACCCAGAAAACAAATGCAACAAAAAAACGCAGCATCCAGATTACACAACGGAAGTTCTCCAGACCTCTAGAGGGAGCAGCTAAGTGGAATAGCTTGAGTTTCATATTTGCAGCGCGTTTATGTATTTGGTTGTGTTGTGTGTATTGCAGTGCTTGCTATGACTGTTGTTGTGTGTATCTGCAGCGCATTGCTGAACTGCATGTGTCAAAGTGTGAAGTTATCTTAATTTGCTTGTGTTTGTCTGACTTTGACGTGTGTTTCTTTGAGTTGCAGGCGTTGCCCTGATCAAACCGCATACAAAAGAGACTTTATTGGCATTGGAAATTACATTGCCAAAGCAAGCGTGAAATAAAAACAAAAATGTACATAGTACAGATAGTAAAGATCTAGACTAGCTCTCTAACATAGCAACACTGTGGTCAAATAGGCCTATACAAATGAAAATAGATAAAGTTTAACTAATACATACAAATAGGCCTATATACTGTAACCGATATACACACAGTAAAGTAAAGATAACTTAAGATAAAAATAGAAAAGTGTAGACATTTAAAAAATATGAATACAAATAAATAAGAACTGTGTAAACTAAAACATTTTCAAGGTATTTCGAGGTGTTCTGTATGTATGTAGGCTATAAGGGGTGAAAAAAAATGTTGCGACAATTTTTTAAATTGATTATTTTTCCTAGAATCGATATTTTTTATTAATGTTTTTACCAATGTTTCACCTAAATATTTTCTGTTTAAGCGGTACAGCTGACGGCGAATACATCATATCCGTTTTCAGCAAAACGGTGCGAAAGCAGAAAATGCAGAAAATAAATGTTATGTAAATAAATAATGTCAGACTGACTGACATGTGATGTACTTTCTTTTTAGAAAACAATTAGTTTTTAGAAATGTCTCATGATATATTGTCTCTAGAAGAGTATTATTCAACTTTGTTTTTGTTAAATAAAGAAAAGAAAATTGCAATACTCAATACTATCGAATCGCAATACTTCTAGAATCGCAATAAATGAAAATCGCAATACAAATTGAATCGGCACCCATATATCGTGAAAGAATTGAATCGGGAAAAAAAGCATATTGTCCTAGCCCTAGTATGTACAGTGTGTCTATTTACGGCGACCGGCACAGATGGTCAGTGCAGGAATACAGAGATGACTGACAGTCTTCATGGTGGTTTTATTCCTTTGGACATACTTTTCTTGTCAAATCAGCTCACATGTTGCAGGTGTGGAGGTTTATTGGTATTAGTCATGTTTTCAAAACCTTTTTTGGGTGTTTGTATTGTGTGGAAAATAAATATCTCTGATATCTTGGAACTGTTGGGAGGTAGTTTCCACCTCATGTTGTCTGTTCTCTTTAGGAAGCCAGGGGTGCCTGTGGCGGCCTCTCTCGATCGCGAGGCTGTGCTCACTGAGCCTGTACACAGTCAAGGATTTCCTTAGTTTTGGATTGGTCACAGTGCTCAGGTATTCTGCCACTGTGTATTCTCTATTTAGGACCAAATAACACTGGTGTTACATGCCTTTTAATGGCTTTAACAAAACAAAACAAACCAAGTCTAGTCGGTAGTGATTCAGTCTCTGCTCTGTATAGTCGCTGTAGGAGTTAACTAACACCAGAAGATGGCGGTAATGCATCGCTATGAATGCCAGCTCCCGGTAAACCTCAAAGAAGAAGAAGAAGAAGACAGGATGCACACGTTTTCATTTCCCGGGGTCAGAAGTGTCTTCCGTCTTCACGCAGTACTTACTTTTTATATACAGTCTATGGTACTTACCCATGCTTCACGCTGCCAGACAGTAAACACAGGTTACCATCAGTTTAACAGAAGAATTTGCGATATGGTGGTGTTTTTGTTGAGGTAAGTAACCACATGTGGCTGTTTTTGTTTGACTTAAACTACTGTGTGTGTGTGTGTGTGTGTGTGTGTGTGTGTGTGTGTGTGTGTGTGTGTGTGTGTGTGTGTGTGTGTGTGTGTGTGTGTGTGTGTGTGTGTGAGATTTGGTGTAACGTCATGAACGTGGTAACGTTAGGTCACTCGTGACAATTAGTTTTCCTCATATTTTACAGTTGCCATAGCGGTATATGTGCAGTTTAGTGTCCCAAATTCCCAAGCTAGGCACTGCCTACCCTGCCAAAATCCAAACATAAAAATGTTTATTAAATCATTTTATTTAATACTTGTATTTGTATTTTTAATGTTTATTCTTGTTATTTATATATGCAATATGTGTGTTATTCCAATTGTTTAGACGTTAAGATGAGAAATGTAGCAGTTACGCATAATCAAATACAAAAGGAAAGGAGAAATGGTAGAATAAGCAGTGCTTTTACTGTCCATATTATATTTCTTGATGTCGACCGTGCATGTGTGCCGAGTTTACTGTTTTGACGTAGGCTATTAGCCTAAACGATAAATTAGGTTATCTGGTTTTCATAACACAGTGCCTAGCCTCTTACTGACATCACCGCACGTCATTGACCTTAACCTGTCTCAAATAAGACCCTCGTCATTTGGGACACTCAGTTTTTGGAAAATAATTTGGGACACTAAATCCTCCCATAGCTAACTATTAGTTACTGCAAATTGCATGAACAGTGGTCCCAAAATCATTAAGTAGATCAAGTATTAAGGTTATGGTTGGCAGTATTGATAATCGATCAAAAGTGATTTCTCCCGTAAAGTCCCCTATTATAGCTAGTCCCCTATATTAGCTAGCCCCAGCTACTCCGATGTGAGGATTTGCTGTAGTTTAAGTCTTTATTTTACATTTTATAGGCTAGACTATCTATTAATAAAAAAATTTAAATTGTTAAATGAGTAATGTAAATCGTCCTTATCCATGCTTCGTATGCATATGTATGTGTGTGTGTGTGTGTGTGTGTGTGTGTATATATATATATATATATATATATATACACCACATATGTGCTGATAAGTCGTTCAGCATGAAAAAGAATTTAAAAAGACTAATCAACCTAAGAAATCTTAGTTGACTAACACCAAAACAACTGAGTAGTTGACTAATCGACTAAGAAGGGGCATCCCTAGTTATCATGTGATAAGGGCAAATGGATTGTTTTTATCTCACCATTAAGCTGTTGTGCAGTTATATTTGGTTGCATATCAGACTATCCTGTTGCTAAACCAAAATCGGTGTGCTGCTAACATCTGAATCCAGAGGATATTATGCGATATGCACTTGGGATGACTGTTTGATTTGTTCTTGTTTGGTGTTTTCTTTAGTACATGTACATCTGTCTTTTGTGTAGCCTAACTGTTTTGTTCAACCTGTGTGTACATTCCTCAACAGATGCAGACCTGCCAACATGTACACATTTTTCGTACACGGCACGCATTTTGACCCTTAAGTACGCTTGTATGATTCGCTGCTCCCTAGGTACGCATTTTGTTGCATCTTTCATTTCGCCGGTTTCAGTTTCTATGCAATCTATATGACGTTGATTCTGCCGCTGAGCCACAGCGTGTAAGTGGAGTGAAAAGCTTTCGGCCAATCAGAGCGCTGCATTTTAGCCCACCTGCCCCTCCTAGCCAAATGCTTCGCACGTATATTCAAGGGGGTAAGTTTCGCTTCAGAGCTCGAACCTCCTATGGCGCCATTTTGATGCTACAAAGCGATCACCCGACGTTAGCATTCCATTGACTGCCATTCATTTTGACGTCACTTTGACAGCGAATAACTTTACATCTGAAGCGTTTAAAGACTTTATTTGTCCATTGTTTATTTCTAAAGAAACACGACAGTGTATAAAAGGCGTAGCAGACGTTTTTTTGTAAAAATAGGCTAACGATTGTGTCTAGAGATGTACCGATAGACCAGCTGGTGACCGGAATTGGCCAGTTTTCACATGCTCGGCCATGACCAGCGACCGGCAGGTCAGTCTGACATATGCCGATTTCATGCTGGTCAATGCTACAATTAACTGACAACATAAGTTATACGTGTTACAGTTCTCAAGGACACACGGACGCGACAGCACAGTCTCTTTTTCCTTTCTCTCAACTTTTCCGCTGTGTGTCGCGCGTACCCGTGCTATTCTCACACATGTAGGGAACCTCGTGAATTAACCTGCAACATGTCAGCTGTTTGGAAATTCTTCAGCGTGTGTGCAGAAGATAACAAGTTTGCAATATGCAACACCTGCAAGGAAAGAGTAGGGCGTGGAGGGACGACACCAAAAACCCAAATCACATTTTTTTTAGTTGGATATTGGATGTGAAAAGAAGGAAATGGTTCTAACATTGCACTTTAGATGTGTGTGAATTTTATATAGTTCTATTTTATAGTGATCCATTATCTGTTCAAAAATTTGTTCTGTGCAAAATGTTCTATTAAAGAAAAGATAGAAAATAAATATTTGTGTGTGCTGTAAAGTGGTTAGAAAAAATGAAATCGGAATCGGCTAAAATCGGTATTGGCTGGCCTAACTCAAAGAAAATCAGAATCGGCCTAGAAAGTTGTAATCGGTGCATCTCTAATTGTGTCATAACCACGCGACTTACTGTCGCACAGTAGAGGAATTACCGTATAGTACAGGAGAAGCTCGTAGGCAGTTTCAACTAACTAACTAGCATTTTAGTTAGCAATAATTAGCCTGTGCCCATGTTATCTCCTTACATATACCTACGCTCTCCTTCTCTGCAAGATTGGGAATGATTGAGATTTCTCTTGGCACAGCTACCAGAAGACTTACAACTTTCAGACAGGTTGCTCACGTCACATTTACGTTGTCTCTCTCAGTGGGAGGCTGCTCAGTAACGCTCAGCGCTCACCAGAAAAGTGCTTCTAATGGCCTTCACTGGTCTCCGTCCAGAGCAACGGGATCTGTTGGTCCATTCTTATGTACTGTCTATGGTTTAATTCAATTCAGTGCCTCAAGCAAGCTAGGCTGGCCGGATAACTGTAGGCTTGTATGCCATGGCTGAACCGCCTCAAAAAAGGGTTCGGAAACCACAGCGATTTCTTTCTCCTTGAATCCACATGTCCAGGCTAACTCATCACGCGTTCTGCACCGTGTGCAAGACAGACATTGATATCAGTCACGAAGGGACAACAGGTAACGAACACAGTCCCACACGCAAATACTGAGTCGGGTATGGCTGCAGCCTGGAGACCTCTCGTCTCATGCCTCCCATGCCCGCTAACTTAACCGTGACTTCATTTAGAAAATAATTCACGATTTCGTAGGCTATTCTGAACATCTGAGTTTAGCGTTTGACATGCCCAGGCATGAGACGGGATGAGCATGAGATAGGAGGTCTCCAGGCTGCAGCCATACACTCTTGCAAATACTTGCCCACCCCCCCGAAACATAATGATATTAAAAATAAAAGGATGATAAGAAAAAAACGTTCATAGTGTCAATAGGCCAGCCTGTCACACCCGCCATCCTTCCCATTAGTTGGGGGCAGTTAGGAAAGTGGTGGAATGGCTAGAAAACTAGAAGGTTTTAGACAGGCCAGGTGCTAATTAATGTAAGATAAAGGTAATAGTTAGGCTATTTTTTAGCCTACTTGAATTTATGAACATAAATAATGACCTTGACATCATAACTGGGACTCCAGCTGTTACAAGCTCAGTTAATGATGCATAGCATACAGTAGGGCTATTTTCTAGGCCAATGTGATGGCAACTGACATAATGCAATGTCACCGATGTCAACCTTTGAAAAGCCTATCTGAAAATATCTAACCCATGTTATTTATTAGCCTATAATCGTGTCTCTGCCAGGCTTCAATCTTGTGTTTTTTTTAGTAGTTGCTTTAGGCCTATTTAAAGTTGCTTTATGAGTAAATCATTACTTAGACTACTTCAGTAATCAGAAGAAGGCTATGTGTTAACCTGGTCTTACTCTCATCTTTAACACAGAAGTACTTAGGCCTATTTATTAGCTCTCTCTGCCTCCTATTGGCTAGACTAACAAATATATGTGCACAAAATTGGACAGGATATAAGAAAACATTTGTGTAGTTGCAGTACACCTACAGCCATTCATCCACTCCATTTTTCTACACGGTAATAAGAATTTATTGTAATCTAGGAGGTAGTGATGAGCCAAACAATGTATTTGAATATAAATTACATACATCTAGGTGTGTATGTGTGTGTGTGTGTGTGTGTGTGTGTGTGTGTGTGTGTGTGTGTGTGTGTGTGTGTGTGTGTGTGTGTGTGTGTGTGTGTGTGTGTGTCGTAATTCATAATATTTGTAACAATATGCAGGAATATGACCTACTCATAGTAGTACTCATCATAATCTACCCCCTCTCCACCTACATTTTCAGATTGCAGACGCCATATGTATTGTGGTGTTAGGTATCTCCATAGGTTTCTCACTGGTGGGTGGGCAACGGTGGAGCGTACATTGGCGGGGGGCTGTCGGATGCGCGCGTGCGTGGGGGGGGGTTGTTGTACTCATAAAATGTCTTCAAGGTTGGCAGGTCTGCAGATGGATGCAAAATTTATTTCAAAACTGACAGGAAAGTTATCATATTTAGGCAGGTTCATGCTGTGATTACATTCCTCATTTTAGTCTCTCTCTTGTTGTGAATGTCTGTCTCGCTGCAGGCTCACATAAGCACCGACATGAAGAACAGAAGTGCTGGCTGTCTGGACAGTCGTCTCAGACAGAGAGTGGAGCAGGTACAAATCCATGTCCTCATTCTCCCGGGGCTGTATGTTATGAGTTCAGTGGTATTAATGTAAGAAATAAGCCTATAAGATTGTTTAATCTCACAATTCAGTAAAAACAGATAAGCAGTTTCTCCTTTACTGTACTGCATCATCTCTGTACACACACACACACACACACACAAACACCTGAGTTTCCGTTGACCGGCAATTACCGGTCTTTCACCGAAAGAAAATTACTATTATCTCCAGTCAGAATGACCAGTGGAAATAATTGCCATGTTTTAAAAAAATGACTGTAGACTGCAGCATATGCGATAAAGGAAAACGCCAGCTGTGATTAAATGCAGTAGAATACTGTAGGTTTACAAACTGCAAACGGCGACAAGCAAGCGGGAAAGTCAAAGCCCAAGCTGTGGCGAAACGGGGAAATATTGCGAATAGCCTACATTTCAATAAAAATAGTATAGGCCAAAATCCACATGCCTTGATGATATAATTCTTTATATAGCCTGCCTATAAATAGGTTTTAAGCGCAATAAACACGGAAAATATTTGACCGAACTTTTTACCATTTTGACAGGTAAAATGAAACCTTACAGGTCACATGACCGGCACCAATTTACTTTCTAGCGGAAACACTGACACATAAGCAAAGTTATAATAGCAATAATAAAATGAATGTATACAGCATTTATCTCAACCCCTAACTAAACAGGAGACAAGGATAAATGGTCTAAATCTTAAAGGATGGGACAGTATGGTAACTGTCCTGCCAACAGAGGACATCATGAGGGAGACAAAAGCAGTGATATCACATAAATGTAACGCCCTGGCCTGGGTCTGCTCTTGTTCTGGCATAAATTTCATGCGATGTGATTAGAGCCTGGGTCTGAATTTCTTTTGTTGGTGTCCGTCATCCTCACCCTGTTTGATGTTGAATTCTGTCTTCAGTATTTGGCGACCTGCACCAGTGAATATGTGGACCTTTCAGCCATGGCCATGGAACTTCAAAAACTGTACAGGCAAGTGCATCAGACTCAGTCAAAGGTAACATTGCTTCAATCTGTCCTACACCAAGGACATTTCCTGTAGTCAGGAAATCATCCAATAAGTTGTATGTTTATCAAAATATATATTAAAATGTATAGTAGAAGTACTCTTTCTTTTACGATGTTCACTTACATTACAGTGAGTTATTGCAAGGCTGTTGGATAAGACTGCATTTGTTTAAACTAACCTGGACACTGAGTGTACATTGATATGCATGTCTGCAAATTAACAGTGTTTGGTTTATATTGTATCTTTAGAATGGAGTATGGCAGAAGAAACAGGACAGCCTTCAGGATTCAAGTGGAGAAAAGTAAGGCCGAGGCAAACGTAGATTGATGCCATTTTACGCTGCAATAGTAGTTTGGCTTCCATGTGTTTTCAGGGTGATTATTTTAACCTGTAAATTCAGACTGGAGTCCATTCTAATGGACGGGGGGACAGGACAAGGGTGACGATGAGAGATTTGGTTTGGTGGGTCATGAAGTCATGATAATGGAATTAATGTCATGTTTTCAGAGAAAACTCCTTATGTCAAGATAAAATACATAATCTTTAATCTGATTACACACATGACCTCTGCAGCCCCTGTGTACCGGCCAATCCATTCCAGTGATCAAACTCTTCTTTTGGAATATGAACTGTATGGGGTTCTGATTTGTCTTTTCCATCTGCCTCTCCTAGTGTACGAAGCAATCATGAAGGACTCTGGGCTGAATGATCTGGAGAGCAAACACTTGGCTAAGAGAGCCAAGCACAGCCACAATGACACCGGGTAAAGGACGCTCTCTGCTTACTGCCTGGTTTCGACCAGTAAGATTGTCTTACCCCTCAGGGCTCTAACCATCCCTTCTCTCAATTGTACTCTCTTTTTAAATGTGCAACTAATGCCATACAAAACTGTGTGTTCACAGGGATGGCAGCAGCAGCTCAGAGGAGTCCTCTGAAAGTGATGACCCCATTCTGGAGAACACTGTAAGAAATAATGTAAAGGTTAAATCTGAGGAATTATAGTTAAAGCATGTTGGTCATAGAGTTTTGACTGGGGGAAGCTTATATTTAGATCTGCAAAGATGAATTGAGTAGTTGGTCTAATAAACTCAACTATTTAATTAATTGGCAATTATTTTTAAATCGGTTTAAGTAACTTAAAGTGGCTATATGTAACTCCTGGACTGAATGCACAGAGATGAAATTGACATCAACCACTCATCTGACTCTGGGCTAGATGGCTACCGAGCACATTTCCCAAATGTTCAGCTGCTCCATGAAATCAGAATCGGAAAAGGTTTTATTGCCACAATAAGTACACTTATGTGGAATTTGCCTTGGTGAAAGGTGCATACATAAACAAACAATCAAACATATTAAACATTAATATAAAATAATCAATAAATACAGAAAAACAAATATATACATACAAAGTAACTAAAAAAGATCTGCATAGCACTTTTTGACAGTGAGCTCTAACCATTCTTTGTTACTGCTTTTTGCCTTCCATAGCCCACCAACCACATGAACAGCTCTCTTACATCCTTGTACCGGAAGGGCCACCCTGACTCTGGCACCTGCTCACCCAGGAGAGATCAGCCTGCTGCCAGCAGTCCTGCCAGTACAGCCAACCTCCCTCCCAGTGCAGGGACGCTGGTCTCCACAGGAGGCTGGTTCATCGATCGAGGCAGAGGCCCCGAGAAGAGCAGCATCCTCATCGACCTGTGTGAAGAGGAGCCAACGAATACAATGTCCAATGTATGTTCCACAGTGTTACAGTGGAACCCTTTGCCTGGATTTTCTCACCATAAGCATTCATCCTCACTTATTCCCACTGAGGGAGGATATTTATATTCAGTGTAGGGGTGTAAATCACTATACGATATTATATTGATTCTTTGGACAGCGATACGATATTTACTGGTATCACAAAGTCTGCCATGATACAATTTTGATTCAATTCAGAGGCCTGCGGTCGATATGAGACAATATAATATGGCCATTTAACTCAATCAGTTACATTAATATCCACTAACAAAAAAGCAACTAAAATATACATGGATTTCAACGTCATCACTGCTTGCGCGTGCAACCGGGGGGCAGAAAGAAGACGTGTTTCGTGTAGGTAGTAGTAGTAGTAGTAGTAGTAGTAGTAGTAGTAGTAGTAGTAGTGTCAAATGCCAAGGAGTTGTTGCGTGGTTAATTGTACAAACAGAGCCAGTGATGGGTGCCTGATGTTTAACATACCAAGGGGGAAGCATGCTTTTGCCAAAAACCGGCGGAGGTTATGGCTTCAAGCCATAAGAAGGGCAGATTGGGGTTATATGCAAGAATCAGGCTCCCATTGTATCAATCAGAAAAGTTGCAGGTTGTTCAGCTAAGTGATATCTACCTGTGAGGGCTGTAGTACTCGAGTCCGGACCATAGACAGTTAAAGGTCCGGACTCAAGATAAGTTTAGACTGTTTTGCTAACGTTAGCGCAACAGCGTTAGCCTAGCCAATATTACGACTGCCTTCGGAGTTTCTTATATCTGCGTCCAAGTTGTCAACATAAGACCTGTGGCATTAGTGCTCCTTTTGTACTATAATTTTATTGAATGAAATATTAAGCTTCGCTCCTACGAGATGGGTGGGTTTTTATTACGTTACACACAAAGCTAACTGGCTATAGTTAGCCTGTACGTATGCTAGCGGACATTAGCTAACGTTGCCGAGACAGCGGCAGTAGCTAGAGTTTTGGCGAGCTAACCACGACAGTGTTGTCGCCCACAATCAACCTCTGCTGCTAAAAACAGTCAACCTGCAGTGATGTTTTGAAATGGAGACACACATATCCTACCTTTTCCGGAAATCCTGGCCATTATTTTAAGGCATAAACCAACTATCTATCTATCTATCTATCTATCTATCTATCTATCTATCTATCTATCTATCTATCTATCTATCTATCTATATATATATATATATATATATATATATATATATATATATATATATATATATATATATATATATATATACATACACACACACACACACACACACACACACACACACACACACACTGTCATGTGAACAAATTAGGACACCCATGCTAAAGTTGACTAAAAAGAGGAATAAGAAAATCATCTTTAGGAAATTGATCCTAATGCCTTAATTAAAAAAATTAGGAAAATCCAATCTTTAAGGACACCAATTTTCTTTGTGAATGAATAATGTATCGTAAATAAATAAATGTTCTTCATTAAAATACAGGGGGCATAAGTTCACCCCTATGTTAAATTCCCATAGAGGCAGGCATATATATATATATATTTTTTTTTAAAGGCCAGTTATTTCATGTATCCAGGATACTATGCATCCTGATAAAGTTCCCTTGGCCTTTGGAATTAAAATAGCCCCACATCATCACATACCGTTCACCATACCTAGAGATTGGCATGGTTTTATTTCAGTTAGCCTAATAGCTGGTTTGATTTGCATTGAGAGATGATTTTATGGAAAGTACCCCATTCATACATTATTCATTCACAAAGAAAATTGGTGTCCTTAAAGATTGCATTTTTCCTCATTTTTGTAATTAAGGCATTAAGATCAATTTCCAAAAGATGATTTTTTTTTTTTTTTAATTCCTCTTTTTAATCAACTTTAGCATGGGTGTCCTAATTTTTTCACGTAAAGGCGCAAAGATGATATGTATCCAGATCAATGTATTTTTACAAGTGGTGCATAAACTGGCCTTGGGAGTAAGATTTAGTGCAGGACAGGACACATGTATCCAGTGTTGGAACTTTGATGTCCAGGTGAGTTTTTTTTTCTTCTAATTAACAGTGAATCGGCAGCGATGCTTTGGATGTCCCCTATACATGTTCTACTATTACAGCTGTAGCTTTATGGCTGTCGGCATTGTTAAATTAATTTATCAATCTCCCTGCCTCAATGTGAAACGGGTCAAATACGGAGCTTGTTATAAATGTATGTGGTTGTTGTGTTGAGTGGATTTGAAGCTCATTTCTCTGCTCAACATGGAGAGGTTAATCTGCTGTATTTGTCGTTCAGGATTGTGAAGCTCATCCGGCTCAAACATAAGCTTTATGGCAGTGAGATTCCTTTTATCATCTTCACCAATGTATGCTATGTTTCTGTGTCGACGAGGTTGTTTTACAATTTGCGATTTGTTGTTGTGTAAAGTCTTGAGTCCATTTATATAACTGCTATGGTGTTCCTGATTTAGTTTGGCATATATAATATAAAGAAACTCCCTCCTCCACCCTGGAGTCTGGACTCCTGTAAGTTACTTAAAATGCCTGCTTGTACAGTGCATCACATGTGGGTGTGTATATATAATTTGCCCTTGCATGAATGGGAGGGGCTCCAGCTGTAGGGGAGGAGTTTTTTCATTGCCCACAAAAAGGTGTACCTTTTTTTTCTTTTTAATTTTTAAATACAGTAACAAAATAGTGAGTAATGAGCACATAGAGGTTAGTGTGGCCACCCGACATAGGCAGCTGGCATTGCTTGACTCATGCACTTACTGCTGTATATTTCTGTCCCCAGCAGACGGATGTGTCCATGCTGGAACCTGAGAAATCTGCCAAAAAGTCAAAAAAAAGGAGGAAGACCTCCACTGAAACTACTGAATCTCGCAGCCTGATTAAGAAAGGTACTACATCGTTCAGTTTGCCAGTCTAGCTAAAGAAGTACAGATTCGAAATCTAGGGTTGAATACCACACAACAACGTCATTCATATTAAGCTTGTCAAGCTTTGCCTGTAGGACTGCAACTAATAATTATTTTTGTAATTGATGAATAGATTTGTTATTTTGTTTATTGTGTAATGTTTATTTATTTAGGTTGTTGAATTGATTGTCTATTATTTAGACAAAAATGACACATCTTTGACAAGCTACCACAGTCCACTGTGATGGCTGTGACATTCCACTACTATGATTTTTTTAGCAAAGTCAAAGTCACCAGAGCTGCAGTATCCCACTTTGAAGTTTGAAGATGTAGGAGGTAATGAAGAGACGCTAACGGTTAGTACCTTTTTACCTTGCTACTTTGTTTGTTGCTGTGCCATTTCTTCTTCTTTTTTAAAATGAGGATGGCTGCAGTCACCAAAGGTTTCACTGGCAATGATTTGACATTGTTGCAGGAGGTGTGTAAGCTGCTGATCCACATGCGTCACCCAGAGGTGTACCAGCAGCTGGGAATGGTTCCTCCGAGGGGCTTCCTTCTCCACGGACCTCCTGGCTGTGGAAAGACCCTGCTGGCCCAGGCTGTGGCTGGGGTAAGTCATGCACTCTGACTTTCAGGAGACATTGATGACTTGCAACGACAATGTTTTTTGACTCTTGAACAAGGAGCATCAGGATTAAGCGTGATTTATGCTTCAATCGTGCGTTAAGTCAACACCGTGGCTACGTACATAGGTACGTGGAAACACGGACCCTATGCCGTAGCCTGACATGCACCTCTCGAAAAATGTAACTACACGTTGCGGCGACACAGACCGCAGATCACAACTCTGATTGGTCAGTTTGGCCGTGGCTTGGTAGCGTTGCATTTCCCCCTACTCATTTCCTGGTTCTCCTTCTCTGTAAACATGAAATCAAGGAGAGGGTTAACTTTTCCTGCTACAGATTTCCGACCGTGGACAGAAAGCACAGGGGAGACACTTTGCTTCTCTCACTATGGCCCTCATTTATGAAACGTGCGTGTGACCTAAAACAGGCGTAGGATGGGCGTACGCCGATTCCTGCACAAAGCAAGGCATTTATCAATTTGAACGTGAGCGTAGGCTGCGATAAAATCTCACGTCTGGTCTGAACTTGTGTACGCAAGTTTTCGAGTCAGTGTGGCCTTGCAATGCAGCATATAATCAATTTAACAGGAGAATCAGAAGTCATCAGTTGATCACTTATCAGCATTGGCAGATCTGGCTGTTTTTAGAGGACCTCTATGCGCCGGTACAACAGTGCACACGTACGCGCACGGGCCATGGTGGAGCGCTCCATCGGATTGATTGGGCAGATGGCTCTGTCTTGCATCAGTGGAGGGGACCCTACTATACACGGCAGAAAATGTCTGCAATATTGTTTTAGCCTGTGGGGTTCTGCACAACATCACGCAGGAAAACGGGGTGCCTAAATAAACTATAAATATAGTGATGGAGCCAGATGATCTGATGCCCAGAGAGCAGTGTCCAGCACAGCCCCAACTGGGGGCTATATGAATGAGACAGGATATTATTCCTCGCTTTTAAAAGGTATAGTGTTATGTTTGGCAATGATACTCAATACAGGAAACATGACGATGCACAACATTTTTATTTATTCTTCAGGTTTTCGTTACTCTTTTAAAGTGTTGTTAATGGCCACAAGTGAACGATGAAAAAAACAAGAGTAAAATAAAAGACACTGCATAAACTCTGCTACTGTGTGTTTATTTAAATATAGGTACACCTAAGAGATTGCGATATAAGCCTGTTACTATTAAGTAGGGCTGAAACGATTCCTCGAATAATTTGATTACAAAAAATCCTGAAGCAAAATTCTTTGCCTCGAAGCTTCGTTAAATCAATGTAATTAAGGTTGTACGGCTGACTGTGTTTCCGCACGGAGGATAATTACTAGCGCACACAACAAGTTGACTCTTCTGTGGACACAAGACGTTTATATACTGTTTATGCACAAGACTGACGGCCCAGATTACAAATGAACGAAGACGAAAATAGCGAGGGTCTAAGAGAAGAGACAGGCTCTCAAACAGGATCTCAAACTTTCTGTCGTTTTCGAGAGAAAAGGACAGAAAGTTTGAGATCATTTTAAGCTGCAAACATGCTACTACATTCTTTGTAGAAAACATCCAGTGTACTCATCCATTCCACGGAGCGAACCCGACACAAGGTAGCTAACGAACGTCTGCTGCTCTCGTCCACCGCGCTGTTTTACACAACTAGCCTACAGCATGCTACTCTGCAAATAGTGATGTTTTACCAACAAGCTAAAATGAAAGCTGTCGGTTTGTAGTCTGTTTATTAGTTTGCTACTAATCTTTGGAAATTTAGCTGCTGCCAGAGACAAACCGGCTCCTCCCCCCAGCATGGCCACTTAATATGCACGTGAATGACGTCATCATGCCGGTGATGTCTGCATTCTTTATTCTTTCTCCTCACTATGTATTAGGCTTCTGAAAATGTGTCCCCCAGAACAGTGTAGTTGAATAGCCCTGCTGTAAGCTTTGTACTGTCACATTTACCCTCTGGTTAGTGAACAGCTGTTTTGCATATCCAGTGCAAAGAGCCAGAGGCAAGAAGGGGAAGGGGGTGAAAAATATTAACATTTGGGCCACCAAAAATGTACTTGGAATTTTGGCAATAAAAAATCTTTTGTATATATACAAAAGAGAGGTTTCCTTTTTTTTAGTACACAGCAATAATAAATATTTACTATTGCTGTTTACTAAGTATTTCTTATCCGATTAATCAATGGAATAATCGGTAGAATAATCGATTACTAAAATAATCGATAGCTGCAGCCCTACTATTAAGACTATAGCATACGTCAAGGATGTATAAATTAAATAAACTTCAGCTGGAGACTGATTTACCATGGCAACACTGTTGACTGCATCAGTGATCTCTTTCCATTCCACATTCTTTCTACAGCCTTTAATAACAGTCTTCAGGCTGCCAAATAAAATAATGCCAAAATCGCTCTACCACACACTCCCCACGCACACACACACATGCCGGCCCTGCTATTCTCTTAAAGAGATCGACACACACCAACGCACAAGTATAAACTTCAGGCCACTATTGTAGGTTACGGCGAAAGCTCTGCATGGAGCCTCAGCAGAGGCATAAATCCAGCTAAAAACTAACTTTTTGGGCTAGGTCTGTGTAAGTGGGACATCAATAAAGTGATGTGATTCTGTGTTTCAGGAGATGCAGCTTCCCATGTTGAAGGTGTCTGCTCCGGAGCTGGTGTCCGGAGTGTCCGGGGAGTCTGAACAGAAGCTCAGAGAGCTGTTTGACCTGGCTGTGGTTAGTACTGGTTTTCTTCCTTTTATGTTTTAATCTAGAGGTCTCAACAAAAGACTGGAGACTGGAGGAGGCAGGGCTTAGTTTATGCTGGATCCTGTCAGAACATGATCCTGGATCTCCCAAATTGGGACCAGTACCTTTTTCACTGGATCCAGCAACTCCTTTGTCACTATTAAAATCTATAAATAGATTTTCTGTAATATTTAATTTCCATTGAAGTTTCACGTAAATAGCTTGTTTGCCTATTTTGGATGCATTGTAAATGACGCCAGGCGGTCCGGCAAAAAACGCAGGTCTTTCCATTGATTTTGAACGTGGGTAGTGTATTTTAGAGTCCCGTACAGGAAAGCTGTAACATGACTTCCTCATCGGCAATTGCACTCAATATCAAATCAACAGAGTACAAATGCCAAAAGTAAAATATTAGGAATTTACATGGGTTGTGGGTTAACATTGCAACATTGGGTTGTGGGATAACACTGCACAGACAAAAAACAAACCTTTTAATACCTTTCTAAAAATTGCACAAGTGTGATGGCAAAGCATTCCATATCACTGAACCTTGCTAATTTAAACCAAACTGTAGTTGAGTTGTCCGACAGATAGGAGGCCTGAGTTTGTATTTATTTCGAGTGGCATGATTATGAAGTTGGTACCAGTAAAAAATAGAGGTCATTGAATATTGATAGAATGAAGGAAGTATCTTGTTAGGGCCCGAGCGCCGACAGCGGCGAAGGCCCTATTGGAACTGAAGGAATTATTATTAGGGCCTGAGCGCCGACAGCGGCGAAGGCCCTATTGAACTCAGCAGAGAGTTTCTTCTTCATTGGTGATGGTTTGACCCGCCCCCTATAATTTAGCCACGCCCCTTTTCATGGCTAATGAACTGTATAACGTAGTCTTCTGTGCGGTATCGTTGAACTCCGCAGAGTTCCTTCTTTATTGGTGATTGTTTGCCCCGCCCCTCTGTACTTAGCCATGCCCCCTTTTATAATTGGTGACCCGTTTATGGTAGTCTTATGCGAGTTATCAATGAACTCAGCAGAGACTTCCTAATTCATTGGTTATGGTTTGGACCGCCCCCCTATGCTTTGGCCACGCCCCCTTTCACAGCTAATGAACTGTATGACGTAGAGTCTTGTGTGAGGTATCATTGAACTCAGCGGAGAGTTCCCTTTTCATTGGTGACGATTTGCGGTGTCTGAGTGCCTTGCAAATGCACGGTCGCAAGGAGCGGCATCCGCCGGTAATCCCTACGCGCGCAGAGGCGCGAGGGCCCGTCCATCGCTGCTTGCAGCTTTAATTTAGATTGTGTTTATTATTTCGTGGTTTCAGTAGAGCAGCCTCTGTGCACCAGGTACTGTGGTTTTGATGCGTTCTGCATGCGTTGGCAGTACTGTATCAATCTTTTATAATATAAATTGCACATGAGAATTTAATGTTTTGTTATTAGGATAATACAATCAATTGTTTTTCAGTCCACTAGATGCTGCAGTTGAGTTTTTTGGCAAACTGTGAAATTTATCTTTTTAGATAAAACAAATAATTACATACATTACAAACATAATTTGAAGTTTACAGTATATCGCAGAATATATATATATTATAAAATAGCAATAATATTGTATCGTGAAATAAGCATTGATTGAAGTATTGATTCCCACCACTACAAGATACCCAAGTGATGTTACCCTGGATACTGCTACAGTACAACTGGTATTTTGGTTATATGATAAAAGATGTTGTCATTGGCTCTTTCCCCTTGCAGAGCTCCTCCCCATGTATCCTGTTCATAGATGAGATAGACGCCATCACACCGAAGAGAGAAGTGGCTTCTAAAGACATGGAGAGGAGGATTGTAGCCCAGCTGCTCACTTGCATGGACGGTAGGATACACTGCCTTCAGAGTGACGTGTCATTTCCCTGAAGAAATGTCATGCTGACAGGAACAAGCAGACTCGCACTAAAGTCTAGGTGATATTTCAACTTTTGCTGTCACCTAACGTTGATTAATCAGCAGAGGTCACATTCATAAAGTGTTATGTCCTACAAACACCTAGAGGCGACAGGTCACTTAGGGTAGGCAAAGCCCCACATACTGGCAGCAGAAAAGAAAAAAAAAAACTGGTTTAAGTGGTACTGAGTAATTTATAAATTATTGGAATTCTGGATAAATGCAAGATGTTTATCTTGCATTTATCCAGAATTCCAATAATATAAGGAATCCTTGGTTGCTGCTTCTATTTGTCATTATTTTACAATTGAACGGTCAGTGTATGGCTAGAATTGTTTTTAAAATAGTGTTTTTAAATTCGCTTGGCTCTGGAGGCCGCTATGGGGCCCCACGCTCGCAATGTCAAGTGCCCCGAAGTCAGGAAAAACAACAATACGCATGCCCAAACCAAAGCCTTCGGAAATGAAAGCAGCTTGCACAAATTTGATGCCAGCCAGGTGGGGCTGATTGCCTGTTGCCCCACTGTGATTTGATTGGCTATTTGCGAAGTACGGTTGTTTGCTTGTAGTTATCAGAAGTTAGTATTTCTTTTAATGAAGATAGTACAGTTCCTCCAGGATTTCGCGATGTCGCGATCGCGCCAATTCACGCAAATTCAACCAATCACCATGACTTTGGTGCAACTCACAATTTTGACCAATCACCGCAACTTTTCCGCAAATTTAACCAATAACTGGAGTTTCCCGCGACTTCAACCAATCCCAGCAGTCCCAAGTGCCAGACTTTGCATCAGTATGTGACTCTGAGAGCCAGTGACCAAGCGGGAGTGAGAACGGGTTGACGTCACACGTACGTCGCCAAATTAATTTCCTTGTAAGACGAGATGTGTGTGACTCGAACATCTCACATTTACCAACAAAACGTACAGCAAAAGACCGTGCAAAACATTTCAGACTGTCCTGCCAACCTGTATACATTTTAACATCAATGTACGCTGTAACGTTTTTTCACTATAAAGTCACTGAAAGCGGCTGCTGTTTCCTGTCGGCTCTCTGCAGCGGGTGGGGCTGCTCAGTTCCCCCCCGCGACTGATGCACACACACAAACGCACACAATCACACACGGTGGATGCAGGAAAAACTGGAGATGAGACCTACAGGATGACCTAAATTGAGGACAGCTACACTAGTTATTGTAAGTGCAATGATAAGTTAAAGTCCAATAAGTACTTTATCAAACCTTGTGAATGTGTCCCAGCCCAGGATAGGAAATTAACTAACAATGTAAAGGTCAACAAGCCACTGACAGATATGTTCAAATTTGATTCATTCAATACATTATTTTTTGTCTTAAATCCACAAAAGCTACAAAAGCTCCTGCAAAATCAGGCATTTTGGGCCACAACAATCTCAAAGAAAGGCCGTGAAATCCTGGAGGGACTGATAGTAACTGTGCTCACCATAGCAATGTGGATTATCTTCCACAGCACAAATGTGAAAGATTAATACAGGTACCCACCAGCCGCGGTATATTGTTGTAAACCAAACCGCTGGCAAGAATAATCCGATTTTAACGAGGGGTGGTTGTCCAGAAAAAAATGGCCAACTGCTAGCTTGTCAGAGAAGACACTTTTTTGTGTGTGTGTTATTCATAGGGAATGGTACCTGGTCAAGAACAGGCTTTCATGACCTCAAGCCTCGTTCTGAGAGGATTACCACACAGCAGCAGGACAACGCAGAATAATTCGCTACCCAAACTGACAGCGCATACAAACGAGGAATTGAGCAGTATAACAAGACATTTGAAGAGAATAGATATATACCCAGTCAAAAAAAAAAATTGGTTGGGAAAATGTGAAATAGTGCATTATATCAAATTGTGTAATTTTATGGTTTTGCATCTGTACAAAGTAGTTGTTCCGTCACTATTTTTTCCACCTAAATAAGCCACTGCACAGACAAACGTGCTGCAGATACTGCCCTCGTGCAGACTTAAATTCACAGAATCAGATGTAGGTAGCATCACTGTCACTCATCCCCAATCTGATACCACTAAATTAGGCTGGTTGAGGAGCTGGTGGATATGTCATATTAAGCAAAAGGTAACGTGACTGTCAATACTTAGAAAATAGAAGAAAAATGCCTAATATGACTTCCACAGGTGAAATGACATTTTCCTGGTGCTTGCCTCCTGACAGACTTGAACAGTTTGACAGAGACGGCTCAGGTCCTGGTCATCGGCGCCACCAACAGGCCAGACTCCCTGGACCCAGCCCTCCGCCGAGCCGGGCGCTTTGACAGAGAGATCTGCCTGGGTATCCCTGATGAAGCAGCTCGTCTCAGGTCAGCCTTTCATGATTGTAGAGAAATGAGGATATTGTGATAAATATGGTAGCTGTGATAATGTAGATTATGAATCTAAAAAAATCACTCTTAGTTGCACTTTTGTCCTATACTTCAGGGGTCTTTAATGTTTTTTAAAGGAACACGCCGACTTATTGGGACTTTACCTTATTCACCTTATCCCCCAGAGTTAGATAAGTCCATACATACCCTTCTCATCTCTGTGTGTGTCGTAACTCAGTGTCGTAAGCCCAGATCCTGGAGGTAACTGGCTCCATCTAGCCTACTGCTCCCAATAATAATAACGCCAACATTTTCTTATTTATATGTTGTGATTTGTATAGTCACAGGTTGTACAAATAACAAGGTCACATGAGATAAGATAAGATAGACTTTATTAATCCCACACTGGGGAAATTCCTGTGCTACAGCAGCTCAAAAGAAAAATGTACACACATCAGAATAGCACAAATACACATTAATTAGACATAGGAGAAAAAATATACATAAACTATAGGAAATGGAAAAATAGAATTAGTTATAATAATAATAATAATAATAATAATAGTAATAAAACAACCGTATTTACACAATAAATAACCTTATATAAACACAGATATACAGATGAGTAAGGTGCAAATGAATAGAGATGACATATTGCACAGTTGGAGGTGACACAGAGTAATAAATAGATAAATGTGCATAGTGCAGAATATTGTCCAGTGATGGCTCATATTGCAGAAACAGCTAGCAGTGCTACATTATGTTGTTGTTACATCCATGCCCTGTATCCATACATCCATGCCCTGTACCCATACATCCATGCTCTTTATGAGGGTTAGCTTCTGTTTCAGGAAATGGGGCTTTGTGTTCTCCTTTACCTTGTTAAGGTAAGCTAGGTTAGCCTCCTTGTGTGTGCTTCTCAAATGTACTTTCAAATTCGTGGAATTTTTCCCTTTAATAAATCGTCCATCTATTTTACCACCTTCCACTGCAAGGCACTTGCTTTTATCTGACACAATCATAATCAAATAGGTCTCTGCTGCTTTCTTCCGACTTTCGGTACCGCCATGATGCCAGGCGAGGGGCACGGACTATGTTGTGTTCAATTTGACATGGAATGTCAGAATTTCTGGGTTTCCAATCGGAAACTATATATGTCTACGGCATAGACTGTATAAAACAGGTCTATGGTCGGAAATGTCAACTCTGAAAGATAACGTTATTTGCTTTATGAAAGACATTGACAAAGACGAAAACTAAGGCCATTTACTCGATTATTTTAGTTAGTTTTGCAAACAGACATTACAGTTTTAGTTAGTTTTTTTGTAAAGACTCATTTTTATTTCAGTTTACGACAATGTTTTTTCCCACCTAGTTTTTGTTATTTAGTTTGTTTTCGTTAACGATTATAACCTTGCATGAGACACAGCCATCTTCTAACCGTATACATACTGGGAACTATATTCTCAGCAGGCGAAGCACTGCAACTTCTGCTACTTGGGCGGAGTGATTTGCTCGCAGCACCTGAGAAGCCCCGTGGTGAGGAGCAGAGCGTAACAACGGTGCTTTTCAGGTGTTGCGCTAATCACTCCGCCCAAGTAGCAGTGCTTCGTCTTCTGCGAATATAGTTCCCAGAAATCTTTGATTAATCGTCCAGCCATAAGTTAGCCTATCATCAGTGGGGATTTATATTTGCTAATAGTATGTTGGATTCCTGTAATTTTTGAAAAAACTGTAAAAATAATTTAACAATTATTTGGAGGCCTGCCTGTATTGACTCTTGAGGACCCCGTAGGGGTCTCTGCTCTACTTGCTGGATTTGTCATAACTAAATCTCCAGATTTCCTCTAACATCGACATCAACAGTGAGCTGATAGGAAAGCTGTTACTAAGCTTGTTTGTTATGCTGCCTGCTTTTTGATTTAACTTCAATTTCAATCACAGTGCTGCAAATCATCTGATAACGTACATACTTCATTTATTCAACATCATATATTGTATACTTGTACGTCTTTGATATTCAGTATCTATTCATGTCAACAAATACTAACAAGTCTGAAGGGGTTTGGTTTATGCTTAGAATTGCAGCTAACATTTCAATAAGAAGCTTGAAGATATTTCTACCTTCAAAATTACAGTTCAAGTTTATTTACTGCAGGGCTAAAAATGTAAAGTTGGTCCTGAAGACAGAGTGACAGGAAAGTTCATAAGGTGAACAAAATGGAAATAGTTCATCCTCTGGGGGAGCATGAATGTGCTCAGGAAATGTCATTGAATCTGCCTGTTTGATTTCTTTATGTATTTATATTTCTTGTGTACACATTTCTGTGTACAGAAAGGTCAGGGGTAGCGCCGCAACTGAAGGTTATTTTCATAGTCGATGAATCTGTCAATAATCTTCTGGTCTATAAAATGTCAGAAAAGGTGAAAAATGCCAATCAGTGTTTCCCAAAGCCCAAGATGACATCCTCAAATGTCTTGTTTTGTCCACGACTCAAAGATATTCAGTTTACTGTCACAGAGGAATTTTTACTTGTTTTCTCAAAAAAATTACTCAAACTGATTAATCAATTATCAAATTGTAACAGTTGAGTAGATTCGTTCATTTTAATAGATGACAACTAATCGATTAATCTTCGCAGCTCTAGTCTGTGCACAAAAAGTTAAATAAGTTAGACACCTGCATATTTTATCTATTTAATAAGACTATGTCCAGTGGAATTGCATTCAAATCATGGTTCATGAAGATTTCTTCCTTCTTTGAAGTGAACACAGGGGATCAGGGATAGATGGATTATCGGCCCTGGCTGATTCTCGGGCCATTTTTTGGCAGTTTGCAGATGATCTGTATCTGTCTTTTATTTGCCTGATAACCGATAAAGTTAATTAATTAAAAAGTGCGCTACTTTGGCTCAGCTACAGCTCTGTATCTGTCCCTCTGCTTCGGTTTCACTCACCACTGAGTCTGACTTAATGTCCCGCCACAACACTATCTGACTATCTTTTATTGCAGCCTTTAAACAAAGTTTTGTGTTGGAGTTTGTAACATTCCAAAATCTTACTACTAATCTAACTACTAATAATTGGTATCGGCCTTGAAAAACCAGTATCGGTCGATCCCTAACGAGGATATTTGCAAATCGTTAGGATTCAGGCATTTGCCAAATTATCACAGTTTTTTTGACTCTGATGATATGAAACCGTTTGAATACTGAAACCGAATGCTCTGTGCTTTGTCAGGATCTTGAAGACGTTGTGTCGAAAGCTGAAGCTGCCGGAGGACTTTGACTACCAGCAGCTGGCCCGGCTCACCCCCGGCTACGTGGGTGCAGACCTCATGGCTCTGTGCCGCGAAGCTGCCATGAGTGCTGTCCACAGGGTTCTGCTGGAGATAAGAGGACAAAGTCGGAGCGCCACTGAAGAGCTGTTAACAAGCAGAGATCTGGCTGAGGCTGCTGTGAGCGACAGAGAGGTCCGAGAGCAACAGACCAACGACACAGACCCAGTACCTGAGGAAGAGTCAGGACAGGATCACCTGCAGGTAGGAGGAGCTCCAACAATACACCTCACACACCTTTCACTCAGTATCCTACTGTACTTCTTACTCAGTCATAAGAAAAGAAAAATTCTGAAAAGATGCAGGCAGTTAATCAATGTTTTGTATGCTTCATATCGCTGGCCGACGTTCATAAAAACTGGCTTGCACTGGTGTTCTAGCAGTGTTAAAGCTTTAGTGCATAACTTTTTTTATATTAATAAATGTCCCTTACATTCAAGCCATTGCCAAATGAGTTGATAGAAAGCTGATTAAGACTGTCAGCTCCACACAACTCTCTCTGTATTTCTTAGTATGGCTATGTTCAGAAGATTGTGTCGTCCGGCAACTTTCCCGCACAGAAACTCGAGTGAAGATAATTACCTCTTTTGAAGAGTCCATGTTGTTTTTTTTTAATCCTCCATGTCCTCCTTGGCAACTAGCAACTGTGTGGGGTGGGGGTGGTGCGCGATCACGGAAGGCTTGCGTCATGTGGACGCACCAACAGTTTTGTTGTCATTACTTAGAATTTCTCATCGGGGAGACAGAAACTACGCACTATAGCTTTAATAGCAGCTCTATGCGGCGCCATGTGTGCCTGAACACCGTCCTTTACTGCGACATAACGCCAGTGTGCGTCTGTTTACACTTTGTTTTTTATATTTCAATCACATTTTTCCCACTTTATCGAGTACAAAAGTTTTGAACAGACATCAGTGTTTCCCACAGATTAGAAAGCAATTTGTGGCGTGGGGGAAGAATACTTATTTTCGTACTTATCACGCTGTTGGATGCTGTCCTCCTCTGCTACTTCAATGCCTAACGAATCTATCTCTTTCTCTCCCTGACCCTGTCTTTTACTGGTTGAAGCCTGAAAATATTGTAAACAAAGTAATAACATAACTAATTACACTGGTCGGACTGTTCAGCTCTGTTTCAGACTAATCGCTTGTTTGCTAAGAGTCGGGTTGGGAATTTCGCCAGCCGTCTTCTCTCCTCATGGAGACAGACACTGTGTGCACAGTGGGAGGAGCTGTGTGTGTGTATGTGAGCGAGACGCAAGTGACAGAGAGAGGAAATCCAGCTGAACGTGTTTTTAAATGGCGTTTAAAAAAAAAAAAAAAATTTAATAACAAACGCAATGTGCGCCGGCCGGTGTTGATAGTGAGGCGCACCGCCACACATTAGTCTATGTGTGGGGAAACACTGGAATACTGTAGAATATGTTAGTACATTACAATCCATCTGAGAACATGACTGCAACAAATAGCACTGATAAAAGCAAATCATTTAAATTAGGAAGTGAAATAATCAAATTGTATTAAAAAAAAAAAAAAGGATAGGCTGTCTTATAAAAGAGTCTTGTAAAAGTGTGTAAGAGAGGATTACTTAGAATCATTTTCTTTAAATGCTTTAAAATGGGAGGAGATCTACTTTTTTTTGTGAATATTTTTCCAGCAGAATTAAATTGTTTTACAAGATATTTGGTACATTAATATTTGTGGTCATATTCTCAGTCTCAAATATGGCTTAACATGTAATGTGATACTTTAGTACATTTTAGGAACAAATATTACTGGGCATTAACTTTGAAGCCCTCTGCAACATTTCTTTAACAGATCATTTGCATTTTGTCCCTATTGTTTGTCTTTGTTTCTGTAACTGGAAGCTCATTCTGAGCTGTGCTCCTATTAACAGAAGCTCCTTTTACAGCTAAGAAAATAACAACTCTTGGATGTGTGCCAACCTAAAGTCTGTGTAAAAATATGTTTAAAAACATCTCTTTTTTTCTTTGTGAAAAGTTGGCCATTTGGTGGGGGGGTGCGCCATCGCTGAAGGCTTGTGTCAGTGTTGTTAGTTGTTGTCATTACTTAGAATTCCTCATGGGGGCGGCAGAAACTACGCACTATAATGTAATTTTTTTACCTGTCAGTTAGTCTGAGAGTGATAGCAGTTTTGAGTTCTGTGTTTAGAATTTTGGTACTGGGGTCTTTTTTATTTATTTATTTTTTTAATTGGCTTGTATTTCCTGCTTCCCTGTGTCATTCTAATGAGTTGTGTTATGGCTTCAGCAGGGGGAGCTCTGGCACCTGCTGCATTTACTGAAAAGCACTGAGACACTGTCGGAGGAAGAGCTGGCCGGCCTGTGCATCCTCATGTCAGACTTCAAGGCCTCTCTGGCCAGTATCCAGCCTTCAGCCAAGAGGGAGGGCTTCGCCACCGTGCCCGATGTCACCTGGGAGGATGTGGGAGCCCTGCAGGACATCAGAGAGGAGCTTACCATGGCCATACTGGTAAACACACAGCAGGCACCTTCATGTTTAACATTCATCATCCAGACTGAAAGAAGCTGCATCCTTGACTCTGGGATCTTTACCTTTTTGTCAAACTTTAAAAAAGTTATTGATTAAACTCCCTGAGATGAGCTTTGTCATTTTCATATCATTTGTCACACAGAGACCCTCTCACTTGGGTTTACAAACTGTAGCTGTGGAGGCATTTTTTTTTTTATCATATCAGAAATCTTGATCTTTAAAATCTTTTTTTGCCATCATCTTTTTATCTTGTTAATTTGTACTTTATTTGACCCATCCTTTGTCACATGCAAATGATCTGCTGGGACCATTGAGTCCTGCAGGATAAAGGATGAGGGAGAGAGCTCTCTCCTGTGTGGTCACATATTATTCAGGATGAGTTACGGGCTTTTTTGTGGTAAACCTTGTCAGTGTATCCATAGATTGTCATGTTGAGTTATTCCTAAAGACATCGTCCCTTTTTAAAGGGTAATTTTGATATTTTTTTACCTGGATCCTATTTTCACTTGAATTGTTGTCTGCAGCTGCCGGTTACAGTGTTCTTCACATTAGTCACTTGACTAATGTGAAGAACACTGTAACCGGCAGCTGCGAACCGGGCTGCAATGTAATTATATATGGTAAATGTGAACCGTCTATTTCCGAGTGCTGTTTTTGCCACTGGCTCAGATTGTTATTCTTTTTTTAAAGATAATTGTTGGGGCATTTCTGCCTTTAATGAATGGGAGAGCTCACATATGAAAGGAGAGAGAGAGGGGAAGACATGCAGGAAACCTTTACAGGTCGGACTTGAACTCTGGACCTTCTGCGTTGTGGAATAAACCTCTATCTATATATATATATTTTTTTAACCAGAAATGGCTCAAACTCACCAGACTCCATTTAAATAGACAATGTTTTTTGCCGCTATAGAACCAGCATATTTTCTCATGTAAATGGAAATTAAGGGTTTATTTCAACCAAACCAGAGTGGTGATTGTTGGAACAGTGGAAAGAGGAACCAAGATGGCTTCTGATCACTTTTATTTTGTGATTGTCGACTTTGAATGAAGTGTGTTTTATGTTGATACAATTACTGTTGAATTAAATGGAGTTTAGCGATTTCGGGACGTTTCATGTCAAACAAAAAGGATCTTCCTCTTTAACAAAAAGGTGAACCTCTGAAGGGATCTTTCCCATAATGTGAGACACTTAGAATAATAATCTGAGCATATCAGTGGTAAAAACAGCACTTTTAGTGGACGTAAATTGAAGGTGCGCAATTTCCCATTAACGTTGCATTGTAGCTTGTTTCGCCGCTGCTGACTACAGTGGTCTTGCTTAATAGTGGACCAATTAAAAAAAGAAAAAAGAAATGTTCTTCCAATCAGTCACTTATGGCGTTTCTCCACTACATTGTATCTGCTCGACTCAGCTCGACTCTACTCGCCTTTTTTGGTTTTCCATTATGAAAAAAGTACCTGGTACCTGCCAACAGGTACTTTTTTTAGTATCCCCTCCGTCGAGGTTCCAAGTGAGCTGAGGCGATACCAAAAGGTGACGTGAAAACCTGCGGATTACTGATTGGTCGGAGATAGGCCTGCACGATATTGGAAAAAACTTACATTGCGATATTTTTTTTCCCTGCGATATATATTGCGATATGAAAAAAAGGCTAAAGTGAATGATATTAATAATGCATGCATGTTGCTTCCTCTAAATTTCAGGTTGTGGTCGACTAGCGGGGCCTGCTTTGGTTGTTTGATAAATTGATTAAAATTGATCATGATTGTTGGTTTGCTGTGCATGCAGAGCCTGCATGTCACACTCTTGCAACAAACTGTGTATTCAAGAGCACTTAAATCAGTGTAAATTACGTTATATCAGAAACAGACTGTTATCTAATCTAATCTACTGTTGTAGATTAGTGTTACGTTTCCCGCGTCGCAGCTCCGAACCATAACGTTAGTTGGGACAGACGCCTTGTTTATTTAGGCTAACTGTGTTAGCTTTAGCCTGGCTGGAAGCAGCTTTCTGCGGTGAAAAATGGCCGGAAGATGTCGTGACTACGTTGCATTAATCAGGTGATTTAGTTTGTCTTTGCAGCGAACATAAAACACTGACTACTGTAGCTTCACTACCCATGGAAAAGCATGTGCATCACTGTGTCAGCGGCAGCTGCCGCTTACCGTACTTTTTCTACACACGGGAGAGCCTCACTTCCCCCCGGTGACTAATGTTACGTCACATGACCACCTGTCTTAAAGGGGAAGGGTCGGCCGGTAACAATCATGGAAAAGGAGAACGGTGAAAGTTTACTTTTCTATCAAGCAGCAAAGAAGTTGTAGCGTCAACATCGCAACGTCCTGCGATATGACTATTGCGCATGCGCACATTGCGATGTAGACGATGAAACAAAATATCGTGCAGCCCTAGTTGGAGAGAATCGTCACTAATCACTTAGTCATTGCTAGCGACAGACCGGGGTGTTCTGAACAAACCCGCCATTTTTAAATGGTTTAGCCAGCGATGTGTTTTTTTTTTTGTTTTTTTTGCTGCCTCCAGCTTCTTTTGAAACAAAATTTGTCTTCTGGCTGTGGCCACATGCCGAGAAAAACAACACACATTCGACATTCCGTGTGTGTGTCGCGTTAGGTCGCGGCAGTTTCCTGCGGAGTCGCTATGACGACCAGCCATGCTCAACTCACGCATGAGGCGGTACTAAATCTGCAATGGAAAAAGGAGGACGGGGCACCGCACCGAGTCGAGCAGGTACCATGTAGTGGAAAAACGCCATTAGACACAAGGGTCCAGGTTGAAGAATAACGACCCTGAAATACAAAATAAATGAATTCTTAAAAAAAGTAAGATGTGCTACTCAAACTGTGAGCTGGCTGGTTCTCCACATATTGGATACAAATTACTGACATTCACTGTCTGTGACATCATCATGATTGGGTTCTATGGAGTACAGTGGTGGACTGGCCCTGGTGTGATCTGTGTGTGTGTCTGTCCCCTGCAGGCCCCGGTGCGGTCTCCAGAGCAGTTCAGAGCTCTGGGGCTCAGTGCTCCATCTGGTGTGCTGCTGGCTGGACCTCCAGGATGCGGAAAAACACTGCTGGCCAAGGTTCCCCACCACACCAACACAAATATAGCTAAATAATAGTTAGCTGAGTACCACAGCACTGTTATATCTTTGAACAGTTGGACACTATCTATAATTGTCTTTCAGCTTATCACAAATTTCACAAATAATTTTTAATCAAAATACAGTTAGGTTTGGAAATATTTGGACAGTGAAACAATTTTCATAATTTTGGCCCTGTGCGCTAACTCAATGGATTTGAAATGAAATCATCGAGATGGAATTGTAGTGCAGACTTTCAGCTTTAATTTGAGGGTATTTACATCAAAATTGGAGGAAGGGTTTAGGAATTGCAAACATTTTCATACATAGTCCCCTCATTTCAAGGGACTTAAAGTAATTGGACAGTTGAGTCAAATGTTGTTTCATCCATCAGAGAGATAGCAGAAACATTAGGAGTGGCCAAATCAACAGTTTGGTACATTCTGAGAAAAAAGGAACAGCATTCTTTGGACTGATGAAACTAAGATCAACCTGTACCAGAATGATGGGAAGAGAAAAGTATGGAGAAGGCTTGGGACGGCTCTTAATCCGAAGCACACCACATCATCTATAAAACATGGTGGAGGCAGTGTAATGGCATGGGCATGCATGGCTTCCAGTGGCACTGGGTCACTAGTTTTTATTGATGATATGACAGAAGATGGAAGCAGCCGCATGAATACTGAATAGAGATGCACCGATTACAATGTTAGGGTTACAGTGTTACTCGCATGGCTCCCATTATCCTCCGTGACATGCTCTCTTCCACTTCGCCTGACAACTCTTCTACAAAACAAACAGCTCTGACATAACAAAGCTCAGACCATAGCTACACTCACTCAAAGCAGATAGTATGCATGAAATAAAAACAGGACACATAATTTCACTGTGTGTACTGTTTAACTACGCTAACTAACCATAATAGAGTGTAATGATGAAAAAAAACAGTCAACGGCTGTGTCTCAAAGATCGGGCAACAGCCGGGACATTGAGAATCCACGCACGAGAGGTGATGGATAGTTCCAGTCACTTCGTCATGTATTCACTTCGTTGAAACGAGAAGAAAGCCTCACTGATGTGAGGATGAACAGGACAGAGATACTATAAATGCTCTGCCATATGCCAACGCTCCGGTAAGTCCACTCACCCTGTCTCTGCCCAGGCATGCCCCAGCTGCCTGCACATTTGTTGACAATGACGATGCACGCAACGGTGAAATGCTGATTTATCCCTTTTTAAATGTGAATAAACAACATATTGCTCCTCATAACCACTGAAAACTGTTAAAAATATCAAAGTCCAATTATTATGGACAGTATCTGACATTGTTTCTGCTTCACATTTTCAGCAGGGCAGCGGAGCAGCTGTGGGTTGACTCTCCACGGTTCTCATGTGCTTTATAAGTCCTAACATGAAAAAGCTTAACGTGGTTTAATGTACCTAAACAACGATCAGTGATCACCAAATTTCTCTCTCATATTGCTCCTCATAACCACTGAAAACGGTCAAAAAATCTAACCCAAAGTCCAGTTATTATGGACGTTATCTGACATTAAGTGTTTCTGCTTCATTAGATTTAGATCATTCACTTTTTTTTTGGACTACGTAGTTAAGGCCGCCCTAACTGCAAAGTGCTGCGGGAAACCCTGTCGTTGGTATGATTGGTAGAAGGACCAATTGATCCAATTGCGCCCAGAGGCATTTGAGCAGCGTCCGTTGGAAATGGGCTGTGAATGAACCTTCCCCAGACCCACTCTCAGTTACAACTGAGAAGGGTCTGGTGTAGGCCTGTCACTATAACAAATTTTGCTGGACGATAAATTGTCCCAGAAATTATTGCGATAAATGATAATATTGTTGTTGAGAGATCGTTTTCATCTAATATAATGATAATGGCATAATAATGCAGGTACACCTTTTCAATCTTTTATTTCTAAAGAATATTTAACACTGGAATTGGAAGACATTGTAAATATCCACAATAAATGAACAAAACAACCAAAAACAATAAATAAAATGGAATTTCATTCTCTTAACAAAAAATGCATTGGAATAAAAACCAAACACTATCAAAACGTTACCTGAAAACTGCATGTAGTTTCTTTTTAGCATCTCACTTTCAGTCACTTTGACCACTACTATGGTCAGAAGAATTGTGCCAAAATATGAACAATAACGTCGCTGTCAACAGGCTTATCTGCTAATGTTAGCTACCGAACATTAGCTTGAAACCATCCAGCAAATAGACGGTACCCCAGGGCAGAGATGTTCACAAGTCATTTTTTACAAGTCAAGTCTTTGAGCTCGAGTCCAAGTCAAGTCTCAAGTCTTTGAGGGGCAAGTTCAAGTCAAGTCGTTTGCCACAAGTCCAAGTCAAGTCTCTGGCCATCTGATCTGTCCCTAACACTGTATTGTTAAATCATATGAATTCAAAGCATGTCCTGTAGCTACCATCCATACAGTACAGTATCAAAATCAGTTGTAGGATAACGTTATGGGGTCTATTTAACACATCCCTCTAGCCCTCGGACCTGGTGAAATATTAACCTAAGTCTGTCACATCGTATGGATACAAATATAAAGATACAATGTGCCTGTTCCCAGCATTAGCACAACACTTTGCGATGGTTAGCTTGTTACCTGTGATTATATATGCTAAATGTAACATCTCTTTCACTCAAAAAAATGTCTAATGTCGAAGTGGAAATCAAGAGAAAAGTGGCAGCGCCACACCAGTTACAGAACAACATGCATCTTAGCGTCAGTCCAAAGCACAATAAGCAGTATGAACTCACTGATGTAATGCCATTTATTTTCTAAGTGTTAGTACACTCAGTGAAACTTGAGTCCAGCACGAGGGAGACCCGACTCAGAGGAGGAGAGGTTAGTGAGGCCAGCGTCTCCACGGCAGGTGACGCACGGATCTGCTGCGCCACGCATGGATGAAATAATGAAATAGTAAATAGCACTACAGTAACAGAAATATGTGCAGAATTAAGACAGTCAAGACAGCCCAGTGTTTGGTGGACCGGGTACACCTTGTTCACTTAATAGCCTACAAATCATCCACGGGATCAATTACGCATCACATGAGTTTGCCCACCCGACACAGCGTTTGTTCCTGGGGAGATGGATCCGTGCGTCCCGCCTCCTGTGCGCCATGGATTTCTTAGCTTCAGCAACCACTAACTAGCCTATAAGATACAATGTGCCTGTTCTCAGCATTAACACTTTGCGATGGTTAGCTTGTTACCTGTGACGATATATACTAAATGTAACTTCTCTTTTCACATTAGTGTGTGAGTGACTGATCTATTTAGGTGCGTTTTGAGATGCCTGATGAAGTCCGACGTTGTTGATCCGGCATCATTTATCTTGGTGCCACACACTTTGCATGTAGCTGTTAGCTTACTGCCTCTGTTTACCAAGTTATTGAAAGCAAAACTAATGAGAAAAGGTACAACTCCAGGAGGATTTGGTGTCATGCATTTTTTGATATGTGAGTGCGCGCACATAGGCGCATGCGTTACGTTGCACATTATGGCAAAGGGCAGGGGACATACAGCTCGTCATACGTTTCCCCGTATATGCGCCAATAAAAGAAAATAGAAATACATGAATACATTTTGATTTAAAAAGCTAGAATTGCATGAAAACAGGTTGTTGACGAGTCTCGAAGCTCGAGTCAAGTCTGAAGTCTTTTGGGTCGAGTCTCAAGTCAAGTCTGAAGTCAGCTGTTTGTGCGACTCGAGTCCCCATCTCTGCCCCAGGGTGCCGTTACCTGAAACCGGTGATTTAACGTCACTGCTCATTTTACACACAGTTTAATAACAAAACATAACGCTGAGTGAACATTACTACATTTTTCATGTTGGTTTGAACTAACCACTAACCTGGAAAACTGTTTTAAAACAGTAATGTTAATACAGCGTGTTGGAGGATTACAGCGTTCTCCTGCAACGGGAGTCAGAGGCAGAGGGACCGTCGCAGCGTTCGCTAATGTTAGCTTCTTGTCTCATCTGGGGTCTGAAACAGTAAATTCATCAACTTCAGTGTCCGCAATGCTATTTTCCAATAAACTGTAGCTGTCATATTTCACGGGACCCGCGTGAGTGCGGATTTCATGTTACGGCTTTCGTCGCTGTTTATCATTTTGCCTAAGATTGACTGACAAGTGTACTCGCCCTGTTGTTTATTTGGTTGCCATGACTTTGCGAGTGATGACGTCCTGTCACTGTTCCAGTTTCTCACCCTAAAGGAGAGAGAGAGCGGATGACCGTTTGCTTGAGTTCAGTAGAGCAGACGGCTCTGTAGACTTTATGACTTTTCATAAACCGCTGAAGGAGCGGCGGTGCGCAATGTACAAACCCTGTTGTGCGTCTGCCCTATTTCTGATACCGTGGCAGCAGAGGAAAAAAAACAAGCATGCAAATGGAAATTATCGCGGCCGGAAAAATTATCGAGCTCATTTTTATTTATCATGTGATTAAATGTGATTGACTATCGCGACAGGCCTAGTCTAGTGTCAACCAGGCTAGTAAATACCCTCAAAATAAAGCTGAAAGTCTGCACTATAATTTCACCTCGATGATTTCATTTCAAATCCATTGTGTTAGCGCACAGGGCCAAAGTTATGAAAATTGTGTCACTGTCCAAATATTTCCGAACCTAACTGTAGATCCTGAATGATCAGTTAAGTCTTTTTCCTAGATGTTTGTGTCTCTACCATAAAAGTAAGTAGTCTCCATAATTAAACGACTTCTTCCATTTACTCCAGTTATGAACAAAACGGATCAAAGATTAGTGGCTGTGTATTAGTTGTTTAAATAATGTAGTGATGTGATATACGGTGGGGATTCTTCACAGGCTGTTGATTCTGAAAATTGACCGGGTGCTCTAGCCACTTCCTGTGCAACGCCCCTTGGCTCTGCAAAAATTAGACGTAGAGCATATTTTTTGTTGCGACTGGTGGAATCTCAGGCATTGTCTTGAGTGGCTGCGATTGTTCCGGTGGCCTGGTGGAATGTAGGGCATGCACCTGCAAGAGTGTTTGATGATAAATCTTTGGCATTTTGACACAAAATCAAGTATCGTTCATGCATATGTTAGTATTGTGTTATTAAAGGTATAGTTAAACATTTTGTTTCTACAAAGAACAAGGCTGGTCATTGTCTCACTGTGTCTCACTGCTGGTTTCTGTGTTGTCTCCTGACAGGCAGTGGCCAATGAGTCAGGCCTCAACTTCATCTCTGTCAAGGGTCCAGAGCTGCTCAACATGGTGAGTCACTGAGCTGCAGGGACATGTTGATGTCCTAGAAGGCTGCCTGTGCATTGTTGTGGCGTTCGTACAGCCAACAGTCTCTCGCTTATCAACCTTTAACCACATCTCTGAGAGGCTCATTCAGTTTGTTATGCTAGCATCGCATCAATGTGCAGCAGTAGCCGGCGTTTCTGTTTAACGTGATGATTTGCTCCGACCTTTTATTAATTTGTTCCTTTTTGCAAGCCTTTTTTTAATGATATCCTGCCGGTTTGTGGTGTTCTCTTCGAAGTAACCCTCGCACACAATATTGTAAAAGATCTTGGTGCAATAGTGCTCAATAGTGCCCACGTTTTGAACGGCTCCGGTTCCGGAAGTGATTTTCCTTGTTCAATTGCTCCATTGACTTTTCAGAAGATGCTCAGCGGGGAAAATAAGTATTGAACACGTCAACATTTTTCTCAGTAAAGATATTTCTGATGGGGCTATCGGCATGAAATTTTCACCAGATGTCAGTAACAAGATATAAAAATAAATAAGTCCATACATTAAGTTGTGTGTAATAAAGTGAAATGACACGGAAAAAGTATTGAACACAATTGCTGTAATTTATTTATTACTTAGTAGAAAAGCCTTTGACAGCTTCAAGACACCTCCTGTATGAAGAAACTAGTCACACACATTGCTCAGCTGTGATTTTTGCCCATTCTTCCATACAAACTGTCTTCAAATCTTGAAGTTTCCGGGGGCATCTTCTAGGAACTCTGATCTTCAGTTCATTCCAGAGGTTTTCAATTGGATTCAAGTCGGGTGATTGACTGGGCCATTCTACCAGCTTGATTTTCTTTCTCTGAAACCAATTGAGAGTTTCCTTGGCTGTGTGTTTGGGATCATTGTCTTGCTGAAATGTCCACCCTCATTTCAACTTCAGCATCCTGGTGGATGGCAGCAGATTCTTATCAAGAATGTCACGGTACATTTCTCCATTCATCCTTCCTTCAATTATATGAAGTCTGCCAGTGCCAGATGCTGAAAAACAGCCCCACACCATGATGCTCCCACCTCCAAACTTCACCGTTGGTATGGTGTTTACCAGTATGTGATTGGCTTGTCCAGATGTTGTGCAGTAAACTTTAAGCGAGCTTTCACATGCCTTTTCTTGAGCAGTGGTGCCTTGCATGGTGTGCGTGCATAGAGGCCATGGCGGTTGAGAGCATTACTAATTGTTTTCTTTGAAACAACTGTACCCGTTTCTTCCAGGTCTTTCTGAAGATCTCTGCGAGTGGGCCTTGGTTCTTTGACAACTCTTCTAAGTATTCTATGGACTCCTCTGTCAGAAATCTTGCGAGGAGCACCTGGCCGTGGCCGGTTAATGGTGAAATGATGTTCTTTCCACTTCCGGATAATGGCCCCAACAGTGCTCACTGGAACTTTCAGAAGTTTAGATATTCGTCTGTAACCAATGCCATCTGTATGTTTTTCTACAATAAGCTTGCGAATGTCTTGGGACAGCTCTTTGCTTTTTCCCATCATGAAATGCTTCTTGAGTGACACCTTGGTAATTAGAAACCTTTTTATAGGCCATCAATTAGGACTTATCCAGCTGATATTAATTTGCACTAATAGGCAGGATTTCTTCCTAAATACTGACAGATTTCAGTTTATTGGCTTCCCATGCCTTTTTACACCCCTTTTTCTTCATGTGTTAAATATTTATTCCCATTATCATTCCACTTTATTACAGATAACTTTTGTCATGGACATACATGTTTTGATTTATTTGTATGTGTGGATTACTTGGGTTGTTACTGATATCTGGTGAAAATTTCATTCCAATTGCCCCATTGAAAATATATTTACTGGGAAAAATGTTGACGTGTTCAATACTTATTTTCCCCGCTGTATATAAAGAGTTTTAGGCCTGGAACCAAGCCAACCAGCTACGAGATGAATCCAGATCATAAAACATTTTGAAAACGGTTAAAAAGGCAAAGGTACAACACTGTGTACATAAACAATCCTAGACTTCAATGGTAGCAGCTCACTATAGCCGTTCACGGGTGCGGGAAACATTTTTACAACAGCAAGCTCCACCAATCATAGCCATTGCTTTTACGCTTAGGATTGTGGGTAGCATAGTACTTCTCCAAAATATTGCGAATAAAACATGTTTTTCTTAAAACAAGGTTGATTTCATACGGACTTTTTTCCAATACCAGTTTTATAAAATGTATTTAATTTAACAAAAATAAATTACAACACTACACATATGCACACATCTTTTTATACATTTTTCAGCTTCTACTACGTGAATGTGTGTATAACCTAGAGTTTTTCCTGCATGCCTCTACGAGGTGTAACATTATACAGCCAATCGGCAGCATTATTAGATTGGTAGAAGCATGCTGCATGCTTATTGGCTCACTAACACTGATGAGATTTACTCCTTAGGTATTGAAATTGGGTATTGAATGGTGAGGCATATTTTGATACTCGATACTATGTAGGCAATTCGGTCGGTGCCTAAAAAGTATTGAATTTGTTACCCAGCCCTAGTTTAGACATTATGACTAATCAAAATCCTTATGGAGGAAATGAATGAGATTTTCACTTCTGCAACCACACAGTTGAGCTCTATAAGTCATCCCTGTTGTCCTTATCCATCGCACCATGAGTCGGAGAGGGCTGATGTTAAAACCACCTGGTTGCACTAACTGATGGATCTCTGTTTGCAGTATGTGGGAGAGAGTGAGCGCGCCGTCAGACAGGTATTTCAGAGAGGACGCAACTCGGCTCCTTGTGTCATATTCTTTGATGAGATCGATGCTCTGTGTCCTCGGCGCTCAGGCCATGAGGTGAGAGGGATGGGCATCCTGACTTAGAAACGAATCCATGAGTATCATGTTCAAAACATCAGATTCTACAATGCAACACAGCAGCTGAGTTGTGTGGAGCGTCCGGTCAGTGGATGCCGTTGCAAACGCTAGGTGTATCATAAAGACAGCACAAGCAGTCAGGGTACAGCAGCAGGGGTGTCAGGGTGCCTTTCCTTTGTGGAGAGTTGATGCACATCCACCTTGGGAAATATAATATAGTGGGATTTACAAACAACTTCAATAACTGCAAACAATGTGTTCAGGTGTTGTATGTCATCTGCAGTCAGTTGTTGTTAAGCATTTATTCTTAAAACAAAAGAGTGAGGACTAGAGCTGCAAAGATTATGTGGTTAGTTGATCAGTTGTCAACTATTAAATTAATCCAACTTTTTTGATCATCGATAAATTGGTTTAAGTCATTGGACATTTTGTGGACAAAACAAGACATTTGAGGATGTCATTTTGGGCTTTGGGAAACACATTTTCTAGATCAAACAATCGAGAAAATAATCAACAGATTAATCAACAATGAAAATATTTGTTGGTTGCAGCCCTAGTGAGGACTCTTTAAATGCTCATATATTTACTCTATATTTATTGATCATTTTTGTAGGAGTAGAAATCTCTCTCTAAACCTTGACTGGAATAACTAAAAGTAGAAAATTGACACTTTTTACATTATTCACACACAAAAATGGGCCCAAAAGTACCAAAACTGCAGATTTGAGACTGTTGCATGTGTAACTAGAAGACTGCTTTTAAACAGACAAATAAGGTCAACTATCTTCTATATATAAAAAAAAAAAACGTATTTTTAAATCACATTTCTTATAGCTGTAATAGGAACCCATTTATTGATTTCTACATGATCTGCTGTATACCTATTGCTTATACTGTGTGTGTGTGTGTGTGTGTGTGTGTGTGTGTGTGTGTGTAGTCAGGAGCCAGTGTGCGGGTGGTCAACCAACTGCTCACAGAGATGGACGGTTTAGAGACTCGACGGCAGGTCTTCATCATGGCTGCAACCAACAGACCAGGTACACATCCAGTCCGACCCTAGTCTCTCATTGCCAGGCCTATCTCCAAAGCACTGTGGCTACATCACACATACATTGTGGGATAGGAGAAAAAAACGCTCAGGAAGGAACTTGTTTTGGTGGAACATTTGCACCCTGCAAAAGAAAACGCCATATACAATATTAAATTAAGTGAACTGTTCACACAATACAGTAACGTGAGCTATTTAAATTAGCTGGAGACATGGTTAAACCTCATTTGCTCTTACTAGTGTATTGCCATGTGTACTTCATCCACAGCAATCCCACCAATCGGTCCCAAAACGTCCCAATTAGAGAGTAAATGCCTTAAACATATTCTTTGTAAATCTTTACAATCA